>NC_025995.2:94452024-94804524 GCF_000442705.2 Elaeis guineensis
CTCCAGCCATAAGAGATAGGCATGAACCCCACCCTCTCCGTTCATTGCCATGACACATAAGAGGGGGTGGGCCCCTCTAGGATATGGCACTCAATAATTAAAAAAAAAAATACGCCACCCATTCTTCCATCTATTCCACATGCATACTTAAAAATTGGAGATATGAAAGAGATAATGTTAGGATAATTTAGCCAACTAATTGACTTAATTAAATCCTCTTGGCTTATAATTAAGAGTCTAATTAAATCCAAATGAATTATTATTAGGTTCAAGGCTATGGACTTGATCAACTCAAATTTTCAGAAGAATTAGTTTAACTAGTGCTAGCATGATTCTCATAAACCTAATAGAATTTCAAATAAACCTTAACCTAATTCGAACTTCATAAGCCCAATTGACAAATTCGAGATTAAATCCTAATGTGTGACCCCATAGTTCTATTCTATTTGGTAGTGAGATATATCGTGATCTCTATCACAATATCATTGAAACTCTTTTCGATGGATTGAAACATTTTCAATTCTACCCTTCGAGGGCCATCGATCATCAAGATGACGTCCGATGAGTCTCACAATCCACCAGTGAACCTAGTAGTATGTAGTGGCGATCCAGTAAAATAAAATACGAACCCCTAGCTGCAGTTATCGTATGATTTAGTTTTCTATCGTGAGTTCCGACTTGACGGAGGTCATGGAGAACTCGTCAACCCATCATCAGTCTTATATAGATTGGCTCGACTCGAGTTCATTTGTGAATCCCATGAAATTTTTTTCAGTATTAATACTTGCTTTGGCCAAAGACTTTCTGAACTCAATCTCGCAAATCACATAGGACTTCTCTTTTTCTATCAAGGTCAATAAATTCTATCTAGGTGCATCCTACTCCAAATAGCGAACCTGAACCTACTAAAGCCAATATACACAGCAAGGATCCAAATGGCTGGGGATCAAAAAAATGTGCAGTCAAACTCATTAGTCTCGCTGCGAATAGCCAATATTACTACAGGTCAAAAGACCACTCATACTACTGCAGCATCGAGAAGATCACTGACGAGTAAGTAGATATCCATATGGTTCTTGTGTTAGTCACGCTCAGTGCAAGTTGTTCTCTAACAACCACCCGCACTTAACCCAAGTATTTCTACACTGCATACCTTAGACTCATCTGCCCACAAAAGAGGTGAACCGTGCACCGATCTTAAATGGATTGATCACTGTCCTCCGTGATGATCTCTTGATCGGGAGTATTTAGAAATTAATCACTAATTAATTTATGTCTAAAATTTTTTACTCTTTAAGAATATACAAAAATCATCTTTATTAATTTCTAGGACAAATCATGGACACCTAAGCATGATTGAAAAGAAAAAGTTCTTTATTTATAATGAAAGTATTACAAGTACAAATTTAGGTCCTGAAAATACATAATGTGTTAGCCAACAATTGACTTCTAGAACACAAATCCAACAAACTCTCACTTGACCTAAAGCCAATTGGCCATATACCTAAACTCATCTTCTCAAGGTGAGCTTCGATCTTCTGTTGGTTGAGAGGCTCGGTTAGCGGGTCCGCTACATTTAGCACGGAGTCAACTCTCTGCACCTCAACGAATTTCTTCTCGAGGTATTCACATATGATGTGAAATCGCTGCTCTATGTGTTTGGACTTCTGGTGAGACCTGGACTCCTTAGCAAGGGCTATGGCGTCATTGTTGTCACAGTGCAGTGCAATGGCATCTGATGGCATCACACCCAGCTCTGCAACGAACTTTTTGAACCAAAAAGTTTCCTTAGCAGCTTCAGAGGTGACGATCTATAATGATTGGCTACTTAAAACTCTTCCAGCTAACCGCACCACCATTACACAAGAAGATACACCCCGATGTAGACTTTTTATCATCGACATCAATCATAAAGTCTGAATCGATGTATTCCTCAACTTTCAGCTCCGATCCTCCACCAAAGATCAATATTAAATCCTTAGTCCTTCTCAAGTACTTAAGGATGTTTTTAATAGCAATTCAGTGTTCTTCATCTAGATTTGCCTGATATATGCTCGTGACACTCATGACAAGTGCTATATTAGGATGTGTACATAACATGGCATACATGAGGCTCCCTATTGCCGAAGCATAAGGAATCTTGCTCATGCACTGGATCTCCTCAGGTGTATCTAGATACATCTTTTTGGAGAGATGAATGCCATGTCTAAAGGGCAAAAGACCTCTCTTGGTATTTTTCATGCTAAATCTCTTCAGCACCTCCTCTATATACATATGCTGTGAGAGTCCTATCATTTTCTTAGATATATCTCTATAGACTTTTATACCAAGAATATAGGAAGCTTCTCCTAGATCTTTCATGGCGAACTCTTTCGATAACTATACTTTGATCGATGTCAGTATGGGAATATCATTCCCAATCAGGAGAATGTCATCCATGTACAATACGAGGAATGTGACAGCGCTCTCATTGATCTTTTATACACATATGGCTCCTCCTCATTTTTGATAAAATCAAACATTTTGATCACATCATTGAAGTGAGTGTTCCAACTTCGAGATGCTTGCTTGAGTCCATATATGGACCTTTGCAGCTTGCAGACCTTGTGATCACTATCACTGAACATGAAACTCAGAGGCTACTCTACATAGATATTTTTCTCAAGATATCTATTTAGGAAAGTAGTTTTCACATCCATCTGCCAAATTTTATAAGCATGAAATGCTGCTATAGCAAGCAGAGTACAGATAGATTTCAGCATGGCTATGGGAGAAAATATTTCATGATAGTCGATGCCTTCGCGTTGACTATAACCTTTCGCAACTAGCCTTGCCTTATAGGTCTCTACCTTACCATCCGACTAAATCTTCCTTTTGTAAATCCATTTACACCCAATAGGTACAATACCTTCAGGTGAATCTACTAAGGACCAAACCTGGTTGGAATGCATGGAGTCAATTTTTGACTTCATTGCTTCCATCCATTTCTCGAAGTCTACATCTAATATTACCTCATTGTAGGTTTTGGGATCATTCCTAATGTCCCTATCTCCCATAAGGAACGCTTCCTCTAAATTCTCTGTAAGAATACCAAGTATCTTTCAGTAGGACAGAAGATCCTACTTGATCTACGAGGTGGAGGAGGTATCACATCTACTGGCTCGTTACTGGGTTTAGGTTCTCGGACTCGATGCTCTTTAGAGACTTTGTTTTCGAGCTCAATCTTTTTCCCACTGCCTCCATCTTGGATAAACTCTTTTTTCAGAAATATGGCATAACGGCTCATAATCACATTGTGATCCTCAGGAATATAGAAGTAGTATCTCATGATTTCTTTAGGATACCCTATAAAACGAGTCCTAAAGGACCTAACCTCTAACTTGTCCGCCTGTTGTCTCTTGACATGGGCCGGATATCTTCAAATTTTGAGGTATCCAAGAGTTGATTTCTTACTATGCCATAATTCATATGGTGTGATAGGAACAGATTTAAAGGGAACCCGATTCAAGAGATGAATTGGAGACAGCAAAATATATCTCTAAAAAAAATCAGAAAGATCTGTGAAGCTCATCATGGATCGAACCATATCTAATAGGATTCGATTCCTCCTCTTGAATACCCCATTGAGTTGAGGTGTCGCTGGAGGTATCCATTATGAGACTATGCCATTTTTCTTGAGATAGATCCAAAATTTTTCACTAAGGCATTCCCCTCCTCGATCTGATCGAAGAACCTTTATAATTTTTTCGGTCTATTTTTCTATTTCATATCTGAATTCTATGAACTTTTCAAAGGCTTCAGACTTTCGGTGCATCAGATATACAAAATCATACCGTGAATAATCGTCAGTAAAGGTTATGAAGTAGATATAGCCACCCCTGATTTTTACATCAAATGGACTACACACATCAGTGTGTACTAGGGCTAATATCTCAGTGGCTCTTTCTTCTTGTCCCATAAAAAGCAGCTTGGCCATTTTTTCTTAAAGACATGATTCACAGACTAGATAAGACTCGAAAATCAATGATCCAAGAAGATCATCTTTTTTAAGTTTGTTGAGTCTGTCCTCTCCAATATGGCCTAGCCTAAGGTGCCACAGATCCTTTTGGCTGATCCTATCTCTAGATCTCTTAGACCCCATGGCATTCATAATTTGCTCGTTAATGTTTACACTTGCATCAGTATGCAAATAGTAAAGACTGTCAATCAAGAAAGCACGTGCCACAAGTTTATTTTCAAAATAAATAGAACACATGTCTTTATTGAAATAAAAATTATAATTTTTCTGTGCCAGCACAGAGATAGAAATCAAATTTCTACTGGCTACAGGTACAAAGTAATAGTCCTTCAAAAATAAACTAAATCCTAACGGTAGTTGCAGAGGATAGGTTCCAACGGCCACAGCAGCAACCCTTGCTCCATTGCCAACTCGAAGAGTGATCTCGCCTTCCCTCAGCCTCCTAACTTCTTCAAGACCCTGCATTGAGGTACACAAATGAGCACTTGAACCAGAATCAAGAACCCAACTAGAAGAAGAGAAAATCGTTAGGTTAGTTTCTATAACAAGCAACTTAGATGTACCTTCAGAAGGCCCATCCTTATTCCTGTTCTTGACAGTTGCCAGGTAGGCCAGACAGTTCCTTCTCCAGTGGCCTTTGACATTGCAATGAAAATATTTTTCTTTATCGTCGGTCTTCTTCGAAACCTATTTCTTGGGCTTGGCCTCGTTCTTTTACTTCTTTGCGGGCTTTTTCTTCTTCTTGAAAGAAGACTTTCTTTTGGAGGAAGCCTGCTCTACAGCCAAAATTATGCCCCTTAAACTTTTCAAGTTGCCGTCTGCAGTCACCAACATATTCAATAACTCTAGCAAAGTAGCATCAATCTTATTTATATGGTAGTTTATAATGAACTATCCATATGAGTCAGGAAGAGACTGAAGGATCAGATCCACCTACAGTTCCTTGTCCATGTTCATTCCGAGCTTCTGAAGCTCCTCTATGTCCTTGATCATTGTCAAACAATGATCACTGACAGCCTGTCCATCATGCATCTTTGCTTTGAAAAATCTCCAGGAGACTTCAAAATGAGCTGTGTGACTCTGTTCACCATACAACTCTTGCAGGTGAACTAATATTTTTTTGGCAGTCCTCATGTCTTCGTGCTGTTGCTGAAGATCATTGGACATGGATGCTCAGATGTAGCACTTTGCTTTGTTATCTTCGTCCATCCACTTCTCAAGTGTAGCTCGTTGATCAGCTGATGGACGAGCAGATAACTCAGATGCTTCCTGATCGAAGATATGGGTGAGCTTTTCAAAATTGAGAACGATTCTCAAATTCTGGAGCCAGTCTTTGTAATTAGTGCCGGTCAACCTATTTGTATCGAGGATTCAGGCTAAAGGATTTGAACTCGACATGGTTATTTGCAAAGAGAATAGTTTTTAATTAGATTTTATACTTATAATATTATTTACTTTAGAGACTTTAAAAACAAACAAAAAACTCTCACTATTTTTTTGAATCTCCCACACTCCTCAGGTGGAGAAATGAAAATCTATATGCGATCGATTTCAAGTGAGTACTGTGGTCTTATTAATCTATACACATCTCACTTAATAGTTATTGATGAGTACAGACTGATGAGTGGACAACACTTTATCCATTATTTCACTAAGCCAGATGCAGCGGGCTAAGTCTCTAAGTCCTGTGGCCTTACCTAACAGTTATTAGCATATTTTTTAGTTAAGTCAAACTCATCATTTATCAGCGGGTGCAAAGCCATCATTGGAATCCTCACCTAACAATTATTGAGTCCAACCCCATCTCTACCTCGAGATATCATATGTCAATAGAGTGGTTATACCTTCCCAATGCAACCGAATCACTGTAACTAGCCGAGAATGATCAACACCAGGAAGGCACCTGCATCTCTACAATGATGAAAGATCTCTAGACTTAATATTTAATGAGAAGATTTGGATTTAGGTCTCTTCTAAATCAGCAAATCTAACATCCGACTGATTAAATTAGAATAGCACATCAATATGTCTAACCAGCCTAGCTAGCATGGGTGAACTCGAGTCAACAAGTAACCTAATACGAAACTAAATCTTCCAATATGGCCAGGTAAGTTAAGATGCATAGAGGTCCCCATGTTGCTTTCCTTAGACACCAATCAAAATTGATCAGATCAGACAATAAAATTAATTAAATAATCACCATCTAAATACTTGCCTTAGACATCAAATTGGTCGATTAGAATCGATTATATTAATCTATTGAAACAGACCCGAGTCACTGAGCCAAATTTTAGTCTTGAGTCAATCAACTCATATCAAAATGTGAATCGATGCAACCAACTACAACTAAAGTTGATTTTAAACCCCTTTGATCTAATCTCAATCATCCATCGATTAAGTTCAATCAACTGCTCAAAATCAAAAAATAAGTTTTAGCCTGATCTAATCAATTAGACCCTAATTGTAGTTTGATCACTTAAACCTAATTTGTTCAACCCATACCCATATGCAACAACTTAATTTTAGATCTAAAAATAATTTTAGATTATATTTCATTGCATGTTATTAATGACTTATGATCTCGAAACTGTTTCAGATCTAAACCTAGTTTCATATATCGAGTATATGTAGTTTTAGATCTAAATTAAATATGCATCACAAATATATTAATTTTATATCTAAAAATAAATTTATACATATCAAATATGTATAAAATCAGATCTAAAATAATAATTAAATTATTTTGAAAGCATCTTTTCAAAAATTGATTCACATCAAACTAGGATAATATTTACAATATAGGGGGTAAACCCTATATCAGGACAACTTTATACCAGTTTGATGTGAACTTTTAATCATTCTAATTTCAGATCTAAATCAAAAATAAACATATCATATATGTTAATTTTTAGATCTAAAAGATTTGATTTAATTATTTCAAAAATAGTTTTTAAAACCAATCAATCTCATACTAAGACAACCATTGTAGTATAGGGGGTAAACTCTATACCAGGACAACCTAATATCAGTACAAAATTGATTTTAAATCATTAAAACTTTCAGATCTAATCTAAAAACTAGATCATATGTGTTTTCAAATAATCTGGCCCTGATACTACTGATAGAATATAGGATAGGCAGTATGTGTAGATTTTAAAATATTGAAAACATATAGCGAAAAATAAATCAGGTTAAACCCTTTAACCCCACATGCAAGATATCAGATCTAAACCTATCCAAGTCCAGAAGAAAACACATATAATTAATCTAAAATTTAAAAAAAATATGAGATCATATCTCATTACCTTTATATGGATATAAATCACCGCTTCAGATGATCTTAGATTCGTAGAAGATGGAGCCGCACACGTGTCCGACCTCTACGGATATCCATCGGGATCAATCTCAAACTTTTTTTCTCCTAGAAGATTCTTCTTCTCAAGAAGAATCTTGATCTTAAGGACTCTGATCAACTCTTTTGATCTTAACTGAGAGATCAACTCCTTGATCTGCAGCCTTCTTCTTCTCTTCCTCGATCCTTGATCTCTAAGTTACCAGAACTCCTTCTAGGCGTGTAGAAAAGAGAACACCCAACCTTTTGACATGGAAAGGAAGAATATGAGAGAGAGGAGACATGGAGATGGAGAGAGGGAAGGTTTTCTTGATGAAAAATCAATACTAAGAAACCTTAGAGATCTCTCTTTAAATAGACATAAGCCCTGATACATATTAGGAATCTTATCATCTTAAAAAGATAGATCCTTATCTCATAAGAATCCTCTACCTTTTAAATATAATTTATGTCAAATAAAATCAGATATAAAAGGTAATTAATCAATCTTTTTAAGCATGTACAATAGCCATCCATGGAATACATGTCAGATGGTTAGGACGCCAACTCTTGGTGCCCCACAAAGGGATCTCCAGCCATAAGAGATGGGGCAGGGACCCCACCCTCTCTCCTTCAGGCCATGACACATAAGAAGGGGTGGGCCCCTCTAGGATATAGCGCTCAATAATTAAAAAAAAAAATTATGCCACCCATTCTTCTATCTATTCCACATGCATACTTAGAGATAATTAGGAGATATGGAAGAGATAATGTTAGGATAATTATGTCAACTAATTGACTTAATTAAATCTTCTTGGACTTATAATTAAGAGTCCAATTAAATCCAAATGAATTTAGGTTAGGTTCAAGGCTATGGACTTGATTAACTCAAAGTTTCGAGAAGGATTAGGTTTAACCATGTGCTAGTATGATTTTGATAAATCGAATAGAGTTTCAAATAGACCTTAACCCAACTGGAACTTCATAAGCCCAATTGATAAATTCAAGATTAAATCTCTTAATCTGTGATCCCATAGGTTTTATTCTATTTGGTAGTGAGATATATTATAATCTCTATCACAATATCATCGAAATTTTTTTCGATGGATTGGAATATTTCTAATTCTACCCTTCGAAGATCATCGATCATCAAGATGACGCCCGATGAGTCTCACAATCTACCAGTGACACCTAGCAGTATGTAGTGACGATCCAGTAGAATAAAAATACGAACCACTGGTGCAGTTATCGTATGATTTAGTCCTTCTATCGTGAGTCCCGACTTGATGGAGGTCATAGAGAACTCATCAAACCCTATCGTCAGTCTTATGTAAGATTGGCTCGACTCGAGTTCATTTGTGAATCTCATGAAAACTCTTTTTCAGTATTCATACTTGCTTTGGCTAAAGACTTTCTGAACTCAATCTCGCAAATCACATAGGACTTCTTCTTTTCTACCAAGATCGATAAATTTCATCTAGATGCATCCTACTCCAAACAACGAACCTGAACCTACTAAAGCCAACACACACAGCAAGGATCTGAATGGCTAGAGATCAAGAAAATGTACAGTCAAACTCAGTAGACTCGTTGCGAATAGCCAATATCACTGCAGATCAAAGGATCACTCATACCACTGTAGCATCGAAAAAATCACTGACGAGTGAGTAGACATCCATGTGGTTCTCATATTGGTCATGCTCAATGCAAGTTGTTCTCTAACAACCACCTACACCTTCACCTTAATATCTCTACACTGTAGACCTGAGACTCATCTGTCCACCAAAGAGGTGAATCGTGCATCGATCTCTAATGGATTGATCACTGTCCTTCGTGATGATCCCTTGATCGGGAGTATTTAGAAATTAACCACTAATTAATGTATTCTCAAATTTTTAACTTTTAAAAATATACAAAAATTATCTTTGTTAATTTCTAGGATAAATCATGGATAGATAAGCATGATTAGAAAGAAAAATCCCTTTATTTATAATAAAAATATTATAAGTATAAATTTAGGCCCTAAAAATACATAATATGTCAGCTAACAATTGGCTTCTAAGGCACCAATCCAACAGGTGCCAATCCAAGCTCGGTAATGAACTTCTTTAGCCATGCAACTTTCTTTGCAACATCAGATGTCGCGATGTATTCTACCTCACAAACTGAATCGACTATGGTGTGCTGTTTGAAATTTTTTCAGCAAACAACTCCACCATTTAGGATAAAAATGTATCCCAACATGCTCTTGCTATCATCACGATCTGACTAAAAATTGAAATCACTATATCCCATAAGTTTCATATCAGATTCTCTATAAACGAATCACTGGTCCTTAGTATTTCTCAAATACTTAAGGATGATTTTTGTAACTTTTCAATGGTTCTCACCTGGATCTAATTGGTATCTGCTCACTACTCCTAGTGAGTATGTCACATCCGGTCTCATACATGTCATGATGTATATTATAGAACTCATTGCCGAGACATATGAAATTCTACTCATACGTTCTCTCTCTTGAGGGATTATCAGATAATCATTCTTCGAGAGAAAAATTTTATGACCTATCGGAAGATAGTCTTTCTTAGAATTCTCCATATTAAACTATTTTAGCATGGTATCTATGTACGTAGATTGGGAGAGTTTGAGCAGCCTCTTAGATCTATCCTTATAGATCTTCATCCCTAGGATGTAGGCTACTTCTCTCAAATTCTTTATGGAGAATTGTGACGACAGTCACACTTTTATTCTAGAGCTGTCAACGGATCGAATCCAGACTCGAGATCCATGGGTATTTATCCGATGGATCCGGGTCTGATATTAGTACTGGATCCATTTATCCAGATCTGGATCCAGACCCGATTAACCTTTGCATAAACGGATAGGGTCTGGATATTTAATATCCAGACCCGATAGACCCGAGATCTGATATATATATATATATATAAATATAATATTATATATATAATTATTTTGAATCATTAGATCAGAGATCCAATGGTTTAGGATTTCTAAAACTTTTGAAACCCTAGGTAAACCCCTTGCCAGATACCCCGTCGGTCGCCCGTCCCTCTCAATCTCTCTCCCTCTTTCTCTATCTCTTGATCTCCCATCTCGACGGTGCCATCGCTCTGGCCTCTCCCTCCCCTCCTCCGACCTCTCACGCAGTCGCTCCTTCGACCTCTCTCTCCTCTCCTCCGACCTCTTGCGCAGTCGCTCCCCCGACCTCTCCCTTCCCTCCTCCGGCCTCTCCTTCCCCTCCTTCGCTCCTCTCGTGCAGTCGCGCTCCTCTAGCCTCTCCCTCCCCTCCTCGGCTCCTCTCGCGCTCCTCCGGCCTCTCCATCTCTAGATGCACTGCTTCTCCATCTCCACCGCACCGGTGGCCGGACTCGGACCCATGTCGGCCGATGGGGGTAAGGGGTTTAATATTTTAGGGTCTTAATCTCTCTCCCTCTCTCTATCTTTTAGTCTCCCTCTTTCCCTCTCTCTATCTCTCAATCTCTCGCTGTCCCTCTGACGCCGCCGACCATCCCTCCTCTCCTCTCCATTGAATATGAGTTTGAATATGAGTTTTCGGTCCCAAAATCAGGTCCGGATATCTGAGATCCATTAGAATTTTGGTCCGGTACTTCAAGGCTAGACCCATCGGGTTTTCAAATTCGGATCCGGTACCAGTAACTAAAATCGGATCTGGATCTGGATATCTAGGTTCTGACCCGAACCCGACCCATTGACAGGTCTATTTTATTCCCTGCAATACAGAGACATCATTCTCGTCCACATACAAAATAAGAAATACAATTACTGAACCATTAGTTCGCTTATATATATAGGATTCCTCTCTGTTCTTAACAAAGCCATACATTCTAATCACCTTATCACAATGTATGTTTCAACTCCGAGTCACTTACTTCAATCCGTAAATAGGTCTCTGAAGCTTGCACACCTTGGATTCGTCTGTGGATGTGAATCCTTCAGATTGTATTATATACACTTCTTCATTCAGCTCTCTATTAATGAAAGCTGTCTTCACATCCATTTGCCAGACTTCATAGTCCAGGTATGTCGCTATTACGAGTATGATCCGAATAGATTTGAGCATTGCCACAAGAGAGAATGTCTCGTCATAGTCAACACCATAATGTTGATGATACCCCTTAGCCACCAGACGGACTTTATAGGTCTCCACTTTTTCGTCTGTGCCCCTTTTCTTTTTGAAGATCCACTTACACCTTATAGATTTTATCCCTTTAGATGGATCAATAATATCCACACATTGTTGATCTTCATGGACTCCCTTTTGAATTTTATGGCTCTAGCCATTTCTCAGAGTCGGACCTCTGCATTGTATCCATATAGGTGACTGGATCCTTGTTGTTCTCATCAAACTCTATAGGATCTCCATCTCGGATCAAGAAATCTAGATATCTGTCCGGATGACGTAGTACTCTACCAGATCGTCTTAAGGATGTTTGTATATTGGGCTCCAAGTTTGATCTTATCAAATCTGATTCAGTCACTGATGTTGGTTCTTTTACCTATCAAACTTCGTCAAGCTCGTCTTTAGATACACTTATTCCTTCACTAAGGAACTTTTTTTTCAAAAAGTATGCCTTACTGCTGACAAATATCTTTTATTCAACAGGGAGGTAAAAGCAATATCTCCTTATTTCTTTGGGGTACCCTACAAAATTATACTTATCAGACCTAGGTCCAATCTTGTCGGTTTGTAATCATTTGACATAAGCCGGAACCCCCAGACCTTAAGGTAAGTGAAGTTCGGCCTACGTCCTGATCATATCTCATATGGTATTTTACTAACTGACTTGCTTGAAATATTATTAAGCACAAAATAGGCTATCTCAAGTATATATCCCCCAAAGAAGATCGACAGACTTGCAAACCCCATCATAGACCGAACCATGTCCAACAAGTTTTGATTCCTCCTTTCTGAGATACTATTATGCTGTGGTGTCTCTAGAGGAGTTTATTGTGAGAGAATTTTATTCTCCTCAAGATATGTCAGAAATTCACTGAAAAGATATTCACCCTCTCTATCAGATCGAAGAGTTTTAATATTTTTTTAATTTATTTTTCTACTTCATTATGAAATCATTTGAATATTTCAAATGATTCGGACTTGTGTTTCATCAAGTAGACATACCCATACCTAGATAGATCGTCTATGAATATAATAAAATAGCTATACCTTCCTCTGACACTAATGTTTATAGGTCCACAAACATCACTATGTATTAGATCTAGAACTTCACTAGCTCGTTCATCTTTTTCAATAAAAGATGACTTAGTCATTTTTCCAAAAAGACAAGACTCATAGGTCGGCAATGATTTACAATCATTGATACTAAGGATATCCTCTTGTGCTAACCTATTTATCCTACTTTTGTTAATATGACCGAGCTTGCAATGCCAAAGATAGGCATTTATGATATTATCTAACTTTGGATATTTATTTGAAGTGTACATTACACTCACAGGCTGTGATAAAATATAGATGCCATTTCTTAATTATCCTCGTATTATTGTAACATCATTCCTAATGATATCACAATAATCATTATTGATAAACTATAAGCATCTTTGGCCAAAAGGCCAACAGAGATTATATTCATCAAGAAAGATGGACAATAGTGACAATCACTTAAAATGATACTATTAGACTTGAAAATGAGCTTGACGACTCTTAAAGTCTGGATTGGAACTTGACTTCCATCTCTCATATTTAGGAATCTCTCGTCGTTCTCAAATTTTCTATTAACTTGAAGTCCTTGCAATGAATTACATATGTAAATTGAATTTTCGATATCCAATACCCAAGTAGTAGTGTCACATATAGAGAAATTACAAGGTGTTATCATATAAGCACTTTGACCAGCAACTAATTACTCATTTCTCTTTAGTCTATTTGGGTCATAGTCTGCTTGACTTAATTTAGTCCTAAACTTCTTAGCTAGATTGGGCTCAAGACCAATGTTCAACTTCTGATACTGACTATTGAAGTTGGATCCAATAAGCTCATCACTGTCAAATAGTGAGTGGAGCGATAAATTATTAGCCATTTCTGAAAAAAAAATATAGACCTAATTAGTATATGAATTAATCAAGCCAAAGATATAAAATTTAGTCTAAAGGTTCTCCTACTATTTTATACGAATTGATAGCCTCTACTTCCAATTCGAAGAATTACCTTAATTTTTTAGTGGGTACTAGAATCCGCACAGACTGCATACAGGTCCGAGTATGGCTCGATCAATCCATATGCATCTATGGGTAGGTTCTTAACCAATTATTTTTTTAAATAATTTTTAATAATTAATTTTTTTCTAAGTTTCATTTCAGTAGGCGATGGGCATTCACTGAAAGTCTTGGTTAGGTCCAACATTAACATGAACCTAATCAATGATTCTAACTAATGAATAATCGGGCTCGAGTATGGCTCAGCCAACCCAACCATTCATCAAATAGTACAACAGAGTCATCATATGATGAATAATAATTTTATCATTCAGAGAAACACCAGACGGATGGCACCTGCAATGTCAATCAGAAATAATGGACCCATTTTCATTCATCTTAATGAGAGGCTATGATCTAGTTATCACCATAACTAGCTCATTTTATGGATCTAATAATTTAAAAAATTTGACTAATAAAATTTAACATAATTAAATATATAGACCAACTAATCTCAATCTTCCCACTGACTTCACCAAGTCAGATTAGGGTGGACTAGAAACAAATCAGTCCAACTGACAAGTCATCAATCCTCCCACTGACTTCATCAAGTCATTACTGAAGAAAAAGATAAGTCGAACTAGGAGCACCTAAATCAGTCGAACTGATTTCTTAGTAAGCATGGGTCAACCCTGATCATTAAGCGATCTGATCAAAATTTGATTCACCATATTGGCCAAATAAGTAAGATCAGTAGGAGGGATATACCATTAACTCATCATAGACTCAATCTATGTGAGTAGCTCCCAATTAAAAATCATCAGTCAAGACTGCCAAACTTATCTTAGATACCAACAGGTTAATCAGTTTCAATTGGATCTACTTATGGATTTGGGTTCGATCACTGAGCGCAAGATCAAAATTCATTTGGATCTAATCAAAGATATGGACTCGACCAACTACAACTATTGTATTGATTTTTAAAAAATTTTGATTTAATCTAATTTTTCTTTTTAGTCCATTTGATCTTTGATTCTAATCCTAGGTCTAACCCAATTAGGAGGACCTGATCAAGCTAAACCATTAACCTATCACTTACGTTTTATGCGAATGACATTAGATCTTTAATTCATAATTCTAGATCTAATAGGTTCAACTTAATTCTCAATTAAGTTTGAGACGTGGGTAGGGGTTCAGTATTTGAAAATAATTTTAAATTTTATAAAATATTTTTATAATTACTTTTATGCACAGTCATTTAGATCTGAAACTTGAATCGGCTCATCCTTGGATTAAGTCAACTCATCATAATGGGTCGATTAAGTTCTGAGACTTAGTTGACTCATTGATGATGAACTATTAATCATAATTTTTAGTCTGTTACATTGAGTCAGCTCAACAGAAATTAAGCTGACTAACCAGGATCTTGAGTCGACCCAAACAATATTGAGTCGACTCAACAGGCGAACTACAGCAATTGTATTAATTTCAGATCAAAATAATTCTACATAAATAGCAATAAAATCAATCATAAATTATTTTAGAACTATTCTAAATATGTTCATGATTCTAGATTTTATTTGCAAAGATTAGATGCAACTGCTTTTCATACAATGTATCATATACACAATCTTAAGATTTTGAGAAAAGTAAATTTTTTTTTTCTCATTCATCTTCATGGGATATAGTAACAATGGCACCCCTACACATCATAAAAGGACCTAATTGAATAAAAAAAAGAGAGATCTAATCTCTATTACCTCCTATGACCGGATGGCCTGGTGACAAACCCGATCCGATTACTTCGCTACTCAGATCATCTAATCAAAATAATTTAGATCTAATCTAAATTATTTTAGATCTGATTATTATATGTTTATCATATCAAAATTAAATAATAATCATCATAAATAAATTTCACATGCTTCAATTTAAAATCAGATTCTATAAGAATCAGCATAAACTAGCACAACCTTTGCACTGTAAGAGGTAAATCTTATAGTAGGATAACCTTATATCAGTTTATGCAATTAGATCTGTTGGTGCAAAAATCCGCTCGCGTCGGAGAAGCTGGGGTCGAGGAAATCGCGGTCGCCACCGGGACCTGCAAAAGAAGTCTAAACCGGAGGTGGGGTTGCTCCGGCAAGACCCTCCGACGCTCAAGTCAGTTCTCTGCCTCAACAAGAATGGAGTGCTCGAACGGAGAATTTAGCAGAGTTTTTAGATGAAAGATGAGAGCTTATAGAATAACGTATCTGGGGTTCCCCTTTTATAGATGGAGGGGGCAACAAATTGATAGCGATGCCTGTAACCGTCTGGCAGTGGGTTGCCCAGGGTCAGGCGGAGTTTGCTGCGAAGAGTAGTAGAGTGGACCCGTGGCTATCATCGGGGTGTGCCACATGGAGTCTGCCGTGGGGAGTGGAGCAGCGTCTGTGGTCGCGACTTGCCAGCGGATGGGAGAATCGCGCGGTATCCATCGCAGGAAGTGGAGCAGGATCGTGGCCGTTATTGTGGCCTGTCAAGGAGTAGTGGAGATGCGCGAGATCCATCGTAGGAAGTGGAGCAGTGCTGTGACCGTTACTGTGGCCTGTCAGGGAGTGATGGAGCTGCACGGAATCTGTCGCAGGAAGTGAAGCAGGATCGTGGCCGTTATTGTGGCCTGTCGGGGAGTGCAGATCTGTCGGCTGAAGTTCGGCAGCGGTCGGGGCTGATGACGGAGTCTGGCTCCCCTAGGAGTCCGGGCGGAGTCCTCCTTGCGGTTGGAGTTGTCGGCGGAGTCCGGCTCCCGTGGGAGTCCGGGCGGAGTCTGCCTGCAGCCGTTGGAGTCAAGGACGAAGCCCGGCTCCCGTATGAGTCCGTGCGGAGTCTTCCTGCAATTAAAGTCAAAGGCAAAGTCCGGCTCCCGTAGGAGTCCGGACAAGGCTTACCAGCAGTTGATGTTGAGGATGGAGCCCGGCTCCCGTAGGAGTCCGGGCGGAGTCTACTGGCGGTTGAAGTTGTCGGCGGAGTCCGGCTCCCGTAGGAGTCCGGACGGAGTCTGTCTGCAGCCGTTGGAGTCAAGGACGAAGCCCGGCTCCCGTAGGAGTCCGGGCGGAGTCTTCCTGCAATTAAAGTCAAAGGCGAAGTCCGGCTCCCGTAGGAGTCCGGACAAGGCTTACCGACAGTTGATGTTGAGGACGGAGCCCGGTTTCCGTAGAAGTCCGGGCGGAGTCTACTGGCGGTTGAAGTTGTCGGCAGAGTCCGGCTCCCGTAGGAGTCCGGACGAAGTCTGTCCGCAGCCATTGGAGTCGAGGACGAAGCCCGGCTCCCGTAGGAGTCCGGGCGGAGTCTTCCTGCAATTAAAGTCAAAGGCGAAGTCCGGCTCCCGTAGGAGTCCGGACAAGGCTTACCGGCAGTTGATGTTGAGGACGGAGCCCGGCTCCCGTAGGAGTCCGGGCGAGTCTCCTTGCGGTTGGAGTTGTCGGCGGAGTCCGGCTCCCGTATGAGTCCGGACGAAGTCTGTCCGCAACCTTTGGAGTCGAGGACGAAGCCCGGCTCCCGTTGGAGTCCGGGTGGAGTCTTCCTGCAATTAAAGTCAAAGGCGAAGTCCGGCTCCCGTAGGAGTCCGGACAAGGCTTACCGGCAGTTGATGTTGAGGACAGAGCCCGGCTCCCGTAGGAATCCGGGCGGAGTCTACTGGCGGTTGAAGTTGTCGGCGGAGTCCGGCTCCCGTAGGAGTCCGGACGGAGTCTGTCTGCAGCCGTTGGAGTCGAGGACGAAGTCCGACTCCCGTAGGAGTCCGGGCGGAGTCTTCCTGCAATTAAAGTCAAAGGCGAAGTCCGGCTCCCGTAGAAGTCCGGGCGGAGCTTACCGACAGTTGATGTTGAGGATGGAGCCCGGCTCCCGTAGGAGTCCGGGCGGAGTCTACTGGCAGTTGAAGTTGTCGGCGGAGTCCGGCTCCCGTAGGAGTCCGGACGGAGTCTGTCTGCAGCCGTTGGAGTCGAGGACGAAGTCCGGCTCCCGTAGGAGTCCGGACGGAGTCTTCCTGCAATTAAAGTCAAAGGCGAAGTCCGGCTCCCGTAGGAGTCCGGGCGGAGTTCCCCTGGAGCTGATTCTGCTGAGGACTTCGGCTGTGGGTATTTTATACCCAACAGTAAGTGATACATTTACATATTTTCTGAGTTCCACGGTCGTGGGTGGTCCACTCCTCCTTGAGGCCCTCCGGTGATGGAGTCGATGGTCCCGATGGGAGGTCGGTCCCTGGGTGGCTCCTCCCTTCTTGGCGGTTCAGGCTGCGGAAGGGCTCTTGGCCGATCTCCTCTACCCTCGGGCCTGCGTCGGATGAACCTGTCGAGTCGACCTCGCCGAATGAGCTCCTCGATCTCGTCCTGGAGCTAGATGCATTCCTCTGTGTCGTGGCCGTGGTCGCGGTGGTAGAGGCAGAACTTGTTGGGGTTGCGCTTTCCGGGGTGTGTGCGCATCCTCTCCGGCCTAGGGAGCTGCTCCCTGACCTCCATCAATACCTGGGCCTTCGAGGCGTTGAGGGGGGTGTAATTGCGGAATCTCCCTGGTGGGGAACCCCGCCGAACCCCGCGATCCGGGCTTCTCTGCCTGCGCACCCGGGGTGGAGTATGGGCGCGCCTATGCCCAGGAGGGGATCGAGAATGCAGCCGGGCTTCCTTTGGCCTTTTTTCAATTGCGGGCTTACTCGAGTCTCCCGCTTGCTGCTCCCTCGCCGTCTCTTCATCCTTCATTTTGAAGGCTTCTTCCGCTCGGGCGTAGCCTTCGGCCCGGGCCAGCAAATCAGCAAAATCTCTGGGATACTTCTTCTCCAGGGAGAACAAAAGATCATTCTTCTGAAGGCCACCCTTCAGGGCGGCCATTGCGACTAATTGGTCCAAGTTTCGGACCTCCAGCACCGCGATGTTGAAGCGGTTGATGTAGGCCCGAATGGACTCTCCTTCCCTTTGCTTGATGTTGATGAGGGACTCCGAACCCTTCCGGGGGCGCCGGCTGCTGACAAAATGGGCCACAAATTGGTGGCTCATTTGATCGAAGGAAAAGATGGTACCCAGTTTCAAAGTCGAGTACCAGTTCCTCGCCGCTCCCTTCAAGGTGGACGGGAAGGCCCGGCATAAAATGGCATCAGGAGCACCGTGAAGCAGCATCATCATTCGGAAGGCCTCCAGATGATCAACCGGGTCCGAAGTCCCGTCGTAGTTTTCGAACTGGGAAAGCTTGAAGTTTGGCGGGATCGGTTCCTGCATGATCATTTGGGAGAAGGGAGGGTCAGTACAAATATCCTCACCATAAGCGGAGGGCGCATGGCAGAGTTCTTCGATCCGCCGGTTCATCTCCTGGAGCCTCCGGTCCAGGAAATCCTCTCGACTTCGAGTCTCGAGGGTCCTCTGGCAGAACGGGGGCAGGGATCTTCCAGGGGTGGAGTCGTGGTCCGATTGAGGGCTCTCCACCCTCGGGTTTGCTTTCCCAGGAAGGACGGGGTGACTGGCCCAGGTGGCGCACCCTGTCGCAGGGTCCTGGTGTTCCGGGGACACTATTTCCAGGCGTGCTGATGCCTGCGGCTGCTGCTGCTGCATAGCCTGCAAGGCTTCTGTGAGGCCTTTGACCTGCTGCGCCAGCAGGTCAAACTGCTCCGCGTCGACCGTCATCGTCGGAGGAGGAGGAGGAGGTTGAGAAACAGGAAGGGAGGCCGGAGCCTGAGATCTGGCCGCGGAGGCCGTGGACCATCGCGTGGACGCCTTGCGGGGAGGCATCGAGTAAGGATCCCGAGGGGGAGACAGGGAGTGGGTGCCGGAGGAAACGATCGGAGGCGGTTCCGTTGAGCGCTCCTTCAAAAACAAGGGTACTGCGAAGACACAGGGCCCTTCCTCTAGCGCCAATCCTGTTGGTGCAAAAATCTGCTCGCGCCGGAGAAGCTGGGGTCGAGGAAGTCGCGGTCGCCGCCGGGACCTGCAAAAGAAGTCTAAACCGGAGGTGGGGTTGCTCCGGCAAGACCCTCCGACGCTCAAGTCAGTTCTCTGCCTCAACAAGAATGGAGTGCTCGAACAGAGAATTTAGCAGAGTTTTTAGATGAAAGATGAGAGCTTATAGAATAACGTATCTGGGGTTTCCCTTTTATAGATGGAGGAGGCAACAAATTGATAGCGACGCCTGTAACCGTCTGGCAGTGGGTTGCCCAGGGTCAGGCGGAGTTTGCTACAAAGAATAGTGGAGTGGACCCGTGGCTATCATCGGGGTGTGCCACGTGGAGTCTGCCGCAGGGAGTGGAGCGGCGTCTGTTGTCGCGACTTGCCAGCGGATAGAAGAATCGCACGGTATCCGTCGCAGGAAGTGGAGCAGGATCGTGGCCGTTATTGTGGCCTGCCAGGGAGTAGTGGAGCTGCACGAGATCCGTCGTAGGAAGTGGAGCAGTGCTGTGACCGTTACTGTGGCCTGTCAGGGAGTGATGGAGCTGCGCGGAATCTGTCGCAGGAAGTGGAGCAGGATCGTGGCCGTTATTGTGGCCTGCCGGGGAGTGCAGATCCGTCGGCTGAAGTTCGGCAGCGGTCGGGGCTGATGACGGAGTCTGGCTCCCGTAGGAGTCCGGGCGGAGTCCTCCTTGCGGTTGGAGTTGTCGGCGGAGTCCTCCTTGCGGTTGGAGTTGTCGGCGGAGTCCGGCTCCCGTGGGAGTCCGGACGAAGTCTGCCTACAGCCATTGGAGTCAAGGACGAAGCCCGGCTCCCGTATGAGTCCGTGCGGAGTCTTCCTGCAATTAAAGTCAAAGGCGAAGTCCGGCTCCCGTAGGAGTCTGGACAAGGCTTACCAGCAGTTGATGTTGAGGACGGAGCCCGGCTCCCATAGGAGTCCGGGCGGAGTCTACTGGCGGTTGAAGTTGTCGGCGGAGTCCGGCTCCCGTAGGAGTCCGGACGGAGTCTATCTGCAGCCGTTGGAGTCAAGGACGAAGCCCGACTCCCGTAGGAGTCCGGGCGGAGTCTTCCTGCAATTAAAGTCAAAGGCGAAGTCCGGCTCCCGTAGGAGTCCGGACAAGGCTTACCGACAGTTGATGTTGAGGACGGAGCCCGGCTCCCGTAGAAGTCCGGGCAGAGTCTACTGGCGGTTGAAGTTGTCGGCGGAGTCCGGCTCCCGTAGGAGTCCGGACGAAGTCTGTCCGCAGCCGTTGGAGTCGAGGACGAAGCCCGGCTCCCGTAGGAGTCCGGGCGGAGTCTTCCTGCAATTAAAGTCAAAGGCGAAGTCCGACTCCCGTAGGAGTCCGGACAAGGCTTATCGGCAGTTGATGTTGAGGACGGAGCCCGGCTCCCGTAGGAGTCCGGGCGGAGTCTCCTTGCGGTAGGAGTTGTCGGCGGAGTTCGGCTCCCGTAGGAGTCCGGACGAAGTCTGTCCGCAGCCGTTGGAGTCGAGGACGAAGCCCGGCTCCCGTAGGAGTCCGGGCGGAGTCTTCCTGCAATTAAAGTCAAAGGCGAAATCCGGCTCCCGTAGGAGTCCGGACAAGGCTTACCGATAGTTGATGTTGAGGACGGAGCCCGGCTCCCATAGGAGTCCGGGCGGAGTCTACTGGCGGTTGAAGTTGTCAGCGGAGTCCGGCTCCCGTAGGAGTCCGGACGGAGTCTGTCTGCAGCCGTTGGAGTCGAGGACGAAGCCCGACTCCCGTAGGAGTCCGGGCGGAGTCTTCCTGCAATTAAAGTCAAAGGCGAAGTCCGACTCCCGTAGGAGTCCGGGCGGAGCTTACCGGCAGTTGATGTTGAGGACGGAGCCCGGCTCCCGTAGGAGTCCGGGCGGAGTCTACTGGCGGTTGAAGTTGTCGGCGGAGTCCGGCTCCCGTAGGAGTCCGGACGGAGTCTGTCTGCAACCGTTGGAGTCGAGGACGAAGCCCGGCTCCCGTAGGAGTCCGGACGGAGTCTTCCTGCAATTAAAGTCAAAGGCGAAGTCCGGCTCCCGTAGGAGTCCGGGCGGAGTCCCCCTGGAGCTGATTCTGCTGAGGACTTCGGCTGTGGGTATTTTATACCCAACACCAGTCCCCCTGTTGCTGATTCTGCTGAGGACTTCGGCTGTGGGTATTTTATACCCAACAAGATCTATAGCTAATTTTAGATCTAAATATCATATATCAAATCTAATCTAAATTAAATTATAGATCTAAATACATATAATATCATATCATATCGAACCGTGGCTTTGATACCACTGTTGGGATGCGCAGGGGTTTCATGGATGTATTTTAAAAATTTTTTAGCAGAAGAACATTAGATTAAACTATTTAATCTATAAATACATACATAAGATCTAATCTTAAAATTTTTATAAATAGATCTATGACATGAATTTATATGCATAAAAATCTAAATCTAAAATGATAAGCATATGAATCAAAAACAGCATTTAGTAATTGATCTAATCTACTATTTTTAAGATTCTGAACTCAATACTTGAGCATGGATAGTTAAATTTTATGATCAAGAATATAGATTTAGAAGTTCTATCTGGTCGCTCACAGCCGTACAAGTATCCGACCTCTACGGATGGTCCACATGAAGTCCTCGGACCGATCAACCCTCCATGGGAGTACTAGCTCGTGCAGTCAACTTCTGATGGCAGATCTGATTTGATTTTCTTCTTGAATCACTTCGAATCTTTTTAATATTGAAGATAGATCAGAGGAGGATATTGGATGGTGGAGAAAAATTTGATGAAGTCTCTCTTCTCTTTGATTTTTTTCTCACTTAGAAATCCTAGAATAGTTCTAGGTCTCTCACCCGAGAAGAGATCGGTCTCCTCCTTTGTTCACGCCAAAGAAGATAGAAGCCTACCCAAACCTCACACCCCAAAGAAAATTTTTGGCTCTTCTTTTTCTCTAGTATCTCACAGTGAAAAGCACTCTCTTTTTGGTGCACAAAAAAGTAACCTTTTTATTGTTGTCGCACAAAACAAGTTAGATAGGATAAGAGCTGGAGTTTGTTGCAATTCAAATCATTTTGAATTTCAATTTAACTCTAACTTTTTTCACCCTTATATAGCCTAAAGAGAGACTTACCAAAAAAATTTGGGCATAGAAAATAATTAGGAACACTTCTTTTTCTCGCACACTCACAAGAAGCCATCGTGTGGAAGGATAGGGATAGGGTTTTAGGTAGAAATTCAAACCATTTTGAATTCAATTCAAAACCAACCAAAACTTATCCTTAATGGGCAACAAAAGAAGTGTTAGCTTCTAATTTTCTCATGCACAAACTAATTTTATGCGGTTAAAAAAGGTGTGAGACTTTTTGGGTGGCACAAGGGAGAGAGTCCCATTCATCTGGGACTCTAGGGTTTAACCAAATAGATTTCTTTCAAACATAATTCAATTAGATCTAAATAAAATATGATGAACCTAATGTAATTAAACTCTAATAATCATAATTAAATCTGATCAAATTAGCAAATTAATTGAGCCATAGATCCGATCAAATCAGGATCATTTCTCCCTTATCGATTAGGTCATCTCATAACCTAATTAGATTTGACCTGATTAAATCCAATTCTATCAAACTTGATCTAGACTTTAATGCTCAATTAAATTGAGCTAATTAGTGATCTAATCATTAATTAATCTTCTATTAATGATAGAGTCCAAATCCAGTGGGACTCTTCACCAGAGTCTCCGTCTAGTGGGACTCTTCACCAGAGTCTCCATCCACTGAGACTCTTCAGATTAGCCATGTGATCAGAGAGAAACTTTTAATGTATGTGATCCCATAAGTTCGAACATAATCCGATAGCATAGGAATAGATTTCTGTACCAATCAGAATAACCATCTAGCAATGGTATCCAATGTCCGGATAAGCCGAATGTATGCAAAGCAACACTCAAGAACCTATTTGAATATAGTTACCGTATAATTCATTCCTTTGACCCTTGATGCTAGGATGACTTAGAGTTTAAATTGTCAACTCTTAATAGTACATCCATTATGTGTCTCAACCTAATAAATCCTGTGACTCTTCATAAGGATTGTCTTGGTCAAGGTCTTACTAAATTGAAATACAAAGAATTTTTTCCAATCCTTGGGAGTGGTCAATTCCATCTTGATTCATGCATCGACTTCAAAAGTACTTGACTATACTCAGAAATCTTCTAATCCTGAATTAAAAATTTAGGTAGTTCGGCACCAAAGCATAGTGAGTTGCTTGCAAGTCACCATAGTGATCTCAGGTCGGAATGATATTTATACCTATATCCCTTTGGAGTGACTCGTGATAACAGAATGCTTTGGAGTTGATCACGTTCAGTGAAATGTATTCCTACATTTTTCTTGCATGCCATACCAGCGCCTCTACGCTCCTTTGTTAAGAGGACAACCGACCTATACGGCACACAACGACCTACACTTGATATATCTGTCGTCCTAGTAATAGCATATCATTTGATCGCGAACTCATTTAAGGACTAAATGATAAATTCTTCTTTATCGATTTAAAATAGTCCTAAAGACTTTCATCATAACATAGAAGTTCGATATAGAAGATATACAAGCTGATGATGAAATTTATTAAATAAATAATTTATTAATTAATTCATATATAATTACATCAAATAGCACAACTGTCAACAGGCTAATGATTGACTTTGAGACATATTTTCCAACATCTACTTCTTCCTAGCAGTGGATTTTAGATTCTGCATGCACCTATCATGTATGTTACAGAGAGGAGCAGTTTGACTCTTTGGAGAGCAGTGAGGGCACTGTTTATATGTTGAATGGATCGAGTTATGCGATCAAAGGCATCGAGATGGTCAGCTGAAGGATACATGATGGTGCAGTGAGGAGATTGGAAGAGGTTCGATGCATACCCGATGTCAAACAGAATCTTATCTCACTGAGCAGACTGGATTCGAAAGGCTACAGGATGGTAGTTGGTAGAGGAATCCTGAAGGTGTTGCACGGCGATAGTGTTATTCTGGAAGAGAAAAAGAGGACGAGAGGATATTACTACCTGACAGGAAGCCCAGTGCGAGGTGGAGCTTCAAGAGCCAGGAGGAGTTCAGAGCGAGGTGGAGCTCTAGGTAGAGATGGATCAGGCACGAGATGCGAGATTCGGGAGGACGAGAGGTGACATCGCAAGGTGAGATTTTTATTACCGCAGGAGACTTTTCCGAGTAGGTCTTTGGTTAGAGTGGACACAGCCCATGACGGAGATGAAATCGAGCGGCCTGGTTTGACTCCCACGTTTGTCGATCCATGAGACAGCAGGCATGCCTCATTGTCAGGGACTTATCCACAGGCATGTCGCAGGGGGTGCCGGCATGGGTGTGGCACGGTGCTGCGAAGGATTTGGCTTGGCAAAAATTTGCAATGCTACTCGATCATTTGGAACCCCCAGGGTGATATTTAGGTGGATGCCTTGCTGGGGTAGTGAGGGAGCAATGGTTCGCCAGGGAGCGGCATGGCCGTGGCATGATATCGGGGGGGCTCGGGACGCATGATATTTAGAATGGTGGTGGTCCGCCATGATATATGTGGATACTCAAGGATTCCTCTTGGTTTGAGGAGGGGCACGGAGCTTTGGCCGTGTACCCGACTCCCCCAGACCCATAGGAGACGGGTCCGCCGTGGCACAGTTGTGTGGGCAATGGTGGTGCCACGCTCGAATGATCTCATGTGGAGGTATTCGGGGCAATGTTGGTTGGACGAGCTGGCCACATTGTGTGGGAAGGGGATATCTCGAGGTTTTATCCTTGAGGGGTTTGTCTAGACTACTCTATGCGTTCTTGATCTCTGTAGTGGAGCGAAGAGGCGATAGAGGGCTAGTCGGGCAAGGGTGTGGCCTACCCAAACAGGCAAGTCTTGTGAGCATCGCAAGGTGATGTCTCACCGGGATCCACGGGAACCGGTCGGTCGTGGAGAACAAGGAAGGCTTATGGTATATCGATCGGTATATGTGCCTTGGAGCTGGGCCAAGGATCATGGATGGCCAAGAGGGTCATGCCAAGGAGAGGACGGCTTGATGCATTTATCATCCGGTCGAAGATATTTACTTGATGGGGCAGACTTGGATGCCGATATCGTGGCAGTGCTCAATGTGTGAGTAGGCTGTGGACCTAAGATATTGGGTGGTGCGGTAATGTATCCCCAGGATCATGGTAATGCACAGTGATGGGCGAGCAGGCCATGAATATTGTAAAGCGATATGACCAGGGATGGAAAGGCATATCAAGGATGCAAGATCGGGATCGTGGCACAAGAGTTTGTGGGGGAAGCTTGGATAGTTGAACCCCAGAGGACTCAGATGTGTACGATCATCTGTAGCTTGGGGGAGCTACAGGTCATGTCAGCTTGGTCGTTTAGCTGAGCTGCATTGAAGATGGGTTTGCCCGGGCCTCATGCATAGTGGTGGCGTTGCATGGTCGTGCTATGTGGATTTGATGTGTGTAGTACTGAAGGGCAGCTTAGTGGGTTGCGGATCAGTGACACAGTGGTTATGTCTTGGCACGAGGGTATGTTGAGGATCAAGATATTTGGGATGAGCAGTGCTTGGCTTGAGGGGCAAAGCCTTAGAGTTGACACAGAGGTGTTGAGCTGTGGAGCACTCTTGGGAAGAGTCTATGTTATGGCACGGAGGTGCGCATGAGCATTGCAGTTGATTCGAGGGGTCGGATTGCTTATGGGCACATGAGGGTGTCATCTGTGTTCAGTACAATAGTGTTGCCAGGCAGGGGCATAGAGGTACAAGCTTGGCTATGTGGCTGGACTGCTGCGTGCTTATTGGTATGTCCGAGGAAAGGACTCGAGAGGGCTGGCCTTGGTGTGTGGCATGCTGGGGCGCCGCACGGGTGTTTGGGTAAGAAAACACTCACCCCGTGACAAGTGGTATCAGAGCCAGGTTTGCTAAGTCGATGGTCGACGTTGTGCTTGATGTTAGCTTCTGATACGTGTGGTATCAAGTTGCATGTTTTGGTTGCAGATACAGGGGTATCCAAAGCGATGTAAATTTGAAGTCTAAGTTCAGAGGAACTGGATGTCTGAGTTTGTTGTGGGTGTCAATGACTCAGAGTGGGGGAGCATGTTGTAGGACAATGTGCTCAGTGCTGAATGAAAAGATTGCTCATCAATGGCACTAGTGGATGGAGGCCCGTGAATGTAAAGGTCTACCAGTTCATGGCTGAGGAAAAGGAATTCAGGGTGAAGAGTGCTCATGAATGCTAAAGCACTTGGGCTGCATGCAAAAGTTGCAAGGCAGAGCATCTCGAGGGACTAGAATCTCCAAAGAGGCAGAGCTGGGCAAATAGACTGAGGTACTTGGGTTATCTTTAGTGCAGGGAATGATGTAGCACTCATTTTAAAAGTGCAAGCTGAGACGAGAACTTGGAAAGTCATGGGACTCAGTTGCACAAGATATGGGAACATTGGAAAGAGCCATCTCTTGTGTGGATGATTGTGAAGCTGAAGCACTTGAATGGTATGAGATATCAATTGAACTTAATGGAACTGCTCTCAGGGTGAAGGCGTTGGTAAGCCGAAGTACTAGAGGCAGATATTTGGCTGAAGGTGTCTTCTTGCTACACAGGCATGTGATGTCAGGGTGTAGGAGATGAGGCACGAAGGTTGTTTAATGTTGGCTGGGTTGGCCATGTGGTGATCATGCTGTGAGGTATTACAAGGCCCTAATGTCGAGGCAAATGGGTGTCGATGCACTGGAGTCGTAAGAGTGAGGCAGGCAAGAGAGGTAGCCTTGCATTGGCATTACAGACTCAGAGTCAAGACACAGAAGCAGTCGAGTTGGGGATCGTAGGAAACAGCATGGATAAATGATTCTGTAGAGACAGACAACTGGTGCTCAGAGTGAAGACTGGATTGTCTAGGCACTTGAGCAAAGTGGAAAGTGGCTTTGATCGGATATCAGGATTTCGCTTGGAAGCAGCCATGGATCTGTGTTGGTATGGGACAGTGCAGAGTTATGGAGGCGACTTGTGAGTACTTGGCATCAGTGCAGTGTGGTAGGGTCCGAAGTCTTGGTGTTGAATGGAAAAGGTCGGAATAACCACAAGACTGCAAGGTGGGTATATTGCAAGACCAGGCATTTGGAGGGGAGTTGCCAGAGGGGACTCATGTGATGGGCCACTTCGAGACTGGTGGGTAGGAGATAAGCCTTGGACACAGTTCAAGGAGTGACATTTTGTGTTTCTGACAATGGATCTTTGCATTGACGGAGGCAATGGCAGCTCTTAGATTGAGAAAGTCGAGAGTAAAGCCTCGAAAGAGTTCGAGGAGTGCCACAAAGTTTTCAGTTATGTTGATGGTCAGAGGACTGCAGCAAGCTTAGAGAATGCAGTGGCCGCTCTTAGATTGGGGCAATCGAGAGTTAAGCCTTGGAGGAGTCTGAGGAATGCCATGTAATTGAAGGTTAAAAGACCATTGAAGGAGGACAAAAGCAGAGGTTGGTGCTGGATTTTGTAGCAGTTTGGTTCTGTGGAGGAGTCAGTGTGGTGTGGATGATGGATTCTCAGTGGTGGAGAAAGGATCAAGGACATCAAAACCGTGGGTCTCTGACTTGAGGAACCATATTTTTAGTTACTGCAGTGGAAATTTGGCTGTGGTGACTAATGGTCAAGTAGTAGCTTGGACGTCGACGAGGATGTCGACAGCTTGAGTGGGGGAGAATTGTCAGGGACTTATCCGCAGGCATGTCGCAGGGGGTGCCGGCATGGGCGTGGCACGGTGCTGCGAAGGATTTGGCTTGGCAAAAATTTGCAATGCTACTCGATCATTTGGAACCCCCAGGGTGAGATTTAGGTGGATGCCTTGCTGGGGTAGTGAGGGAGCAATGGTTCGCCAGGGAGCGGCATGGCCGTGGCATGATATCGGGGGGGGGCTCGGGACGCATGATATTTAGAATGGTGGTGGTCCGCCATGATATATGTGGATACTCAAGGATTCCTCTTGGTTTGAGGAGGGGCGCGGAGCTTTGGTCGTGTACCCGACTCCCCCAGACCCATAGGAGACGGGTCCGCCGTGGCACAGTTGTGTGGGCAATGGTGGTGCCACGCCCGAATGATCTCATGTGGAGGTATTCGGGGCAATGTTGGTTGGACGAGCTGGCCACATTGTGTGGGAAGGGGATATCTCGAGGTTTTATCCTTGAGGGGTTTGTCTAGACTACTCTATGCGTTCTTGATCTCTGTAGTGGAGCGAAGAGGCGATAGAGGGCTAGTCGGGCAAGGGTGTGGCCTACCCAAACAGGCAAGTCTTGTGAGCATCGCAAGGTGATGTCTCACCGGGATCCACGGGAACCGGTCGGTCGTGGAGAACAAGGAAGGCTTATGGTATATCGATCGGTATATGTGCCTTGGAGCTGGGCCAAGGATCATGGATGGCCAAGAGGGTCATGCCAAGGAGAGGACGGCTTGATGCATTTATCATCCGGTCGAAGATATTTACTTGATGGGGCAGACTTGGATGCCGATATCGTGGCAGTGCTCAATGTGTGAGTAGGCTGTGGACCTAAGATATTGGGTGGTGCGGTAATGTATCCCCAGGATCATGGTAATGCACAGTGATGGGCGAGCAGGCCATGAATATTGTAAAGCGATATGACCAGGGATGGAAAGGCATATCAAGGATGCAAGACCGGGATCGTGGCACAAGAGTTTGTGGGGGAAGCTTGGATAGTTGAACCCCAGAGGACTCAGATGTGTACGATCATCTGTAGCTTGGGGGAGCTACAGGTCATGTCAGCTTGGTCGTTTAGCTGAGCTGCATTGAAGATGGGTTTGCCCGGGCCTCATGCATAGTGGTGGCGTTGCATGGTCGTGCTATGTGGATTTGATGTGTGTAGTACTGAAGGACAGCTTAGTGGGTTGCGGATCAGTGACACAGTGGTTATGTCTTGGCACGAGGGTATGTTGAGGATCAAGATATTTGGGATGAGCAGTGCTTGGCTTGAGGGGCAAAGCCTTAGAGTTGACACAGAGGTGTTGAGCTGTGGAGCACTCTTGGGAAGAGTCTATGTTATGGCACGGAGGTGCGCATGAGCATTGCAGTTGATTCGAGGGGTCGGATTGCTTATGGGCACATGAGGGTGTCATCTGTGTTCAGTACAATAGTGTTGCCAGGCAGGGGCATAGAGGTACAAGCTTGGCTATGTGGCTGGACTGCTGCGTGCTTATTGGTATGTCCGAGGAAAGGACTCGAGAGGGCTGGCCTTGGTGTGTGGCATGCTGGGGCGCCGCACGGGTGTTTGGGTAAGAAAACACTCACCCCGTGACATCATGGCGTGGGGGTGAGATGGATCACAGACTCTCAGAGACAGATGGAGGTCGAATATCGAGTCGAGGTGGAGATTGTTAGAAAATATATCTCGAGATTCGATCCATATTGAGCTCACAGCGAGGTCTAGGATGAAAAATGGAGTCTAACGAGCTCAAGAACAGCCAATTGGAGTTCAAATGAAGGAGATACGCTCGATTGAAGATGGCATGAAATTCAGAGCGACGGAGGCCGGCGGCAGGCCGTCGGAGGCGGCGGTGGTGCGGCTGCATGCGGCAGCGTGCGACTAGGCTACGAGCGTGCGAGTGCGTGCGCGGGCTGTGCAGCCCAAGCACACACACGTGTGGGCCGGCCCAGCACGAGCGGGGGGGGGGCCAGCAGTCGCACAGGCCACTGTGGACTGCGGGGTGCTGGCAATCCATGGAAGCCGCGTGGATTGAAGTCGCGGTCCATGCGTGGTCAAGGGCAGTTTTTGCACGATCAGAGGGTCCAAATCTCAGCCGATCATGATCGGATGGTCGAGAGTGAATTCGAGCGTGATCAGAAGGTATTTTGCACGATCGGACGGCTCTAGTGCGAGCCGATCACGATCGGATGGTCATGGATGGTTCTAGACTTTATTGGAACTCTATATTCTTACTGAAACGTTATTTTTGAGATTCTAAAGCCTAATATAGGTTCGATTGACAAACCGTTTGTTGCATCGAAGAGATGGTGACGTCCTGGAGGTGCAGAAAGGCTTCAGCAGATGTTTCAAAGAGCTGTAAGGGTTTTGAGATTTTTTCTTGAGAGACTCTTGTAAAAAAGTTGAGTGATGAGTTCTTCTTGTATTAATTTTATTTTATTCTCTCATAGTGAAGCTTGCAGGTCCCATGGAGATAGGTTTGAGGCCAATCTACGTATTTGTATTGTGTTTTTTATTTTATTTTTTTTTTCTTCCTGCTGCATCGTGTGGTATTGGATTCTGATGGCACAACACTCTTTTCCCCTTTTTTTTTGGGGTGTCTTTTGTGGGGATTGAGGGGCAGTCCTGCATCCACTTGATCTCTACATTTCAACTTTGCTCTTTGAGTTCAAGAAAGCGTGATCTGTTTACAGTAGCACTAACAATTTTAGATCTTGTTCCTAGTAACACACCGAGTTGCAGTTATGGAAAATCTTCAAGATTGTCTTTCACCGTGACATAGAACAAGACACCAGCAACAAGATTAAAGGTACATAGAATGGGCAGCCTGGTGGTTTCATCTTGGCAACCGCGCCATTAGCTCCAGTGTAGCTTGCTTTCTTCCTCCAAAATAGGTTTAGGTTTAGCGTCACCATAGATTGATCAATTCATCCTAAATATACAAACTTTTATTCGAGTTTTCATGCTTCCGCATGTCGGGCCATTCCTCTTATTTCTCTCCATGGGGCTTATGATCTTCATGTATCGGTTCTGTTTCAGGGTTGGTTGACCGTAGTTTTGGATGAAACCAATGTTCTCTTTCTCCTTTAGGGATGGGTTTTCATTCTTAAGCAAGGCTCCTGCAGATATTTTTTTTTTTTTTGAATTTTTTACATGTATATCTTCATAAACATTTAAATTATATAAATATTCTTTCAAAATTAATATCTACCTATATACCGTCATAAAATATATTTTTTTTGCGTACTTATTTATATCATCTAAGACTGTTAAAAATTAGTGGTTTAAAATTAAAATGATTAAAATATTCTTATGGATAGATGTGCAAAAAAAAATTATAAGGATATATATGTAAATAGCAATTTTATGAGGATATTCACATAAATTTGAATATTTAGAAGGTATACACGCAAAAAATCCTTAACATAGATACACTTCTCTTAATTTGTAATTCTTTCCTTATTCTAACAGAAAAAAATTAATATATATAACTAAAATAATAAATTTATTTAATTTATTAATTTATATAGATAAAATAATCTTTTTATCAAATGATAGATTAAAATTATTTTTTTAAAAAAATATACAGATCATAACCATCCATGTTTCCTCTAATGTATAATAATATGTTTCTAAGAAAAGTATCTAAATCTGATATTAGATGAATAGTTTGTACATTTGCATAGAATGTACATACTTATGGATTTGTACATCATGTAATAATAAGAATTTATAATTTTATTATATTTTATTTTAAAATTTTTTATCAAAAATATCTTTGTGAAGTATATAAGGTATATCATGTTGTTATAACATGAACATAATCATCCTATCTTGCATAAAAATAAAATATAATATAGTATTCTAATATATAAAATATTATATAATATCGTCATCGTATTATTATATTATGTAATATGTTACTACATTATAGAGTAAAAAGGTCTAAATCCATCTAGATGAAATAGATAAAAATTAAATTAGAATTTTTTGCGTGTATATCCTTCTAAATATTCAAATTTGCATGAATAGTCTTATGAAATTGCTATTTGTATGTACACCCTTATAAATTTTTTTTTACATATCTACCCATAAGGATATTTTAATCATTTAAATTTTAAACCATTAATTTTTTAACGACATTAAATGATATGGGTACATATGCAAAAAAATTAAAAAAAAAAAGGATATACATGCAAAATAAATATTTTATAAGCGTATACATACAAATATCAATTTTAAAAAGATATTCATCCAAATTTGAATGTTTAGGAGCGTATATACGCAAAAAAATCCTTCTTTTTTTTGATTTTTCTTGAGAAAGATGGGCTTTCTTCTTGATGTTTTTGGTAATTCAAGACCCTGAGCTTGCCTCAGTCGATAAAAAAAAATTTTTTGTCTCTCTGCTTACCTTGTTCTGTTGTTCTCTCTTTATCACACATGAAGCAAAAGAGATCTAAGGTGTCATTTCGATTTCTTCTTTTTCAAGTTCTGAAATAATTTTTTTTATAACTATTAATAAGTTCACATAATTGCTTGTTATAAGTGATGAAGTGCCAAGTTTCGGAGTCATATATTACAATATACTGCAAATTTTTACTAGTTTCAAACATTTCTTCTGCCAAGAGCAGTACTAAGTTAGTTCTAGGCATTGGGGAAACAGACGAGAGCATCAGGTCCATAAGAAAAAGGAAACAGCTGTAGGCCTTGCATCATGATGGTGAGTGCCTGAACTTATAGCAAAAGCTGCTAGGACTACTCAGAGGTTATGGCAGGGGTGACCAATACCTCCAAGATGTTAAGATCTTGATGATCCTAAACGGAGTCAGCAAACTCCACTGGTACTTCTAAAAGAATGGTGGAGGATGTTGCTGTAGTCTCTATTCTACTTCATACCTAATCTCAATCATCATAAATCCAACTCGAAAGTTCAGATCTCTTCTGTTCACTTCTGTGGGAGACTGACTTAGACATCGGAGATCCACCATCGAAAACCTTTCATCCGGTGTAAGGACTTTTCTATGTTTGGTGGTTTTGCAGGATCTGGCTCGAGGACTCAATCTAGGACCACTCGATTAACGTGCACCTCGGAGATCCCGACCAGCCCTCTGAAGACCACCGCTTCTCTTCTTCTTGACTCCATCTCAGCGGCTTAAGCCAAATCATCTCCCCAGCGGCAATAGGAAACATACATCAAATAGGTTAATAACTCATCTTTCAAACACACGGTAAATCATATGCCAAGAGATTGCAAGGAGAAAGTTGAAATATCCTTGTATGTGCACTAACTTGCCATTAAGAAACAGGGCATTTAGTGGTTGTTTAGCAATAGTAGTATGAAAAATATCAGGATGGAGTTTGGTCAAGACAATGAATTTTAAGGAACTGAGAAGATTGTCAAAGTCCTTTGGTACATTGAACTTTTAGAACTATGATGCACTAATCGGTTAATGAAGAATGGAGTAAAAAGCAAACAAAAAATTGCATAAAAATTCCACATTTGCACAGTGGAATTAAGGTTGGAGTATAAAGTGAAAATGATATATCATATAGAAATTCTGCATTTGCATAGTGGAATTTTTAATGGGTGACAAGCTATAAAGATTATCAGTAGGGAATGGAAGGTAACTAAGTATGTTACTCCCATAATAGCATGCTTAATATGATGAAGCAAGGCTAAAGAATGTCAAAAATAAGAAGGGTTAATGTGAAATCTGATGCACTAATTGGTTAATGGAGTATGGTGCAAAAAGTGAAAACAATAAATCTAATAAATATTCCGCATTTGCACAATGGAATTAAGTGTGGAGTCAAAAGTGAACGCAATACATCGAATAAAAATTTGCATTTGCATAGTAGAATTTTTAATGGATGACAGAGCATAAAGAACTATCAGGAGGGAAAAGGAAGGAAACTGAGTGTCTAACTCCCATGATAGCAGTGTCAATATAATGAAGCAAGTCTAAAGAAGGCCAAAGTAAGAAGGATTAGTGTGCTGGAAGAATAAAAGGTTGCCGATAAAGTTATGGGAATATTGCCTCTTTCATTATAGTTAATTGAATATCAAGTTAGCAGGGACAGCAGTTTGCTGATTCAGAATTTTGCATTCCCATGGCGTTGCCAACAACAAGAATATTTGTAATCTTGTAGTATATCAAATGTGCTAATAACCAGTCAAAACAAAAAAAGGAGATCCACCAACAAGGAGTAAAGGATATCAACAGAGGTAATGGGCTTAAGGAAGGAGGCTGACAGAATCATTCGGTGAAAAATTATCTAAGAGAAAATCTCTTGCAACATAGAATCTCGCAAGTCAAACTGCTAACTTATTATCTCCCAATTGTTCCATCGACTGGCAACTGTACCTTGTCAGGCACATATCAGTGAATGGACCAATCGAAAGTTGGACTTCAGTTGTGCCACCTTTTTGTGTGAGATTTCTGTATCGCTCTATCATTCTTACTTGAGAAGAAAATATCTTTAAAGAATAGGAGGATGTGGAAGACAATGGACAACCTCTGAAAATATCATGGGACACAATTTTGTTACAGAGAAAGTAAGAAAAAACCAAAATTTTTTTAAGAACTAGTCTAAAGAGTCTTTTCTTCCACTACACTAATTCCACTTTACTTCCTAAAGGACCTTCAAAACAAGAGGTGAAAGATACTAAAACGACAGGGTTCGTATTGTTTCTCACCGCACAAATATCTGAAAGGATCTTGTAAAGGTAAACCATCGATGATGTCGGAAGGATTTAGGAGAGAAGATAATTCAAGGAGCCAAAGTGATGTGAAATTGTGAATAAAGTTCCAAGAAAATGTTAATTGAAAGGACAGAAAGATAAAAGTAATTTAGCTGAGTACAGACAGGAGTCAATTTAATTACTGTAGTGAATTTTGATAAGATTGTGTAGCATCGAGTTTGTAAATTGAAGGCATGACCTGGTTTCTTAAAAAACAAATGGATGTCTGAACATACACTAGGATTGCTTCCGAGGACGAAATGAATCAGATAAGGTTGCTTGGGCACTTAAGGACAATTGTTGCTGGAGAATGGTGGAAATTGGTGAATGGTGGAGAGTGATCACGATTGCTGATTGCTGATGGAGTATGCCATCTAGTTTTATTACTTTTATTACATCAATCTATGCCAACTTTAGGAGTCTGTGGTTATAGTTGAATCAAGATCCAAGGTTCCATCACTGGATTATCACAGTAAAAATATGAAGCTACTTGGTGAAGGCAGAGCAATAAAGAATTGAAGATGGCCATGGACATATAATAAGCTTTAGGAATTGGCTTCAGAGTGAATTAATAAGTTTATTGTTATAGAGGAATCATGTTTCATATTTCAGGAATATCGCTGATATATGTAAGAATAAAAAAACATAAATAGAGGGAACATTAACGACACATAATTTACAATCTAAATCCAATATCCTAGAATCTCTTTTTTTTTTATAATATAATATATGTGAATTTTAGCTTGTCTGAGATTGTAACATTGGTAAAATGCTAATGCATGTTCATGATAAGGGATAGGAATATGGGTTGTATGATGAAGTCTGATAAAGTGCAAGCATTGTTTCTTTTTATATAGTAACTAATTGATGGAAGTACTTATTGGTAACTTTTGAAATATTATGAAGCAGATATATGGAAACATTTTTCCAGGTACCAAAAAAAAAAAGAACTTATAATATTTCCATCTTTGGAAATTCAATCTACATAGTACGAACCTACTAGCAACCAAAACAAGATGAAAATATTTATAGGTTTAAGTTCAAGCATTGAAGAGATATAAATTTTAGCCATAAAATACTTATGGACAATTTATGAAAAGCGAAGCAGACTTTTTACTGTTGAAATTTTGGGGAGATCTAGTTATCTTGGATGGAAGTTGTGAAAAAGGATTTGTATGAACCTGCAATAAGACATCAGGATTACCCTTGACAGAAAAGATTGGCTATGGAGTACTTGCATAAGACCAGACCCAACTAGTTAAGGAGAGGCTTGATGGTTGTTATTCCTATCTCCAGGCTTGCAGGTTATTGATTATATACTCAAAAGGCTTGTTGATCATAGTCCATTACAAAGTCACCCTCTCCATTCATCTCTTTTCCCCATTTTTGTTGGGTGCCCTTTGTGGGGATTGAGGGGCAGGTATTCCTGTATGCACTTGATCTCTACATTTCAACATTGCTCTTTGAGATCAAGCAAGCGTGATCTGTTTACAGTAGCAGTAACAATTCTAGATCTTGTTCCTAGTAACACGCTGAATTGTAGTTATGGAAAGTCTTCTTAGATAGTCTTTCACCATGACATAGAATAAGACACCAGCAACAAGATCAAAGGTACATAGATGGGCAGCCAGGTGGTTTCATCTTGGCAACAGAGTCATCAGCTCTAATGTAGCTTGCTTTCTTCCTCCAAAATAGGTTTAGCTTCACCATAAAATTCATCCTAAGTATACCAACATTTATTCAAGTTTTCATGCTTCCACATGTAGGGTCAATCCTCTCATTTCTCTCCATGGGGCTCATGGACTTCAAGTATCAGTGCTGTTTTGTTAACCATTGTTTTGGATTGAAACCATTGTTCTCTTGCTCCTTCAGGGATGGGTTCTTTTTTTTTTTGGATTTTCTTAAGAAAGATGGGTTTTCTCCTCGATGTTTTTGATAATTCAAGACCCTGAGCTTGCCTCGGTCGGTAACATATTTTCTTTTTTTCTCTTTCTCCTTACCTTGCTCTGTTGTTCTCTCTTTATCACACATGAAGCCAAAGAGATTTTAAGGCCTTGTTCTGATTTCTTCTTTTCCAAGTTCTGGAATAATTTCTTTTATAACTATTAATGAGTTCACATAATTGCTTGTTGTAAGTGACGAAATGTCAAGTTTCAGAGTCATATATTACAACATACTGCAAAGGTTTGCAACTTTCAAACATTCTTCTGCCAAGAGTAGTACTAAGTTAGCTCTAGGCATTGGGGAAATAGACCAGAGCATCAGGTCCATAAGCAAAGGTAAACCGCTGCCGACAACCGGATGAATGTCTTGTTCCATAGGACTCATATCAAGAAACCAACTGTCCCAGCTTAATAAAATCCTAGATTTTGCCATGCATCACATATTGCAATGATCAGGTTAAAAGCATCATGCGAGACCAACAAGACATGTCCAACCCTCCAATCTATAGAGATGAGGTGCTTTTCTCAGGTCCTTCATGACTGGTTAATCCTCCATCTGGTCTGGTGAGATGAAAAATTCTCTTTTGCTTTAACCAGTGTTTCTCTTCCTCTTTTTCATGAGGCCACTACATAAGTATCCCTTTTCACTTTAAATCTGCTGCTGTCCTTGAGCTGTTCACAAGAGCAGTTCAAGCTAATGTTAGAAGGAAATTGTTAGCCATCCTTTTGTGCTCAATCCAAATTCCCCCAATCCATTTCTTCTGTTTCTTCTCCGGGACAGTGATGGTGGTTATCCAGGCTGAGAACAAAGTAGTGGTCCATGGCATTACCGACAAGAGAAGGTTGGGGATAAGAGCAAAGATTGACTAAAGGTGAGGGACAAGGAATCTGGTTGGTTGGGCGGTTTTGGATATAGACTTGTTTTGGTTCAATTCCTGGAAAAGTAAACGAAGCCATCATCAACCGATGGCTTTTAGCCTTCTAATCTTTTCCATTCCTTCTTGGAATCAATGAGATTAATTTCGCTCAGGGGTGCGAGCATAGGCATCATGAGATGCACACAACTTTGTTAATTAAAGGAGAAGGTATGAGTAAAGTAGACCACATCTCCATGGAGGAGGGAAGGGGGACTGAAAAGCCCTTCCATCAGTTTGCTTTCTCAGAACTGTTGGGACAACGAGTGAACCTCCTTGCTTGTACTTTCTTTACTTTTTTTTTTTTTTTTTAATCTCTGCTTCCTCTTTCTTGGTAACTATTTTTATCTTGCTATTTTATCCTATTTGAATGTAGCTAAGTTGCTGCCATGTGCAAGGCATGTGGGATCAAGCTTTGTTCTTCATTCTTAGTTGAGGGGAAAAAAAAAAAAAGGAAAAATCAATCTTGTGTGGCTAGTCTACTGGTATTTAGCTTTCCAATTGCCAGGTGAGTCATCACCCTCCTGTAAAGGTTGCCATCCATGTCACCTAAAATATTTTCCAATGCTTTTTGGTGATGGGTGCTTCAATTCACGGAGAATTGATCCATTATTTAACCATGAGTGGGACTCGACATGCACTCCATGTTGGTGAGGTCCAACCCAAAGATTTTTAAGCATCTAAGAAAGGAGATCTATGCTGAGTAGAAAAAAAAAAAATTTTGTTTTTTTTTCCTCGATTGATCCAAGTCTAGTCCAAATGAAATCAATTTGGCATAGACCTAGATCTTTTCCCGATCTGTTCTTGCTTGATCATGGATCAATCCATTTCACTTGGAGCTCCACTCACACTCAGCACCAAGTGAATGAAGCCATTGCTATTTGAGGCGGGGCGAAATTCTTATTGCAAAGACCACCCCTCCGCGAAAAAAATTTTTTTTTCCCCGACTCACCCCCACACTTCGCGGTGACCAATCACCGCGCGCGGTGCTGAATTTCTGCACCGCGCGCGGTGCACAAAGAATCGCTCCTGAGGCGAGTCCTGGCGGCACAGTGTCCAATTTCATGGATGTTGACGAAAAGGGGGAGCATGAACCAAAGTGTTTTGGACCAACGTTTACAGTCCTACGTGGTGTCATGCCTTTGGACAACTCAATCCACGTGAAATCTATGTCAGTCACAACCATCGTGCATGTTCTTGTGGTCTGGATCCTGTCAAATCTTAACAACAGCGTTCATGATGTCATCAACTCCCGTATTAGTGGGATCCGACTCGGATCTGATGCCCATCTGACTTGGTTCGGCCCCACTCTGTGGCCCACCGGAAGAACACAAGTTAGACCTTCCTGACCAAATTAGGTAACCGTGCATGATAAATAAGAATAAATGAAGTGTAATCCTGGTGCAAAATTGTCTTGGTTCGGTCAACACTTTTGTGCTCGACCCATCTAGATTTATGGGTCCCAATACCAGGACCCATGTTAGATTGCTTGACCCATCTAGATCTAACAAAAAGCTGATTCAATGCCTTTCCTTACATTAGTGGACAAGCTTGAGGTTTGTAGACAAGTGTCTATTTGGTTACTGTATTTTGTTTTTTTTTTTTTTTTCTTGATAATTTTTTGAGTCCTACCATGGGTCCCAATCTTAAGATATGGTGTGAAGGGAGTGGTGCAATTCTCAAAATTATTTTGATAGATAATAGAGTTGTAGTATGAACAAACAATACCGATAGAGTGTTTTTTGATTGGGAGGCATCGATGGATTGTCTAATTAGAAGTGAGTTTGTTGAATGTCATTTTAGCGTGTGTTTGATGCTAAAATTCTATATACAATAACTGCAATCATGCATCGCTACTTTAATGTAAGCAAGTACTTTCCTTGTAGCTCTAAATAGACGCATGATAATAGGTCAAGGAAGAATTTAAAAGTTGAGAGGTTGCAATTGCTTGCCACCGAAATATATCAATTGTAAGTGGAGATTGAAGCAGGGAACTAGACATTTGCGAAACTTTTACACCTTGTCTAATTTGGGTACATCTCAAATCCAATTCAAGTATTCCAAAGTGGGGGAGTAGGAGCACAAGTAGGCTCCATCTTCTTGGACCTCACTTAAAGAAACAGCTAATTGCTTAAGTAAATTTATAACTTGCAACGAAGAAATTATATTTGAGTCGGAGTTCCTCCTATTTACATCTTTCGGCCCAGCGATTTCAAGCAACCAAACTGCCTCTGAAAGGGAGATAAACTTCATGTCCCTCACCATATGCAAGAGAGGAGAGAGTCGGAGCATAACCACTACCAACTGCTTCCAACTAATTGTGCTGAGATGTGGTCTGCTGTGACTAAACAGCACCATGTGATGGTCTCCTGCGCCAACATAACGCAACTACTTCTGGTTCCAATTCTACTTCCACAATTGGCGATACAGGTGGGCGGCCAGCTATCACAAGCATAAACTATAGCCACCCAAATTCAATTATTTAGACTTATACTACCCATCAGATGAAAGAAACCCTTTTCTAGATCCTCTCCTGCCACCACCGTTCATTTTCATGATCTCATCACCCACCCTGGGCCCACACGAATATGGTGGCGGGCCACTGCGGTGCAAGGGATGGAAGAGGGTTTCGCTTTTCTCTCTTTCCAAAAGACAGTCACAAAACAGATAAAAAAATAAAAAAAAGAAAAAAAGCAGCCCCTACCCACCCCGCGACCCCTCTTTCCCTTCCCTTTAAATCCCCCCTCCTACTTCATCCCACCTCCCCTTTCCCCCTTCCTTCTTCCTCCTTCCCACCTTCCTCTTCTTGTTCTTGTTCTTCTCTCTCTCTCTCTCTTTTATATAGATAAGGTAGCATAACTTGAGTTTATATAAGCTAGAGAAGATGACTATATCGATGGAGTACTACTGCTCGAGCCGGGTAGTGGCCGGCTTCTTACAAAAAGTGGCGGTCCTCCTGTCCTTGGTGGTGAGACGGCTCCTCCTTCCCTGCTACTGCTGGTGGTCCGGCAACGAAGAAATTAGGGAAGCCGATGACGCCGGAGCGGAGCAGCACCGCCGACGGCACAATCAGCTGGCGGCGGCGCAGGCGGTGAGGGAGAGCCTCCAGGTGGCGACGTACGGGGAGGTGGCGGGGGCAGCTGGGGCGGCGGCGGCGGCGACGTGCGCGGTGTGCCTGAGCGAGGTGAGGGGGAAGGATCGGGTGTGGGAGCTGCGGAACTGCTGCCACGTGTTCCACAAGGCGTGCCTGGACCGCTGGCTGGACCACGACGAGCACCTCACCTGCCCCCTCTGCCGGGCGCCGCTCCTCACGTCGGTGTACCGGCCGCCGGCCGCTTTCCCGCCGGCTGCGGCGGAGCCCAGCTGGGCCGTCGAGCGACTCCTCTACCTCTTCGGAGACGACCTCCTCTTTGCCCCTCCGTCGTAGGCCGCCGCTATCTCCCTCCTCTTCATTTTTTTTTTTGCCCCCTCTTTTTTCCTTCTCCTCCGTTTTCTTGGGCCTTTTCTTTTGGGTATACCGCTTGTCCTTGTGATGGAGGGGCTGGATTTTTTCGGGTGTAAGTAAATACGGTGGAGATATGTTATATGTACGTGATAATAAGTTTTATTGAAATGTAACGGAGTTACTGTTTGTTATATACGCCGGATTTCTTACGGAGTTATTGTTTATTATTATATACCCTGGAGCTCCAAGATATACCGGGAGTGACAGCCAGTGGGTGGTGTTAGCGTGAGCGAGATGGAAGGAATGGTTGAAGGTTGGAAATTGGGGCACGGGAATCGTAGCGGGGAGGCAAGCATCGCCATCATGAGTGCGGTCCATCCGGGGGCCATTTGCGTTTGTGGAATCTTCTTCATCTTATCTCTATTGTATTTTTCTTTGCGAACGATAGAAGTGGAAGGCGACGGAATTGACTCCGACGGTGTTGGCCTGTGGGATCTAAATTCGGAACGTTGATCTCTTCTCCGGAAATCCTCTTTTGCTTCTCTTACCGGTTTTCCTTTTTATGGAAATAATTGTCTTATCAATCGAAGTAATAATATGAAAAAACAATGATTAGAAAGCTTAATTAAAAAATTCCATGAGTTTATGCGGTCACCGACCTCTGCCTGTCTCTCAAACAAATGGCATGCTGGCGGAGGAATTATCGCCATAGCCGGTGGACCGGTCCAGGCCACATCTATAGGGACATCTTGAATTGTTTAAATAGAAAGGTGTGATGTGGTGAGTGGCGATTGGACTGGTCCATTGGAACTATTCAACATGCTGACCATGGGACTGATCTACTAGATATGATCTATCTAATAATTAGATTTTTCTGAAGGAAATGGCCCTTGACGGTCACTGAACTCATGGAGCGCTGAAATTATATCCCAACAATGTAGTATATTAAGTTAATAAAATATTATATCAATATCTCGGCCACCTAAATGGTCCCCTCGCATTAGCCGAACATAAGATGGCCGTAATTTATTTGATCTGATCAAATATTTGATTTGATTTGATCTAAATAGGATGGATGTTGCTCGACCCGGAACGGATCCGGAGTAAATATAGAAAATTGAAAGATCCATCCCAAACTAAATCTAGATATATATGACACATCATAAATTTTTTTTTTGAGAATTTTTTAAAAAAAATTGAGTGCAAATAAAATTATTTTTGCAACTTCACCTAATTTGGTAAATTCAACTTCATTCGTTTAACTCTATCCACCCTGCATTGCCCCAAGACTTCACCTATTTTGTCTCACCCGAGCAAAATACTGAATGGGTATGGGTAATGGTTAGCTCGATCCATATCCGATCAATTGCTATTCCTATCTGAACGAAACTCTCTCTTTCTTCCCTTCTTTCCCATCTCTACTATCCTCCTCCTCTCTTCATGACCTCTCATGTGACTCCAGAAAGTATGGTAGCCATCATGACACGTGCTAGAATAGCAGCTTCTGCTCCATCTACATGAAGCTCGATGAAACCCTAGACCTTATGGATTTGTGGCGGATCGGTCATGCAAAAGGGTTCTCTTCCGTAAATCGAACAAACACTATTATGCTTGATCTAAAAAGCGATCTCGTCGAATCAAAGGTGTTAAAGAAACCTCGTGGGAGGTTGAGGTGCTCCATCGCTTGGACGAGATTGAGAAGCTTGGTGTCGGTCCGATTATAGACGATGGCATCAAAGGTGCTAGACTACTAGATCACGGCTTGGATAAAACAAGCAATGATGCCAGCAATGGAGCAGAGGACGATGTGCTCTATGACAACGTACCCAAAGGTAGCGGCAAAAGAGGAGACGAGGGCTGTTCTCCTCATCATGCTTCACCATTTCATGGATAGTGAGGGTTGAATTACTCCTCATGCTTTGCCATGCTCCTCCTTCCGATCGTAGACGATGTTCAGATTCGATTATTCAATATCATTATTGATCATGATCTCAAACAACTTTGAGGCAACTAGCTATAAGCATACGTTTAATACATCCAAAATAAATGTAAATCTTCAAATTAATAATCTATATTTATATTATTGATAATGTAAACTTTGGGTTTGAGTGTACTCTGAAATTTAACTCTACAATGTTTCTTATCCAGTTTCAACTCCCACGGAGACAGCTCTATTTTTAAAAATTTCAAGTTTTTAGTTCTTTGCCAAGCACCTTATCCGGGGCTTGGACGATGAGAAACTATCCATTTTGTGTGGCTCATATGCATGATCATGTGCACTGCATATGCAGAGTGTTTGTAGATTTTAGTGGCAAATTTATCGTACCAACTACAGAAGGCACCGCAACAACATAAAAAAAAAAAAAAAAAAAAAAGGTCATAGCTCTTACAAAACCAAAAAAAAAAAAAAAAAAAAAAAAAAAAAAAAAAAAAAAAAAAAAAAAAAAAAAAAAAGGTCATAGCAGCAGTGGCTTGGAGAGGAGGGATTTGGAAAAAAATAAAAAAAAAAATAAGAGAAAAAGAGAGAAGAGAAGAAAAACTTTATGACAGAGATAACAGTCCAGCAATTGCACTCACGCTATTTGAGCAAAAGGTTCTATGTTTTTAAGCTTGTGAGACATTCTCGTGTATATTTATGCCATGAGAAATTTTTTGTACATCGTCTGCGGTGTAAAAAATCTAACGTGGAGTGCATCGCATCATCCGATTGGATTACGTAGTCATCACTTTCTAACGTATATTTTAATGTCCATAATTTTATTTTTTCATTTGAAATTTAGAATGACAAAAATATTCCTCTCTTTCTAATAAAATTATGACATCTTACATTAAATTTATGACTTCTTGCACCGAATGTTATAATTTTTCTTTGGATATCATAATTTTGATAAAAATATTCTTATCATTAAAAAATTAAAAAAAATTTAATAATGAAAATATCTTTTTTTCTTTATGATATACTGAGAAAAAATTATAGCATCCTGTACAGAAAATTATAATTTTAGTGTAGGATGTCATAATATCGATAGGGATGTCATAATTTAAAAAAAATATTTTTATCATTTAAAATTTTAAATAAAAAAATTATCAATATTAAATATGTATTAAAAAATAATAACTACGTAGTCTAACCAGTGGTGGTATACTTCACATCATATTTTCTACACTGCGGATGGCGCTCAAAGAATTTCGCTTTATGCCGTATGCAAGTAGACTTTTCAATGGGGAACGGCCAATCGCTTGTAGCTGGGCTGGGCCAAGAGCTGAAAAGGCCACCCAATAATCGGGGCCTTCAAGGACCACGGACCAGCTAAACCTTCTACACCGAAATTTTCTTATTGTTGGTGCTCCAAAATTTATTCTCGACGACAAAAGTAGAGCGCCTGGAATGGTTCGAGTTAACTCATTAGTCTGGTTCAGATATTGGATTGCCAGTCCTATGTAACAACATTTTCTGCATATTTAGTGTTATAATCAAGTAACACTTTTGATTGTGTGACCCCAAGGATTGCTCCATTATCGGTTAACATTACCTTGTCCAGCTGCAGAACTGACAAGGATAATTCCACAATTTATTCGACATCACCGCATCCAATCTCTACCTCCAGGGCCAACAATTCCGGGAAATTTCTATTTGAAATAGAGACCTTTTAGTCGGCAGGAATCATGTGTGGGTTTGATTTTATTCATGCAACGCAGATTCGATATTACTTGGAAGCCCATAAGCTAGGATCAACCTGTCTCGTTTATTAATCTGCTCGTGCTTCATCAATCTTAGAATCTTGCAATATATGAGCAACATGCTGTTTCGGCCCCAATCAATTAGAAGCCCTACTCGCGTATCCTTCTCATCAAAAAACCCAAGGCCCAAGAACTAATGAAGACGAGTAGAGAAGTTGAAGCCTGTTTCTCTTCCTCTGCCAGGAAAGCCCCACTTTGCTGCTCGATGGCAATTAAAGAGGAAATTTTTCATGCAGATTCTACTCAACGAAGGAAGAGGAGGTTTTCCACGTTCCACTTCGACTCACAAATACTTCTTTGACATGGACTCCTGCAGCGAGCGCTATCTGTTCACTTACAAATTGACAAACTTGTCTCATTTCTCAAATCATTTCCCCTTTCTTCCCGCCAGAAAACTAACGACCTGACTTGCCCAAACCGCCGAGAAGGGAAAGGGAACTCGAGTACCGGTAAACAGATGGGTAACCACCTCGTCCTGACTTCCAATCCCTCCCCTGCTTTCCTCCTTTCTCCATTCTTTCTCTTCCTTCGTCTTCTTTCCTGCCATTCTTCATCGAGAGAGATGACTCCCAGATCTTTGAGCCCATCTTTCCGGCCACATTGGGCTTTGCTTCTCCTCCTCCTCCTCCCTGCTACCACCGTCCGCTGCCGTCCGGAAATATCCATCACCACCGCCGGAACAAAGCTAATCCCTGAGCGAATATCTTGGGACACCAACATCACCCTCCTCGGCGACGCCTCCCTCAAGAACGGCGCCATTAGCCTCACACGCAACTCCGCCTCCAGCGCCGGCCGCGCCCTATACTCCCAACCCATCCGCTTTCTTGAACCCACCACCCGCTCCCCGGCCTCCTTCTCCTCCCGCTTCGCCTTCTTCATCACACCCTCCTCCCCCGGCGACGGCCTCGCCTTCCTCCTCACCTCCGACCCCCACTTCCTCGGCAGCTCCAACGGCTTCTTGGGCCTCTTCTCCGACCTCGCCTCCGCCGACTCCTCCAGGGCCGACGACGTCGTCACCATCGCCGTGGAGTTCGACACCAACCTCGACGCCCCGCTCCGCGACATCAACGACAACCACGTCGCCCTCGACGTCGGCAGCATCTTCTCCTTCGCCGCCGCCGACGCCGGCAAAGTAGAGGTCGACCTCAAGGCCCGGATACCCATGATGGCCTGGGTCGAGTACAGCAGCACCGAGAAGGCGGTCCGGGTTTGGCTCAGCTACTCCCGCTTCCGGCCCCCCGAACCCCTCCTCGTCGCCGGCGTCGACCTCTCCGGCCTCTTCCGCGAGTTCATGTATGTCGGCTTCTCCGCCTCCAACGGCCATGGCGCCGCGCTCCACGCCGTCACCCGGTGGAGCTTCCGAACCTTCGGGTTCGCCGCCGCCGCCGCCTCGGCGTCTCCACCCGGAAACGGCACGGACGGTGGTGGGTGCGCCAACTGTTCGACCGAAGGTCAGAAAGGCGGCGACACGGACGACGACTTCGTCAAGCCTGGTAGTGACCCCGTGGTGAGTCTAGCTACGAGGACAAGAAGATATATTCGGGTGGTTCTCATCGTGGGCGTAGTAATAGTCTTCGTCTGCTTGTTGTTGTTGATCGCTGCTATCGTCACGTGTCTTCGGGGAAATGAGGAAGAGGGCAGTGAAGGGAGCGCGCTGGAGACCGCTGTGGGATGCGAATTCCAGAGGATGCCCCCAAGGATTTCGCTGGATGAGATAAGATCGGCAACCAAAGAATTCCACTGCAGCAAGATCCTGGGCCAGGGCGGCTCGGCGATGGTGTATGAGGGTGTTCTGCCTTCTGGCTGCAAGGTCGCCGTCAAGAGATTCGGCCAGGTGGACCGGTTCACCCGCACATTCGCCACGGAGCTGGCGGCCCTCATCGGCTCATGCCGGCACCGGAATCTGATCCCTCTCAAGGGGTGGTGCTGCGAGAAGGACGAGCTGGTCTTGGTGTATGAGTACATGCCCAATGGCAGCCTGGACAAGATCCTCCACGCCGCTGCTCCTTCTGAATCCATGGTGGCGGGGCCGCCGCCCGCACTCTCCTGGGACCAGCGCTGGAAGATTGTCCTGGGCGTCGCATCCGCGATCGTCTTCCTGCACGAGGAGTGTGAGAAGAAGATCATCCACCGGGACGTCAAGGCCTGCAATGTACTCCTCGACGCCGAATTCAATGCGAAGCTCGGGGATTTCGGGCTCGCCGAGCTGAATGATCATAACCGGACTCCACCGGTGACCAAGCCGGCAGGTACCATGGGCTATCTGGCGCCAGAGTATGTCCATTCCGGTGTGGCCACCGAGAAGTCGGATGTGTACAGTTTTGGAGTTCTGGCGCTGGAAGTGGCGACAGGGCGAAAGCCAATGGAGAAGGGTGTTGTGCTCGTCGACTGGGTCTGGTCGCTGTGGGGGCGGCGGAGGCTGGTGGATGCGGCGGATCCGCGGCTTGAGGGCAGGTTCAGCAGGGAGGAAATGGGGAGGATGCTGGTTGTTGGGCTGTGCTGCGCCCATCCCGAGTCCAAGCGGCGGCCCACAATGAGGAAGGCTATGAGGATGCTCAAGGGGGTGGCGGCTCTGACTGCGTTGCCGGCCAGAAAACCTGCTGTTAGGCTGCTATCGCAGTTGCCTCGGACTTCGCGGGATTCCGGCTCGCAGGCTTCTGGAGATGCGACCACATCGTGGTTCTCCCCTTGCATCAGTCTCAACCAGTTGGAAGAGCAGAATGATGGGCAGAAATGAGTCTGCTGCGACTCGGACTCCATTCTTCTGAACCCCTGAGATTTGTAAGCATCGATGATGAACGGATCTGTGTGAAACAAGCCTGCAAGATAAAGAGTCGTTGACGGCATGATCAGATCTTTCCTCAAGGAGCTTTGCATTTGAAACTTCATGAATTATACCATTTGTTGTCATGTTGATGCCCGTGATCAGACGTTCTGGTTGTTTCTATCAACGTGAATGGAAAATTCGGGCGTTGACGGTAGTAATGCCTTACAAGTTCTGATGATTGTTATCTGACATGTTGGTTGTTTCTATCAATATTAGAGGAAATTTCATAGTCCCTGATAGTTTGTCTTAGAAGTTGATCTTTTGCCTGCTTTCCAACAGAAGTGTCTGTTATCTAGGAAGATAAGATATTGAAGAATGGAGCAGGCGACCCGTGTTCTGTTAACAGTGACCGAATGCAAGTAAACATACTCATACATCCAAGTTCTGGGAGAAAAATGGCACATTACTCAATTTAATCACCACCCAATTTAGGGCAAAAGCTGCCATTAAATTCTCTGCTTATTCCTGTATTTAGTTCAGAATTTTTTTGATCACCGTTGCAAGAACCGTACTTCCTTAAAATGGCTTCCTGTTGCATCTTCACAAAATGGCAAATAGGAAAAGCAGCTTCACCTGGTGAGGCAGACAAAGGTACATGTATAGCTCAAATAAATGGAAACTAAAAATATATGCCCTTGGAAAAGGCTGTCTCTTTCGGACGCTCAGATGATAATTTTGGAACAAGAAGTGGTGATATGGAGGCAAATTCATAACTCGAAGGGAAAGGAACAAGATAGAAAAATATTGCTTGCAAACTCACCCTTGCTGGAATATCAGAGGAAAAGGTCTTCCAATAGGATGAAGAAAATGCTCATGATAAAAATGAATAAAAGGATACCAAACTCATGATTTGCCTCATGGCAACAGATGATTTCCATCTTAAACTCATGCTTGCGAACAAATTAAGGCAGAAGGGCGACATGTTAATTTTATCCAAGTTGCTCCAAGCAAGCAGTGATTGTTGGAAATATGCAATTTTATAAGAAGTGGACTTCGCTATCCTGGGGGGGGAAAAAGACACTGGGCATTAGTGGGATTAGTACCATCTAGCTGGTTACAAACACAACCGCCTCAAAGAATGACACATGACTAGGGTCTTCAGTGAGCATCAGCATACATTCCAAATGGTTGGAAGCCAAATAAATTGGTGGGTGATCATAGGTTGAAGTACTTTGCTAGGCAAATTTGGCATGAAGTGCCTGTGCATCAAGCAGAATTGCCCAATTGGAAACTAAAATTCCAATCAGCCCATTAACAGCTTTGCAATCCTCAACATTTTCTGGACCAAGAAATGGTTTTGCTGATGCAGTTTAGATGTCCCGGCATTATAAGAAGACCGTCCAAGCACATTCTAATGTAGTTATTAAATTTTCATATCTCAGCTAAACTTTAGAAAGTGTGAAAGCCCCTGATAGCGTTCGAAGAACTGGTACAGCTGAGCTGAACGACTTTATATATAGGAATACAAAGCAATAGCTACAAGAGTGACAATCCAACTTTATTTAGGAAGCAAGAGTCCCTCCTCGTTGTGCATGGTTGGAATCATCCAAAAGCACCGCATCCTTGTGCTGCGACTTGAGTCTTAATTTCCCCAAACACACACACACACAGACAGACACACACACACAATATCCTGGCATCATCTGCTCACATGTCATGTTGCCAAGAGGAGAGAGGAGGTGTATGACGTCAGCGGGGGAAGGCGGCGATCTCGAGGCCAGTTTTGCCGACGAAGGGGAGGGGGGCTTCGTAGGTGCTGAAGAGACGATAGGAGGAGAGCAGGGAGAGCAGAGCGTAGCAGGCTACCGCACCGAAGGTGATGCCGATGGAAGCCGTCGCCCTCTGGCAGAAGCTGTCGAAGACGCCGCACTCCTTGCTCCATGTCACCGCCTCGTCGCCATTGTAAGCCAGGTACATCAGCTCTGCCGACACCGTGCCGGCGGCGAGGATCACATACGTGAACACCTGCCCAAACCCAAGAAGAAAATAGAAAATTAGTAGGAGGAGATGAGAAGAAGATTGATTATGATGCAAATGATGGACATGTTATGACGCTCCTTTGGCTGACCACCATTTCAGAATTTATTATTGACCAAATCCTGGTTTGGTGGCTACTTTATTTTGAGAAGTGATGAAGCAACACAAAACTGACGTAAAGAAAGTAAATGACTAACCGTGCCGAACTGGAACTGGCACCCGCTGTGCAATAAGTGGGTTTCATTCATTTTTGTAATGTTTTCTTTTTTCATTTTTTAGGTCTGTGTATAACCTTCTTATACCATGGTATACATTACTTTTATTTTCAGTCCTAATCCATATAAATGATGCTATAAAATAAGGTAGAGATGTTATAAAACAGGTATACGTATTTCGGACAAAAACTGATAAATAAATGAGGGACCGCCGAAAACAACAAAAATCGAACACACACAGAGAGAGAGAGAGAGAGAGAGATGCCTGATCAAAGAAGAATAGGAGCCATGAGCGAGACAAGGTGTTCGGTCGTGGCAGGGCCGTGCAGGAGGCGGATAACAGAGAGTAGCCGGCACAGAAGCCATTGGCATAAACCAGATACCTATTTTACATCCACATGTAGTTCCAATTGTTGAGACACCACAGAACGAAAGAAGCAAAAGACAAAAGTAACCAAAGGGAGTCTCAATTATTTTTAAAACTCGCCTGAAGGGGGTGAGGTCGGCATAGGAGACGGAGCCGAAATCGTTGACCTGAGCATTCTTGAGCATGAGCACCAGCGCCGCCAGGCACAGCCCCATGGGCACCACCCTCAGCATCGTCTCCGCCGTCCTCACACCGCTTCCCCCATCCCCCCCACCCTCCTCTCCCTGATCCCCCTCCGTCTTCCTCCCCTCCTCCTCCACCATCGTTTTCTTCGCCATCATCTCTCCCTCAAACAAACTCGCTGAAGCCCTCTCTACAAGCGAGGGAGAGGGGGAACGAAGGAGAAACAAACAAGCGTTTTCTTCTCAAACAATCGCTGAAGGCGAATGAATGGGGGATGAAGGAAAGAGAGGGTAAAGGGCTTCTCCCCATTTATGAGGGTCGTACGAGAGGGTGGTTGGGGTTGGCGATGTGAATTAAATGCGCAAGATAAGAGGAGAGGAGAGGAGAGGAGAGGAGGGGATGGATCCAAAAATCGCTTCGGGCGGGCAAACATGATACAGACTACTGATTTTGTCACATCTTTTCAAATATTCATTTTAAAAAAATAAAAATAATTTTTTTTTCTTTTTAATATTCGATTCATCAATCTTATAATTAAAAAAATATTTGATTTTTTTTATTATATTCAAAATATTTTTTATCTATATATATACTATATAATTAAATAATATATATTAAATAAATTAATCACTTAATATTAATCTATATCTCTAAATAAATTAATATATAATTTTTAAAATATAAAATTTATTAATATATAAATATAATTAAATAATAAATATTTAATAAATTAATCATCAACGACCTACTATATATCTTCAAACAAATTCATACATACTTCATAAAATATCATGTTCATTAATATACACCTAGTAATGTATATTAATAAATTTTTTGATATATATTATAAATATTTTTTTATATATATTTAATAATAATTTAATATATATTTATAATTAAATAGATATATAATTTTTAAAATATATTTTTTATTGAGATATATTAAAAAAATATAAAATATATATCAAAAAGTTAACAAATGCGCATCACATAGTTATATAATATGTATTGATGGATATATTATTTTATAAATTATATATTAATTTATTTGAATATGTGCATGAAATTGATAGATGGCTAATGTTCAATGTGCATCACTTGATTGTATATTATGTATTAATAAATTTTATATTTTAAAAATTATATATTAATTTATTTTAAGATATATATTGATTTATATGATGATTAATTTATTTGATATATATTATATGATTATATATTAAAAATTATTATATTTTAAAAATTATATATTAATTTATTAGAAATATATTTTGATTTGTTAAATAATTAATTTGTTTGATATATATTATCTGATTATATAGTTTGTATCATTAAAAATATATATTTTAAAAATAATAAAATATTATATTATATTTTTTAATAATAAAATTAATAATTTTGTTATAAAAAAATAAATTTTATATTTTTCTAAGATGGGGATTTAAAAAGGAATGTCAGACCCAATAACGTATCTCGGTTTCCAGCCCCATAAGGTTTTTGTTCAAGAGGGAGGCAGGCTCGCATTCCCAAGCGAGGGGATGGGAATTCATGAACGGAGTCGCTGCCGCTCGATCCACGCGATTCCCGGCTGCCACCGGCGTTCCCATCCATCCAAGAATTCTTGGATGCCGCTGCGAGCAATTAGTTTTTCTCGTGGGCTGCAACTGCTGTGTGCTCGGGACCTGTGCCTCCATGAAATTGGGTGAAGGGGAGTAAATTGTTGTTGCATGCATGAACATGGCTGAACATGAATCACAAAATGAATTCATCTAAGAAAGCTGAATCAATTAATCATCATTTTATTTATCATAGGTTGGCCCAACTTCATTGCTTCAGTTCACATTTGAACTCAAGAAGTATATTATTCTAAGGCAATTGGATGGTTGAATGGCTTTCTTCATCCTATTGCAATTTTACTCGTGTGATTTAACTGAAAAGCTCGCAACGGAAAGATATTTTAAAGAATATTTTAATCATTAACCAAGTTATTATTGGATAAAGCTTCTATTCATAATAATGGGTTAATCTCCTCCTAAGCTCCAACCACGAACCTATGTAGAAGGATGCAATAGTTTCTACCATTAGTATATGGGTTGCTTCTTCCTTTTCTTTTTTTGGTACAAGATTTATTCTCCCTTTGATTGCATTAAAATGGATATTGATGGCAGCTTCAACTACTCAAGGTGCAGTTGGTTTGGTAGTTCAAGATCTATAGTTCCGGAAATCATTCATTGCTCCCATCCACTCTGCTTAAGATCTTAAAACAATAACATTTTTGAGGCATTGAATTCTCAATTTCACTTCATCCATCCAAACTCAGGAATTATTGGAGGTAACTTAATGATTCCTATGAAGTTTTTGGGCACATTCTGTGAAGTTTTTTTATTAACGGATCGCTCTACTCAATTGCAGGTCTTGAATATTATGCTGATTGCAAAAGACCTACACCAAAAATTTTATATTGCTATTTCCTATACTCCTAGGTGGATATGGTGATATAGAGGGCGACCTACCCAAGCCCGATTTGGTTTAACTTGGCTTAGGTCATTATTTTCAGCTTGATGGATTGGGCCTTGGATCTAAAATGGGTCGGACTTGGGTTTACCTTGACCCAACCTAGATTTAGCCAGAACCCATATCATATTCCTCGGAATTCCTCTTCCATTTCAAGTCTTCCCGACTTTTCGAGGCTTCGATCTTGTTCTTGGTGTGCTCTCTTTCCCGACATTCCTATCCTCCGATTTCTCCTTCTCATCATCATCTAGTTGTGTTGTTCCATCCTCCGGCTTCTCATGATCTCAAGCCTCAATTGCCTCCTCACCGCCTCCCCTCCCCACCTCCCCCCTTTTTCTTATCATCATCTTTTCGCATCAACTCGTCCTCCCGCTTTCTCCTCACGAGCCATCTCATTCTCAGTTCCCCACCTCCTGAGCCCCGACCGCCTCATCATCGGCGTGTCACCTCCCCGCATCCCCACCTTCTTCTTCTCTTAATTGCCTCGTTGCCTCTTAACTTTCTCTTCCTCCTTTCTACTTTCTCTGATCATCCCATCCTCCGGCTTTCTCTTTGCATCATCTTCACCTCCTTGCCGGCATTGCCGCCTCTGGCCTCTTCGTCTCCCCATTGTCTCTTCATCCAAGTTAGCTCGAGACTCAGCCCGGAAGTTCAAAGCCCAGCGTTGAGTGGGCTCGAGCCTAGGAAGGAGGCCCAAAGGTTAAGCAGGACCAGGCTCGAGCTTGAAAAATGATTCCAGTCTCTTAGTTTAAGCCCGGCCCGAATCCGATCCAGTCCATCCGGTAAGCAGATCTACTCCTAGGATCGCAAATAACTACAAAATCAAGCCAAGACAATAGTGAATCATCTAATAAGTCATACCTATAACTCAATCAACAATGAATGTCTCATAATTCACGATTCTTCCAAATTACCAAGGCAATTGGACTTGATATAATGATAGGATAGGCAGGCATATATGACCAACTCTAATCCCACCATGCAGGAAGTTGAAGACTGCATCCACATAACATAAACAAATATTGGGGATAGTTATAGCTGTGGTAAATACATTTCAACCTAAATATCATATTGTCTAGGCAAAGATATCTCTCCCTGGGAAGTCGACGAGTGCATTCACATAGCATAAACAAATATTGAGGATAGTTATAGCTATGGTAAATACATTCCAATATGAGTATCATATTGCTTAGGCAAAGATATCTCTCCCTGGAAAGTCGACGAGTGCATTCACATAGCATAAACAAATATTGAGGATAGTTATAGCTATGGTAAATACATTCCAATATGAGTATCATATTGCCTAGACAAAGATATCTTTCCCTGGGAAGTCGACGACTATATTAATATAGCATAAACAAACATTAAGGATAGTTGTAGCTATGGTAAGTACATTCCAATCTGAATATCATATTGCCTGGGCAAAGATATCTCTCCTTAGGAAGTCGATAACTGTATTCACAGTAGAAACAAACATTGAAGATAATTGTAGCTATGGTAAGTACATTCCTTCTCCCTCCCCCCGTCCTCCCCCCCTAAAAAAAAAAATTCCTCACAGAGGAAAAAGAACAAAGATGAAAGGTTTAAATTGTAGAAGTATTTAGGATTATCTATCCTAAATTTGAATATATCCACAAGTATGAGCCTATGCGGATGTATGGACCCCAAATCCCATGAAATTTATAGGTTGGGTCAAGATAACAAGCTAAATTAAGCTGAGTTAGGTGCATCTTTATAAATCTTGAATCCCATTTGTTCTCTAGTTCTTATAAATATGAGCTTAATCTAATCTAACTCTGTTGTTTTGGCTTAACCCATAAATCCTATGGAATTTTAGATCTAGAAATTCAAACATGCGCTAAGTTTTGTAGTTTGCAACAACAATACGCATGATTTATTCTAATCGAGATAAAAGATTTAAGAATTATTTATTATCATCTAATTTAAATTTATTTCATAATGAATGTGATATCATCAGAATATAAATGCAAAAATAACATGGATAACTAGCACTTTCGCTTTACTTTTAATAATTTGGGTACTAGAAAATTAATAGAAGATATTGAGAGATGTATAATTATCTTATCATTTGATAACCTTGAATACATTTTTATTGGTCAAGGGGATGATGTCATTTAGATATTTGATCTCACTTTTGTAAGTGCCTAAAATCAGTATGTCAACCATATCCAAGGCTGTAGGATAAGCATACTGCCAAACCCTCATCCCTTAATTATCCCATGTTTTTGAAGCCACTACTTTGGCACATATATGAGATGTGCACCATTGTTTCAAGTGGACAGGCCATTTGGCCGGTAGACATAATTTTATCAAATATCGAAATGATTAGGGTTAGGTGTTTTTTTTTTTTTGGTATAATTAGGGTTAGGTGTTTGCCCCATCAACCCTTTTCCAAATTTTATGTGTGAATTGTTCCAATAGCACTGTCATCAATTAATGTTCTTCAATTTGAATTTTTATTTATATTTTAATTTATAAAACAATACATGTTCTGCATATGGTCAACAATGGAAGGATCAAAGATGATTTGAGACTCATCAATGAATGGAACATTCTGAGATATATGGGACCTTGGTACAGCCTTGGCACTCAGAAAAAAGTATGCATAGAGCTCTGAAAAAAACAGTTGAAACCTGGAATATGTTGAACACCCAAAAGACCAAACAGCAGAAGCATAATCCAAGGGAAGACAAAACAATTGATCTTCCCAGGACCTGTAATTGTCAATATATTGAAACCTAAAGGAAGTGCTTTACGACTAATTGTTAGTGATTTTTACCTGAAAAAATTAGTGGAAGAGGAGGTGCTTCTTGAAATAGATAGGTACCTACCTGAAAAATTAGTAGAATGCATCTTTTACAAAGAGGAGGAAGAGTAGAGACACATGCCCTGGATGTGTACAACTGTTAAAAAAAATTATTTAAAACAATAATTTATCTTTATTTAAATACAAAAAAATAACTTCTAAATCTAATAATTATAAACTAATAATCTATTTTTAAGCATCTTTGATTGATGAAAGGAACTACTACTTGTAAATGGTTTAAAAACCAAGTGAAATTTTTAAAATAATACATTGAATGCAAACAAACTTGATTTAATTCAATAAACATTCTTATGCATACCTTCATATAAATAATCATATTTTATTAATTATACTCGTATTTAACATTCTTCCATGTAAGGGTTAGAATATTGCTCAAGGTGATGGAATTAAGTCCGGTGGAATTCTTGAGGACGGGGATGGAGATTAGTGGGCCCCATCTTTGAACTAGCCATGGGCCTGCCAAAGGGTGATCAACCTGGGTTTGGTCTTTGAACTAGAGGTTACCGTGATGAGCTTGAACTGCTGAGCCTAAATCAAATTTAGGCTAAGATACAAGTAAGAGTGGTCTCAATCAAAAAACTCTTATTATTTTCTACCACAAACGATCACTACCAATGACCAACCATATCACCACTCAGTTACCAGGCCGACATGGCAATCAGTGAATCATATATTACAAAGATGGGTCAATGGTGTCAATCGACCCACGTCCACTGCTCAGCCAATCACCGACTTCCAAATTGGATTGGTACCCTCGTTCGTGATCGGATGGGTAATCTCTAGCTTTTCCCCAAATTCAAATAGATCACGGTCATGCATCCGTTTCTCACTTGAATGCCATTGATGGTATCGCATAGCCCCTACTTTTTATTCTTGAGATTTCTCTCACCCTTCTTTCATCCTATTCTCCTTTCTTCCTCCCTCTCTCTCTCTTCACAGGGTGTTCAAAGTCTGGAATTAGTCCTCAATAACTCCTATTGTGGGCCTGTGTGAATTAATTAGCCAAGAGGCCTAGCCACCCTTGACATAGCCTACAACCTAATAGTCAATTGAAAGGTTAATTTAATGAATCGTATTTCGCATCTATAGCTGGAAAATGTCATCCTTGCTACAAAACAATGAGTTAGCAAGTGGTTGTTCTGAAACAAACAAATACTAGAAAACATTTATTAATGGTCAAGGGAATGACATTAATGATAAAAATAAAATTTTAAGCCAAGATGGTTGACTTCATGCATGAAAACCTTGAATTTCTAACTGCATTCATACCCCTCAAGGCGTAAATTTGGGTTGACACTCAACCATATTCTTTGAATACCCTTATATTGTGATGTTAATTTCCACCATGATTTTACGCATCATCAGTTGTCTTAACATGGGATCTAAGATTAGAAATGCCATATCTTATTTTAGTCGACATACTAAGAAGCTTCCAACTTTGTTATATTTATTTAACTCAGTCTACAATCATTCACTTTCAATCTCATGTCAGCAATTATTTTATCAAAACTACCTAGATGCTGATGCAGGATGATCCCTTTTGTTCACATTCTTTCTCATGTAAATTTTCCACTCTCCATTCTGCCATGCCTGTCCAATGATCAAGATTTAGATACTGTAAAAAAAAAAAAAAAAAATGTCCCCATGATCCCTACCCTGTAGGTATTTATTGAAAAATAAGTCATAGTTGGACACGGAAGAATTTTCTCTAAAGAAGGCGCAAGTGGTGAAGAGAGTGGACCACAAGTCGTAGACGCCTCCTTCTTCGAAGTTGGAATGCTCTCTTTTCTTTTGTTCTCTTTGTGCACCTCACCCCGGCAACGGTTTATATCCTTCCATCATAGTAGATCGGTTGCGCCATCTTTCAGAATCCTATTTCCTTCCCAGAAAGCAAGCGTCAATCCCCGTCCTTGTCTCATCTAACATGGAAGCAAAAAACTTGTGAAGGCCACATAAGGCCAAGCATCATACCTACCATATATCCACTTGTCCGTCCGGAGGACCAAAATTATTTGCAGGCGATTGACTTGGGGGGTAGCTAGATGGGCATGTTCCCGTTTCTTAAAAAACGCGTAGCGTGCAGCAAAAGAAAAACGAAATAGATTATGGATTGATTAAAGGAACAGGCAGATTTTTAACGTTGGATGTTGTTTGGAAGCTACGAATGCAGCTAGAAGACATCTCTAAGAGAATAAAACATGGCATAGCAAGCTCCATCTAATAAATTCAAGGATGATCTCCTGCACCTTTTCCATTCCAACGACTGGAATCACCATGACGAAGAATAATTGCCAACAAGTGGCAGAATGTTTGAGTCTGGGACCATGGCCGGGCCGAGCCAACAACTCATTAGCCCGGGCATCAGCTCAAAAACAGGACAAAATCTGTCTATAATCCATGGGACGACAACAAATCCAACAGGATGTGATACCTGTACCATGGAAGCAAGCTGCAAGGCCATGTCATGCACAGAGAGAGAGAGAGAGAGAGGGAGGGATTGAATGCTGATACTGCCGGTTGGCCTATCCTTTTTCTCTTGCAGGTCGGAAGGATTTAATTGGTCGCCGGTCATCATTGGAGACAGGAACAACTGAAGTCAGCTATGGCTGCTCCACACGCTTCTCCGCCATTCATCTCTTGAAGAAATAGACAGACAACTTGACAATTTCAAGAAGAGAACAAAAGTAAACGGGTTGAACAAACACAGCTACCCGCGACATTTTTATACACAACCATCATTGTTTATTACCAATTCTCTCTTTTTCCATCAAGAATCATTGACTAACATCATGATTAGTATATGATTTCTTGCATTTGTCAGCATCCGGCTTCCACCCTCATGGAGGGAGGGAAGAAAGTGAAGCTGCTCACCCTCTGGTCTCTACTTGCCAAACAGCCGATCATTCGTTGGCCTCTGGCTTCCTAATTCGCTTGCATGCCCGCGGAAGGATAGCCATGCAACACCTTGTGCATGGTGACCCATACAGCAGCAGCTACTTGTTCCTTCTCTTCTACCTTGTTCCCATCATCATCCTCTCCTCTGCTTCTCCCCATGGTGCCTGCACGCAGTTGGAGAGGGATTCTCTTCTGTCCTTCCTCTCCAACCTCTCGTTAAGCTCCAACAGTAGCCTGCTGGGTTCATGGAGGGGCTCGGATTGCTGCATATGGGAAGGGATCTCTTGTGACGGCAACAACTCGGTCACTCACCTCTGGCTGCCCCTTGAAGGCCTCAGAGGCCAGATCTCACCGGCTCTCGTGAACCTGACTCACCTCTCTCACCTCAACCTCTCCCACAACTGGCTCACAGGCACCCTGCATCCAGCCCTGCTGTGGTCTGACCACCTTGTCATATTGGATGTCAGCTTCAACCATTTGTCCGGTGGATTACCTTCGCCGCTACCTTCATCTTTACCTCCTGGAAACCATCCTCTGCAGGTGTTGAACGTCTCCAGCAACCGCTTTACCGATGCATTCCCATCCTCCGGCTGGGAGCTTCTGCATAATCTTGTGGTGATCAACGCCAGCAACAACAGCTTCACCGGCCTGATTCCCTCTGCTCTTTGTGCTGACTTGCCCCTCCTCAGGATCCTGGACCTCTCCCGCAACCAATTTGGTGGCAGCATCCAACCAGGATTAGGCAATTGCTCGAACCTAGTAGTTTTCCAAGCAAGCTTCAACAATCTTAGTGGGTCACTCCCAGATGATCTCTTTGATGCCGTCTCACTGCAGCAGCTTTGCTTGCCTTCTAATCAATTTTCCGGGATGCTCGATGGGGAACGTATCACCAACCTCTCAAATCTAACTACACTAGATCTCGGCGGCAATCATCTCACTGGACAACTCCCCGTTTCTATCTGCAAGCTTGCAAATTTGGAGCAGCTGTTCGTATATGGTAACAAACTAAATGGTTCCCTGCCCTCAGCCCTGAGCAATTGCTCGAAACTCAAGTCCCTGAACCTCAGAGGCAACAACTTCACTGGCGATCTTTCTGCCATCAACTTCTCCAGGCTCTCTAATCTCATCATGCTCGATCTCGGGAACAATGATTTCATTGGTGGCATTCCCAATAGCATCTACTTATGCAAATCTCTAACTGCGCTGCGGCTGGCTGGGAATAAGCTTCAGGGCCAAATTGCACCAGAGATGATCAATCTGCAGAACCTGTCATTCCTGTCACTTTCCTGCAACAAGCTAGCGAACATCAGCGGTACATTTGAGATCCTCAAGAGTTGTAGGAAACTCACTGCGATCATCCTTGCAGAGAATTTCAATGGCGAGGCCATACCGGATGCCAACTGGCTTGATGGCTTCTGGAATCTCCAGGTACTGAGCCTAGCGGGTTGTCAGCTGACCGGTCATGTACCTCCTTGGTTGGCCAACCTTGAAAAGCTGGAGGTTCTTGATCTTTCCAGCAATCGACTCACTGGTTTAGTCCCCAATTGGTTGGGTTCCCTGCCCCGTCTCTTTTATTTAGACATGTCTAACAATATTTTCTCAGGAGAATTTCCCCTGGGAATCACAGGATTGCCAGCACTGACATCAGAGCAAGCTGCTGCCCAGGTGGACGTGGGGTACCTTGAATTGCCTGTCTTTGTGAAGCTTAACAATGCTTCAGGTTTGCAGTATAATTATATTTCAGCCCTTCCCCCAGCAATACTCTTCGGAAACAATAGCCTCAGTGGCGAGATCCCCCCAGAGATTGGTCTACTGAGAAGGCTCCTTGTACTGGACCTCAGCCATAACAATTTATCGGGCACGATTCCTGAACAGCTCAGTAATCTTACCAACTTGGAAAAGCTGAATCTTTCCAGGAACCATCTCTCCGGCATGATCCCCTCAGGGCTGAGCAGGCTTAATTTCCTAGCTTCCTTCAGTGTTGCTTACAATGACCTACAGGGGCCAATTCCATCAGGAGTTCAGTTCGACACTTTTCCAACCTCCAGTTTTGAAGGAAATCCACAGCTCTGTGGCTCTGTGATTCAGAAATCTTGCACTAATTCTTCAGGACAACCCCATTCACCCTCACGCAGAAGGCCCAACAAGAAGCTCATTATGGCAGTAGCACTTGGCGTCTGTTCTATAGGAGTGCTTGCTCTCACCTTGTTGGCTTGTTGTAGGAAAAGGCATCGAGGACCAGGCAGCAATAGTAATGACCAGATGGACATAGATAGTACTTCCTGCAGCTCAGTTTCAAGGCTTCAATGTGCAGCCATCAAGGACTCTATCTTGGTCATGCTGTCTCCAGGCAACTGCGAAACTGAGGATCTCACCTTCACTGACATCTTGAAGGCGACAAACAATTTTGACCAGGCAAACATCATCGGTTGTGGTGGCTTTGGGCTGGTCTACAAAGCGATGCTAGCAAACGGCACCAAGCTCGCCATCAAGAGGCTGTCTGGTGACATGTGCCTGATAGACAGGGAGTTTAAGGCAGAGGTCGAGGCCCTGTCAATGGCCCAGCATGACAACCTTGTGTCCCTACGTGGTTACTGCATCTGTGGTAACTTCCGGCTTTTGATATATTCATACATGGAAAATGGCAGCCTTGATTACTGGCTCCATGAGAGAGACGATGGTGGGTCAGTGCTTGAGTGGCCTGCCAGGCTGAAGATAGCGCAGGGAGCAAGCTGTGGTCTTGCTTACATCCACCAAATCTGCCAACCACGCATTGTGCACCGTGACATCAAGTCCAGCAACATCCTTCTTGATAAAGAATTCAAAGCCTATGTTGCAGATTTTGGCCTCTCAAGACTAATCCTTCCCTGCAACACTCATGTGACAACTGAACTGGTTGGGACCCTGGGGTACATCCCTCCAGAGTACGGGCAAGCATGGGTGGCCACATTGAGGGGGGATGTGTACAGTTTCGGAGTGGTTTTGCTGGAGCTTCTCACAGGAAGGCGGCCTGTCGAGATCTTGCCCAATATGTCCAGAGACCTTGTTGACTGGGTTCAGCAGCTGAGATGTCAGGGGAAGCAGGATGAGGTCTTTGACCCCCATCTGAGAGGCAAGGGGTTTGAAGAGCAAATGTTGCAGGTGCTTGATGTTGCTTGCATGTGTGTCAATAAGAATCCTTTCAAGAGGCCTACCATCAATGAAGTAGTCAGCTGGCTTGAGAAAATTGGTTCTGACCTGCAGGTGCAAAGGTAGGTAGCTTCTGTAGTAATGCACTTCTAAACATACTGAGGAAGCACATGTACAATTCCAGCCTTCTTGGATATAAACCATACAGCAAGAATTCCTCCCAATATCATACTGAAAATACATTAAAATCTCCGACTCATACTCTTCCATTCTGCTGAATACATAGATCACAGAACTGTGAGTATGAAGCAAAAAGCCTTACAATCAGTAGCTTGAGCTTCATTGAACATGTTGTCTGCAATAAAAGCATTGCCTTGATGCAGGCAAACATCGCCATGCTTCAGTGCTGCAAGTAGGACCACTTAGTCTTTAAATCTCCAGACACAAGAGGAAGGAACAGTAGAGAAAAGTGCCATGAATGAAAGTACAAAATTCCCGATGAGACATACAGTTAGATGATTCGCAGATATCGCTCCAAGAAATAGAAAGCCAAAAAGGTTATGAACTTACAATACATATCAGAACATGCACTAGGTGCACAAAGCTTTTGCATTAAAAGATGAAAGCTGAAAGGCAATATCAATGTTACTCAGACCCAACATAATGGTATAAATACCTTCTGTTAAGTTTGGACCATCATTCTAGATATTTATGATGTAAATCATATCATAGAAGATACACCAGTTGTTAATTTGTTTTTCCTTTCATTCTCCTAATGTAGATGTTTGTTGTCAACACTATTGAGGTCACCCCATAGTACTCTTCTATCTCAGGTTACTATAGCAACGAATGCCATAAAAGTCATCAATTAAGAAAGGCACTTGGAATCTACAACAATCCTGGCATTGGCTTAGGATTCATTTAAGGGCTTGATGGCCCAAGCAATGGACACACTAAATCACTACAACCCATGTGAGGAGGCAGATGAAATACAGTCTCATTTTTTATGCCAGAAGAGCAGGGAAGCCTTGGGGCTCTGTAAAAGTGTCTTATATTGGTAATAAAGATTAGTTTGACAAGGAAGATTTTATAGAATAGGCTAGCTTTAAAGAGAAGAAATAAAAAGGTTGCTCAAAAAAATAAACAGGGTTATGTTAGAGAAAACATGTTATGGGATGTCATTAATGTAAACTCTCTTAGCTGTTGATGTTTTCTGCCTGTTAAACTCTCAGGAAAGTGTTGAACAGAACTTGTTTCTTGGATTTGAAGGGAGCAGAAAGCATGCATTAGAATCGGTCAGTATCATTCCATGAATCACTCTGAGGAGACTGAAAATAATTACATCAATGCATGATTTATATAGAAGATAATTTAAGTTAACATGCTATTGCAACATCTCACTTACCAAACCAATTAACATCAGATTGGGTTAGATTACAATAGACTGAGTTTAAGTAGCACACCCAGGGATAACTAAAGAACAAGCAATAAATTGGATATATATATATATGATAATGGGTCAACCTCAACTACTTTGTCCTGTCCTTCATGCATCAAAAGCATTGTCTGAAGATGCCAACATACACCAACTCGCATAAATCCAAGCCGGCCACAAAGAAAATTGTGTAGTTAGCATGCCTATTACAAGTAAAAACAAATCACATCTTCAACAAGATTCTCCAATGGCTGTCAGCTAAACATGTGCTACTTGATTGATACAGCTACTGACAAGCATAATCATAGGAGGTATTCAAAACCTTCCTTTTATCCTTCTTAGCATGTACCATCGACCAATTATCTACCAAACAACTCCTTATCAGTTGTCTTTTCATTGTAACATAAAGACAAAGTATAGTGGTACCCCAAGTCATTGCTATAGGTAAGACCCTGGAATTAACTATCTTCTTAATTGAACTCTTAGAAGTCTCTAAAGCTATTTTCACATTGTCTCATTCTTTTGAAAAATCATTAACCTTCAAGACTCATTAGGTTATTCTTGTCCTAGCAAGCCCACCTTTTAGAATTTGACTTTTTAAGATTGATGATCACAAATATGCTATCACAATAAGCTCATTGCTTTCTGCATTTGTGCTTGGTCATGCTCGGGGATTTTAGATTATATAGCTACTAGGGGAGTAGATTAGCTTATAACTCTTCTGGATTAATTCTTGCAAGAGATGGTGGGACAACTATATGCTGGACGATAAAATTCATTAAAGATGTTCCCAACTGGTTATGATTTGTTGATGGTAAACAAGCTGGGCTTGATCCAACTTTCCTCCGGCCAAGCTCAGTATAACATTAATTTCAATCTTAAACTTTGAGATCAAGTTTGATTTGTTTAACATTATTTCGAGCTCAATTCAAGCTTAATTTCAAACTAAAGTGAACATGAGCCTAATTGATGAGCTTGATAAAACTATATCAAGCTGGAATCAATTCCAACCTGAATCAAATCATGAATTAATATTTAATTCATTCAAAGAATAAAACACACTAATTAAAGCCTTAAACCAAGGTCTAGTAACCATATAATTGAGCCTTCTCGAACTGAGCCTAATCAACAAAGTCAATTCTCGGGCTGGCTTGAAATTAATTTCAATTTCAAGCCTGTTTTGCCAGTTCACGAATGATTTGTTTAACTTCAAACAAACCTTGATTCAAGTTTGTCCTGTCCTGAGCTAGAGACAAACTTGAGCTGCTCATTTCATTTGACAGCCCTATTGATGGTGATAGAGTTTGTAGAGTGAAAGCAGCAAACCATAAGATTATTGACATTGTTCCACAACTTTCCTAATTTTGGATGTATGCCCCAAGCAAAGGCCTCAGTGCAACCATTTGCAGCACTATTGGCAAGACTTATGGTCAAATTGCACAAATCTGCTGCTACAGATTTTCCTGTTAATCTTCCTGCAATTTTTGCTTTTTTCTTTTTTTTTACCAAGTTTGCTTGAACTTTCCATGACTCTGGTTGAACCTGTTACAGTTTTTCAAGCTTATAGAGAAACACATCCATCTTCTTCAATGTCTCTACATCAATCACCATTTTGTCTCATTGGGCATGCCGAGAACAGATTTTGCCTCAACACATAGAGCATAGGCTTGCAAGAATTAGGTAGAGATCAGTTTTATTCCTGACTCTCTTAGATCCCTTGCATTTCGAAGGATCAAATTGGGCATTTATACATGTAGCTTGAGCTAGGCAGTGCCGATCAGTGTAAAATTGATGTGGGCTCAAAATCTCAAAAGAAAAACTATCTCTGGTGAAATGAGGAGTTAAAAGGAAAGAAAATATAAATGGAAAGAAAAGGAAGTTTGCAAATGTTATGAAACAAATAGAAGACACATAATAATAATAAGAGGAATATTATTTTGGAGCTCACCCAATGTTGGGGACCTCCTGAAATAAAATAAGAGGAAGCAATTTAATATCTCTGCAAACATAAAATCAATGATTAAGAACTCAAGCCTCTTTCCTTAGCCATAGATGGTATATATAGATTATTTACAACATAGAGATGAAGTCAAAATGAGGCCAACCAACACCTTAAAAATCAAAAACTGTTTGCATAATAATCAATCATCATGAAACTTAATATGCCAATTGGAACCGCTCCATCTTCTACTTGACGGACTTTTTCTTTGTTATGTTAAAACTCATGAATATCTTTATCATGTGCTTCTTTATCCCTTGGAATTATTGTTGAGATTCCAAACAGTTATTGTTATGCTTGAATAGGAATTGTCCATAGCCATGAAACTGCCTATAGGATAAATATTTTCATGTATCAGGCTATCATTGTTAGAAAAGTCCACAATCGAATTCTAATTTGGATAAGTTCTTCAGTTATGTTTCTATTGACCATCCTTGATTCTGTAGTAGTTTCACAAAAACTAACATGATGACTAATCCATGAACATGGCTCCAGATTTATTCGAAGCCTGTAAAACAGGTCCCTTGTGCATTCTTTTGTTTTATTGTTGTCTTCTTTGTTTACAACCAGAGCATCAACAAACATCTCTCTCTCTCTCTCTCTATTAGGGGTGAAAGTGGTATGCATATTATTTGTCTGGATTCATTTTCGTACCTGAATTAATCCAGAAATAGACAGAAATTTGAGGATCCGACTAACATCCGTATCTGTATCCATATCCATCAAAGAAAGATGGATATGGATATAAATAGACAACTATCCGATCCATATTTGAATATCCGAATCTAAATGTAACCCTATATAATTTTATATAATATTTATTAATTTTTAAAAGAAATATACAACCATATACATATGTTATTAACTTGATTTAACATCTATTTAGCAATATCTTTGATTCTGTAGTTATAAAGTTTAATTATCTAAATAATATCTATAATCATGTCCATACTTCCAGCATCCAAATTATATTCATATTCATTTAAAACAAATATAGATATGAATTTTTGCATCTGAATAATATCCGTAACCATATTTGTATTTGTCAAACAAAACAAATATTAATATGGATATGATGGTATCCGATCCATTTCCGATCCGGTTTCAGCCCTATTCTCTATCCCTCCTTCGCACACACAAATCAATATCTTATCAAGAAAGCGAGTATGCTTGCTCTAGAATCTGCAATTGAGTTTTGCTCATCATCCAAGCTTCTCATGCTCCACTACGACACTGATGATGGCTCCTAAATATTTTGCTACTATTGGATACTATCTCCCAATATAACTTGAATCCATATGCTACTTTATTGGGTAACAAAATATGGAAGATCTTGCTGCACAAGGCTTTTATCTTGTGGTCCTTTTGCTAGATATAAAAATATCCCTGTTTCTTGAGAAGCCTGAAAGAACTTCTACCGTATGCTAGAGCAGCTAGACTTTATTCCTACGTTTCACCACACCAAGTCCATCATTTTGGAAGCGAAGAACAACGTCCATCAAGCGTATTGCCAATCATATCGATCTTCTCACTTGATTCAGCTCTCATGGATAATCCTCTACAACAGATGGGATGTAATGGAAGGCAAAGTTGCGAAGAACATGAGCAAAAGAAGCAATGCTAACCTAAGTTCCAATGTTATCCGTCCCATGTGAATCAAGAGAGATGATGGCATACGTAGCACGAAGCTCTCAGAGGAGTGGTATCTAGCAGTTTACCTGCAAGGTGATACCGTGGCTCTTCCCTCGGTCCCCTCACCGCATCTCTTCCTTCCCTTTCATCTCCTTTCCAGCGGCGACGGGCCCCGGCCTGTCCTCCTCCCAGTCCCACCCACTATGCGCTGTTCGCCCGGAGCCAGAAATCCGGGCTGGCCCAGGTTTTATTTTTGGATGGACATAGCTGGGGATTTGGGCATGAGGTTTCTAAAATTGAGAGCCAGGCTCTTTCTGGCTGGCTATATGTACCTCGTGTCCAAGAATCTTTTGTGTACGGCAAGACGGAAGTGAGAAATAAAAGCTGTTGCAGCAGGCGTTTATAAAATTTTTATAAAATAGTATAAATAATATTTATTTAGATTCATTTTCGTATCCGAATATATCCGGATATGGATAAATTTTGAACATCCAATTAATATTCATATCTACATCTATTTCTATTAAAAAAAATTAAAATATGGATATGATAGATAATTATTCAATTCATATTCGAATATTCAATTCTATATGTAATTCTATATAATTTTCTATAGCACTCATTAATTAACATATACAACCATATTAGCTTGATATTAACTTATTTTATAATTCATTTAGTAATATATTTGATTCTATAATCATAAAATTTAATTATTCGACTTATTTTTATATTTATATTCATACTTTCAGTATTCGATTTATATCTGTATCTGTTTAAAATAAATATGGATATGAATTCTTACATTCGACTAACAAAATTTGAATATCCAATTAATATTTATCTCTGCATCTATATCCATTAAAAAAAAATAAAATATGGATATGATAGGCAATTATTCAATCCATATTCGAATATTCGATTCTATATGTAATTCTATATAATTTTGTATAGCACTCATTAATAAACATATACAACCGTATTAGCATGATATTAACTTGTTTTATAATCCATTTAGTAATATCTTTAATTCTATAATCATAAAATTTAATTATTCGATTTATCTTTATATTTATATTCATACTTTCAGTATTTGATTGTATCTGTTTAAAATAAATATGGATATGAATTCTTACATTCGATTAATATCCATATCTATATTCATATTTATAGTCGTCAAAAAAATAAATATAAATATGATATACTGATATCCGATTTAGTTTGTGCCCTACTTATTTGTTTGACACAAATCACCAACTATAATAAATGTTATTGGGGATGCAAATGAGTCAATGGAGACGAAAGCATCTATTATTTAAAATAATAGGTGCCATTTGGTGCCCGAACTCAAGTTCACCTTATGACGCTAAAGCCTAAGTACAATTTGGATCAGCACGCGGCATGGATGCTAGCCTAGCGTCATGTTATAATTAGTAGCCTCTAATGAGTCATAAAATGCAAATCCTCGACATAGTTGGATAAGAGTGCGTGAGGTTGCATGATATTCTATCTTGAATGTCTTATTTTTAGATTAAAATACCCTCCACATTGGACCATCCATTAGATGATTAAGAGGGTAAGAAGGGAAGCACATCAATTCAAACTAAAAGTGGGCATATTGATACCAATCAAAACTAAATAAAAGAATATATATTATACCACTGATATTTTATACGTTTTCAAGATCATAGCCATGAATTATATAGTTCTCTGTCCTAAATCATAGAGTCAATAATGACAAGGAAACCAGGACAATGTCACGGGCCAAAGGCCTTTACTTCCTTGTTAGGTACATCCAAGTTGGTTTTGCTACAGCCATCTTCCACTCTCGTCTCAGTGAAGTGAACTGTGGAAAGACAGAAAAGGTCACAAACCCAGAAAGGTGCGAAGAAACAAGAACAACTAGCCGGTCCCAAGACACAAATCAAACAAACGAGAACTCTTCCACACTCCAGCTATCTCCTCCTCTCTTAGCTCTCTTCTCTCATGGCAAGCCACCAGCTCCTCTGAGCAACGTCCACCCTCGAGGACGTGACCTATATATGTATAGCACAAATATGAAATCCATTTCAGAAACGTAAACAGAACTGAAGTCAAGGAAGCAAAACCAAGAGAGGAAGTAGGAGCCATGACATAATGGTGAAGACTGTCTTACTTGTTCTGGGTGGGATTCGACTGAGAAGGCGGTATCCTCCTGAAGCTCACACCTACCTGCTGCTTGATGGGCATCGCCGTGCCATCGACCCTCATGTCCTGGTGATGGTTCGCTTGAATCGTCCCAGAAAGTTGCTTCCGACCTCCTCCACTAGTGCTGTCAGTCCTACCACACGGAGAGTAAGAAGAAGAGCTCACGAAGAATACTGACACCAAAACGAGTATGAGCACTAGAGTAGCCGCGCCTAGCAGAGATCTCTGTCTCTCCTTCATTCTCTCTTCTTTGAGCTTTACCATGAGCAAACTCAGGTGGTTGGAAGAAATGAAGGAAGACAGCTGCTTCAAAAGGGTGGCCGAGGGTGTAGGCCGGCTACTCTTCAGATTTAGGTTGGAATTCTATGGCTTTTTTTTAAATTTTTGTTACAGTAATATGGGCAGGAGATCATGTGTTTTGACTGTCATGCAGTGCTTTTTTTGGTTAAATTTTTGGTAACAATCCAGAGCCTGTTATACCATCTTCCAACCCTACTTAATTTGGCTGGCTCGTCATGTGATCGAGGCACATGATTTTAAAAATTTTGTTGTTGGTTTTTGCCGAAGTTTCTGCATCGATCCAACCTTCTTTGAGACTAGCGTTTTGTTTACTGCAATTGTAGCTTCTTGTTGATTGAACTGCATTAGAAAATTATATATATATATATATATATATATATATAGGAACATATTTGAATAAAATCGATCGAATTTGGATTCTAATTCGATCAAATCAAACTGGATAATAAAAATTTTATACCAATGATCAAGCCATTGGATGTAATCTACTACCTCAAAATCACTTGCACATCCAAAATAATATGATTTGAAGACTCCTAGTATATAAATCAAGTGATCAAAACATGCATCTAATTCAATTTTATTTAGACTATTTAAATTTTTGACTACTTAATGCATAAGCTAGGGGTCTCCAAATCGTATTATTTTTTACATGCGAGTAGTTTTGAGATTGTAGATTATATTCAACAACTTTGATAGAACTTCTATTATAGAGTTTTGATCCGATCGGATCCGAGTCCTAATTCGATCGATCTGATTCTAGTCTATATATACAATACTATACGGTGGAGCATTTTATCTTCATCACAAGGGTAGGCACACATGGCAAGTACTAAGGGAAAATAACTGCATCAACTATTTGAGTTGGAGATCCTGAACGATAGAATCGTATATTCAAATTACCTCTTGAATCTGATATATTATTGATTGATTCTTGTTAGCTTAAGTTACTCAAATCTATCACACGGTTGCATAACATAGTACCATATCTTAGATTACCAAAAATTATGAGTTTAAGTATTTAAAAAATATTTTTTAATTAACTACTCAAAGTGTCATTTTGTTCTAGTTATAGTCTTGCATAATAGGGTATATAACAGCTCAAATTTATAAGGCCAATTGATTAATTAACACTATTTTTTAGATATCGGATGGTATGTCAGAAGAGGGCCGTATCAAGTCTAAACACATTAGAACTCAAGATTTTGGTTTCAGTTAGTCAGCTAACACTATCCACTACTTTGATAAATGAGAAGGTAAGTTTTATCAAGCGTAATATATACTGCATCTTAAAGTTTTTGGGGTGAATAGGCTAGTTGACGCTATCTATTAATTTTATTAATGTTATCATGAGAGCTCAAGCTTTTGTGGTCAACTAGTTAACAATATCTATTAATCTTAGAAACAAGATCCACCATGTCTAGGACTTCATTTCAAAGACTAATTTTTAAAGATCATTATTTTATCATCCATATGTATTTGAGCACAACCTGCATTAAGACTAAGCTCTCAATAACTAACTTTCGTCTGTATGTTAGATTTTAATCATTTATATCTTCTAATCTAGAAGAATTAAATAATACTACAATAAAAAAAGTTGATTTAGAAGTTAAGATCTAGCTCGTAGATTAATTTATTCTTATATCAATCTCTTAGAGTTTTAAAATATTTCTCGTCTAGTTCTTTAATTAAAAAGTGAATAGATTTTGAATTTTGAAAGGTGGATCTCATTAACAAATAGAACATATATGCACCAATTTATTATCAACTAATAAAGTAAATGAGTCTAGTGTTTTAGTTTCATAACTTTATTATTTTTATATTAATTGTTGAGAAGTTTAAGTATTAGTTTCATAACTTTATTATTTTTATATTAATTGTTGAGAAGTTTAAGTAGATTGAAGAAATTGCTTTCTTCTCTCTCCAATAGAAAAAATCAAATATAAGAAAGTAGAATTAGTTGTTTATTTTCTGAAAGAGAAAAAGTTTTTTTTTTTTGTTTGCATTGATTCAAAATTTTGATTGGGATAATTAGTATTTTTTGCTAGCCTAGTAATTGATCATCTATCCAATTGCTAGTTAATTGGAGTCATTTGTTGTCCGACTCAAAAAGAAAAGAAAGATATTCTATTGTTTGCATCAAGTTAGATTTTGATTAGGATAAACAATATTTTTTTTGCCAGCTAAGTAATCAGTCATTGATTCAAACTTGATCCAATCTTCTCCTCTTTTGAACATCTCCTGCCCCTTGTTTCTTTATCAAATCATTTTTATCCATTTTTATCATCCTCTCCTTATATCTCATCGATATTTTATGATCCTCCTTTAGTTGGATCTAAAGGCATCTCAATCCTCCATATGAGCAGATGATCTCTCATATTTTTATGCTTTTGCTGTCAAGAGATTTACAAAGTGATTGTCCATAAAAGAAGGCTAGGCTATTGATCTTAACATCATCAATAAACTCTTTAATGAAGCCGATGATAATGGAGTTGAATCTCAAATGGAAAAAATAAATAAATAAATAAATAGGTCGTGTGGGACTGGATTAGGCTTTCAATCATAAGCCAAGAATAGATTACCCAAAAAAAAAAAAAAATCATAAGCCTAGGGCCATAAAAGAGCATGGAGATGTGGGTAAAACCCGAATGGCATTGTTGTTGATTCCTATGTGGAAGGGCTAGGAGAGGAGAAAACGAGCTATTCTGGTCATTGAGGCTTTTTTTTTCGAGAAGATAGGGGGGTTATTATCAAAAAAAAATAGTGAGGTTTTGATTTTCCAACTTAGTTTTATTTTTGATTTTTGCGAGCACCGCAGTTTAATCAAATATTTTAGCTAGAATGAATCAAACACGTGAATCAATCAAAACAACATTATGTCAATCAATCCGGAGTTTAAGATTTTGGTGAATATTGGAGAATAAATCTTAATAAAAAGTGCAAAAGAGGAATGCTATGGTCACCCAGAAAATCACTTGGCGGTCTTACACCATTCAGGCATTCACTTTGCCTCATTGTATTACATGTGCCAATTCAACAGCCACTGAGTGACTCTTTGGGTTAAAATGTTGAGTTACTAAAACATTTTTGAGCGATTTTTCTGAGTTACCATGGCACTGCCTTAGAGGGAAAAAAAATAAAAATAAAAACTACCATAAAAAGAAGCCTGCGACACTCGAACATAAATTAGCTCGCCCGTGCATTATTTATTCATCACCATGTTATTACTTGAGTTCAAAATATTTAAATATTAATTAATATTTGATCATTAGAATAGATGGAAATATTCATGAGGTATTGTGCGGTACCACCTCCGACATTATGGTGCAAAATCTCAAAATTTTATCCTGTATCTCGTATGAAAATATATACCTTATTTTATATAAATCAAAATTATTTTTAAACCACAATCAATATAAAATCAATGATACCATTTCATTAATATCACAATATCAATAATTATAAATATATGTAAATAGTTTGGCATGATATTATTCGACGTGCGGCGTACCACATGATATAGGCTTACACAAGTTTGCATCGGTGATGCAGTCTAATAATTTTGAAATAAAATTTTTCTGATCAAATCGATCGTAGAAGTCGTGCCTCCGAAATATGCCGTGCATGTTTAAGTGTGCAAGTTAAAATATAAACAAAATAAGAATGGATAAATTTTAAAAAAATAAATATCACATAATTTTTTAAAATTTATTTATTTTTATTTTTTTAATATTTTAATATACAAATATAAACATGCACAGTCTGCTTCGTAGATGTGGCATAATGATAGTCCGATCGTTATTTTTTTTTATGATCGATCCGGGTATAAAAATTTTATCCCAGTTTCGCTGGTAAACTGACCAAGAGAAAGTAGAATCGGTGCACCTTATGTACAGGTGGCCAGCAAATACAGGATCAAGCGGAGTTAGCAAGGCCAGTCTTTCTTTCTCATATTTTATTCTGCTTTCCGACGCTTTTTTTTTTCAAGTTTCTTTACTGCACAGATCTCCACGAAGGTAGGAGGAATCAAACAAAAAGGGATCCAATGCCGTGTGCGTAAGAAGTAGATAAGGTTCAAAACTGGAGGTAAAAGGCTCGAAGTCTTGCTCCAGGGGTAGACTTCCTGCTTGCATCGACCACTTTTGGCACCAAAAGCAAATCCCAGCGAATATCTGATGGCAACCTGGCCGTCAATTACAAAGCCTCTGAGTGCTCTCTCGATAATTATGTGTTGCCTGAAATGTAAAATAACATTGTTTCCGCATCAATATATATATATATATATATATATATATATATATATATATATATATATATTATATTTATATATATATATTTATTTATTTATTTATTTTTTGTACAAATAAACTATCATATCATTTTAATACAAGTGCAGTTTAAAAAATTTAAAAAATAAAATATTTTGTAAGATCGGAGGATAATTGCCGTCCTCATATCAGATCTAATTTTCGATGTATCCGGCGGACAGCCGCATCAATACATCTTTAAGCAGCATGCTTTAAACTACCTACTTGAAACCAACTAATATATACTGATACGAGAACTCTTTATTATATATGAGTGCACGTGCTGGGCTGGTCCGTATGAGATGCTAACCATGAACAAACCCGATCCTTATCGGTTCCCAACTTTTGGAATAGGAATCAACCCAATCAGCATTTGAACTTTGTCAATCCAACCCAATGGAGATCAGATTGGTTTGAGTTGGCTATCGGGCTTTTTTCAAAAAAAAAAAAAATAAGTAAATTATTGAAATTATTCAAGATTGACATCATGCCTCGAGCCTCAACAAATACAAAAATGAAAATGTCATACAAAATGTCTTGCAAAATACAAATAATAAAATCCAAAACAATAAAATAATAATTATATATAAATAGAAATAAAAACTAATGAGCTGTGTCTAATAAATTTGAAGCTAAAAAGAATGAAGGCAAATCCCATGTCCATCAACCTAATGACATATTTATTTTGTGCATGTCAGAAAGTTGAGAAAGAATCTAAAGTGATGGAGGAAGAAGAAGTATACGTAACACTAAAATTATTGCTATTTAATCAGACCTTTCCATCAAAAATAGAAAGAAAAATAAAAGATAAAAGCTAATAAGAAAGTAAGATCATTAATGACAAAAGCACCAATTCGATAAATAGTTCGTGCATTAGTTGGTTCAAATTAGGATCCTGATTACTTGACCTCTTATCCTGAACCAATCCCGATCCAATTGGATTTTGGATTAGAACTGACACTGATCCAATCCTGTACAAAACCTAGGGCCATAAGTGGATTAGACTATCCATCTTCTGACCTGAAACCAATTTGACTTGAATCAAAGTTACTTGCATTAGGCTCAAATTTGAAAGCATGATCATTATATATGGATTGGACCCCAGCTTTAAATTTCCAATCTAAGCTTGAATCAATACAAAACTAGTATATTATATATTTCAAAAAACCTTCTTGAATATAAGAAATCAATCTTCTTCTAATAAAAATAGTTTATCAATAATTTATATTATTGATTATAATTATATTGTTGATAATATTCACATGTTGTTTGCTATTATTTTTTTCACATAATATGTTTATAAAATTATTTATAATCAATTTATGAATGCTTATATGATTTCTATTGGGAATATTTTTTTTGACCTGTTTTGACTTAGGAAAACTATTAAATTAAAAATAACTAATATTAAATCTGATCCAATCCAATCTGAAGGGAATTTGATGAGGTTTGGATCCGATTTTTTTGACCCAACTCAAATATGGTTTGATTTTGGATTGTTTTCATCTCGATCCAACCCGACCTACTTGCAGCCCTAATAAAACCTTGAACCTATGGGCACTTCTATTGGTATATGCTCCATCAAGACACACCCATGGAATGAACAAACATATAGAGACTTATGAGGGAGTATTTACTTTCCTTTTGTAGAAATGATTGAGCAAAAAAGGATTGCTTTGGTTACTAATTTTAGTTATCTACACTTATTTCAGCTAGCTTAAATTTTTGAGCAAAAATATTAGCCATCCTGGCATGTGTAGTTTGTAAATTTGCCTAATATGCAGCAATTGTGATCATGTTTAGAATCGTCTCATCTAATGGTAGTTCAAAGAAGTAAATTATTGTGTCCTGACGCGTGGTATATGCCGGATTAAATAGTATGAATCAATGTAAAATGTAGCTCAACCTTTAATATAAAAAGTAGCTAAATCTTTTTAGTATTAATTTTGTAACTTATTGAGTGGTTTCATAATTAGTTATAAAAAAAAAAAGCTTTTCATTAAGAAAAAATTTATAAATGCTACTGAGATGGCATCCCAACAGAACTGGCCTTTATTTCCAACAACGTAATCCAGATTCGAGTCTCAGCGAATATCGGATTGCAAATTGCGATTAAATGTCTGGACGTGAATGAAGCATGTCCTGATGATCCAGACACGATATATGAAAATGGTATCTAGTTCGTTAGCTCTCGATGGTATTAGGATAATGTACTCATCCATTTGATTTATCCATATGATGAAAGGAGACTGTTTATTCATCCAAATTGAATCTCAAATCAAATATTTTTCAATAAAAATTGAAGTCCTATGATCAAGAAGATAAATGCTTCGGATCATCCCCTTCCAACTCCCATTTTTTATCAAAAAAAAATTCATAAATAGCCTTTCATTTGGGCAAGCCTCCAAGCTGAGAAGCGTCAATGCATCGTATTTACTCATGTTCTTTATATGAATTTCCTGCGGTACTTTCAGCTTTACTTATTATTTTAAAAATTATCAAGATCTCCCGTTGCATGTGAAAAAAAAAAGTTAAATGTAACTCTCCAACACCTTTTTCTTAATTTTTATAAAGGTCCAATCTTTATTTCCACACAAAGGGGTTAATCTTATATTTACCGGTTTAAAAAAAATTCAAAATTTATTGGACCATCTACTCCACAAATAACGAATTTATATATTTAGCAATGAATGCAAATAAAATATAAAATGATGTACATATAAAAAAAATATTTTTACAATATTTACAATAAGATGGTGCGAGTAAAATGGTCTGAAAAAATTCAAATAAATTGTTGAGGCAACATATATCCAAAAAAAAAAAAAAAAAGGAAGAAGAAGAGCGGTTTTACCATTCCGTTCTATTTTTAAAGTAGGAGCAGGACCAGATCATTTGCTCTTTCTCTTTCTAATGAAACTGGTGCAATCTCCCGTCGGCGGCCGGAAATAACAAAGATATTTTTGTCATCAATAAAAAACTTTCTCTATTTTTGTATAAAAAAATTATAATTTTTATGTCACAAAGTTGAGTTGAGTACCGCATCCGTAATTCACGTAGTTGCGTGCTTGATTGACGCCGCAGGCTCCCAATTCAACGGTGGCGGTCAGTCCGCACACCACGCCTTCGGACGCCAGCTTCCACACCGGAATTCCATATACCAGCTCTAGAGTAGCACTCTCTCTCTCTCATCCCCCGCTGCCGCGATGGAAGCTCTGAAGTCCGCCGCCGTCTCGCCTCCCACCTCCACCAGAAGAAGCACCCGAGAACCCTCCCTCCTCCGCCCGCCGCCACGGCGGCACCGCCCCCACGTTGCCGCCTCCCCCCGCGCCCCCTGCCACCGCCTCCCGGCCCTCTTCTCCCTCGGCCTCCCTCCCTCCCCCGTCCCCATCCGCGGCGGTGGCAGGTGGCGGAGATCCTTTGTGGCCTGCGTCTCCTCCTCATCATCTTCGGCGGGAGGGGACGAAGGCGAGGACGAGGAGGTGGCAGGGGAGGGACGAGGCGCGGGCGATGGCGATTTGGAGCGGGCGTTGGCGATGGATGGGAGCATCCCGGGGAGCTCCCAGGAGTTCGTGCGGCGGGTCTCCTCCCGTGCCTACGATATGCGCCGTAATCTCATGCAGACGATCGATTCCGTTAGTTACGACGGTATCTTCCCCTTCCCCTTCCCCTCTTCCTCTTCTTCCACCTTCATTTAGTAATCCGTCCATCTATCCATCAGTAGGTAGATAGGGAAAACTAGGGCTAACTTTAATCTCGAATTGCCTTCAAAGCAGATACGAGATTGTGTCTCATTGAATTGCTGCTAAGATTGATTGATCTTGCTCGTTTTCTTGCTTTTTTATAATTCTATGTCCTGTATTGTGTTTCTTGGTAAGTGGGAGTCATTATGTGTGATGCCTCATGCTCTACTGTAACCATCAATGATCAGCTAATTTACAGTGATAACTTAAGTTGTTGCCCCGATCTTGGATCTTTTGATTTTTGTTTCCTTTTGTTTCAATGTATGGTATCCACCTGATAGCAGTTAGGGTTTTTGCAGATTTAGAGTTCTATTCCCTCGAGGAAAGGACTGAATATCGGATTGGAGGCCATAAATCCGTGGCTAATTTTATAACTGCTCGAGAAATTGCCTTTCAGTTATTGTTTGTTTCTCATTTTCTTTCACACTTTATCTCACCGGATATTCTGTAGAAAAATATGAAAAAAATTCAGGTTTACACTAATTTCTTGAATTGGAAGTACATTTGAGATCTTTTCCTAACATAGGATGGGTCACCATGTAGATCTCTAGATTAGTTGGTTTGAAAGGCTATGGATCATCATTTGCATGTATTAAATTGTATTCATCATCAGCATGTTAGTGGACGTGGAAAATGCAATAAGCTTCAAAAAAACATGGTGATCTGTTGGATATTCTTGAATGACATGTTGCTGGCTTGGAGAAGCAAGTGGATGATCTTAGATCAAAATTTCATGTTTCACTTGCCCTTTTTAAAGCAAAGGTTTCACCACAAGTGGACAAGGTTGGTCTTCAACTGTGAGATTTTGGCAATAAGATCAGCAAGTCAAGAAGCTACAATTGTTGATCTTTTTGTTGAAATATTATCATCCAGCTTGATTATTTAATATTTGATCCAAATTTTGAATTTCAGCTGAAACTGATTAGTGTTGACCAAGAATGACCAAAACTGAGAAACTTTTGGTTTTGGCCAGTTTTGGTTTATTTCAGTAGTTTAAGCCGAAATTGACTGAAATTGATTTTTTTTAAATCTTTTTTTCTATTTGCTGTACATGCTAAATGTTTTCTTACAATTTTCTCAGTTTGTCAAGTTATTATTCAATATCACATTGGATTATAACTATTTTATTTTTGGCTAAATTTTGTTATTTTGGTGGCAAGATGCAATCTTCATGTGTGTCCTATCAGAAATTTCTTCGTCTTCCTATGGTTCTTCTTTTTTCACTTATACAAGTTTATTCCTCTTTTCTCAGAATAAAATGGTATTTTAACATAAACAGTGAAATAAAAATGTTTTCTTTTTCCTTTTTTGCCTAGATGGGTTATTCAAGTGAGATAGAAGAAATATGTTTGGTCAGATTTTTTTTTCTTTCCTAGATGGTTTATTAAAATGAAGTAGAATACGATATGCTCATGTATTTGTGCTTTAAGTTATATCGGCTATTACATCCTTCTTCTGAATTGGGACTCATGTAGCATTCTTTGTTCTTTGTGTCTGGAGGATAATACCAATTGCCAATGTTAAGTCACCTCTTCCATTAGAGACACACAAGTCTAGGGGAGTCCTAGCAAGCTAATTCCTAGTTGTATGAGTTAAAACATGTAGAGAGCAAGAATGGGTTGCATTGCCCATCATATGGCTTTTGTTTTCATCAGGAGGCCCATCTTGTCCAAGATTGCCTTAGATGGGAAACTGACTCCAACTCAAATGGTTGGTATCATGCTGAGAGCCAATTGTAAGATGTTCTTGGACTTTGATGGATTATAGCTTGATCCATATAGCTGGACGAAGCCTGTTGGTTAAGTTATTTCATTATGTTCAAACATAACAATTCACATTCGTGATATTTTTTTTTGGTACAGCACGTTCATGATGTTTATGGACTTAATTTATGTAAGCCTTAACACTTGTGTGATTCTAATATCCAGTTTCAGATAATACACAGGAACTTGTTTCTATTCCCATGTTAACCTTTGTGGATTCCAGCATCATTCGAAGTGCGATGTGTTGCTTTCTTTTCTAGAAGAAATGCTGAGTTTCTGGAATGTAATGCAGTATATAATATGTTATCTTTTTTTCCTCAGTTGTGGAGTCCAATCCTTGGAGAGAAGACTCAAAACCAGTCTACGTGCTGGCTCAGAGAGATAACCAGTTATGGACTATGAAAACACGTAGGAGTCGCAGGTCAAATTTGGTTTCTTGTGTTATAGCTATTAAGACAAGGATATCAGATATGCTACTGATTTGCGAATAATCTGCAACTTTATGCAGTGAAGTTGAAAGGGAGCTTGATCTGCTGTTCTCTAAAGGAGGAAAGCAGAGAGCAGGCAATAAAGCTACACCTTCACGTGTTGGCACAAAGTTTCACATGCTTGTTGAAGATATCAGGGAAGGAGTGCTTGTAAGTATTAATAACATGTATTTCTCCATATATTCAGGAAAAAAAATGCACTGCTGATTGGCTTTCACAAACTAAATGATATTATCATAGTTTCCTTTTGCATTAATATATGTGGTCCAAGGGCTTATCTTTCTGCATTTTCTGATAAGTATTGATTACAAGTTTATAGCTATTGCTTCTTCTTTGCACATTTGGAAAATATATGTTTATAAATGTTGGCACAGCTGGTTGGCACCTCAACCCCAAGGGCTTACCCATTAGGAGGTCTAGGGTTCAAGTCCTAAGTATTGCTTCACAAAAAAAAAAAAGAAAAAAAAAGAAAAAAAAAGGAGAAAATTCTATCTTCATTATATTCATGCAAGTTGATTCCATAAGTTGATCAGAATTTCTTATCTTTTATCATAGTGGATATTGGATTTTGTCCATCATTTGGGAGCTTTCTGCTTGCATCAGCCCATTTGAAGTAGCAAATGTATGGTTCTAAATCTCATCATCTTCCAACCAACTTGCTCATCCTGTCTGATTACTCTAGACCCTTTTCCTTGCCCTGGGTGTTAGACTTATGCTGGCATATGAACATTAAGCATCATATGCATGTGTGATGCCATATATATCCGGGCTATAAGTTTGCCAATGTAATTTTGCTCAGCATTCCAGGTCTTCATGGGTACTTTTAGTCACCATGCCTCCTGGGCATTCTTTTCCAACTATTAAGCCATAAAGTCTGAATTTCATGTATTTTTTGGTCAAATGATGTTCATGCTGGCTTCTTGCTGGCGCATTACACAGCTTTTTTTATTTTTAAGTGTGATAGAAGCCAGGTACTGAGAACCGTTTCTTTCCAGGTGTTTGAAGATGAGAATGATGCCACAAGATATTGTGACCTGCTCCAGGGAGGAGGTCAAGGTTGTGAAGGCATTGCAGAACTAGAGGCCTCCTCGGTAAGAATCTCACATACAGGTATTGCCATTGTTTGAGTGAACCCTAATGATGTCCATGTTCATTTACAGGTCTTTGATATTTGTCGCAAGATGAAGGCTCTGGCTGTTTTGTTCCGTCGAGGAAGGACACCCCCATTGCCTAAAAGCCTAGAGCAAAATCTAAGAGCTCGAAAGCGGTCGCTAGAAGACCAGGATCTTGTGTAAAATGTTGTATAATAAAACAAGCTAATGATTTCTAATATTGTATTTATCTATTGATAAATTGTGCATCAAAATGCAATATTAGGTGTTTACTCTATACCAAATTGGCCACAGAGAAAGAAAGAAATAGTTTAGAAATAGTTCAAAGATGGGGGCATAGTTGAGAGTAAAAGCTGCCCTCTCGATTGGGTTGCGGTTGCATATTTCCGTTGCTTCGAGGGCTCTGTTTTTCAATGGAATCTTACTGCTTTTATGTATCTATTTAACATTCAACAGTTGCTTTCAACATTTTTTTATAGTCTCACCTTGCATTTCTAGTGGATGCTGGTAGCTTAAGCTAAGATGGATGGTAAAGCATAGGAATGCCCGATTCAATCACATTCATGTTTCTTTCTTTCTTTCTTGTTTCCTTCTCAGATAAAGCTTGAGGTCCTGCGACTCCAAGCTCAGGAATCCCCGTCTAGCTCAGGAACAGGTTCTGGATGCTGAGAGGCCCGTCCATGTTTCATCAGCTGTTCCCTCCGATACTTCTCAAAATCTGAAACCAAGCTAGCGTCCGCTTTGTGCTTCATGTTCTGCAGGAACCTCTTTAGAACCTGCAGCATGACGCGTTACAAATCCATCCACTTTCAGATACAAAATTGGTGAGATCCGATTATAAAAGAACTAACCGACTCAATCATAGCTCTGAGGATATCCTTTGGGACCAGATCGAGCACTGGAGGAAGAGCTAAGCTGATGCTCATCTCCAGCTGACCCTTGACATGGCTGCCGCCACCTCCCCTCTCTGCATGCAAAGTCCCGTGCCAACTGAGAGTGAAACGGGATGGCATTTCGATGCCTTGGAGGCCCTGAAGCTCCCATCTGGTCTGCAGCCAGAATACCTAACCAGTTAGCAAGCTCGAAAGAGAAGCAAATCCCGAGTGCAATGCAAATATTTCAGGTTGAGCGGGGGGTCAGGATTAAACAGTTACAGCTTGGGACTCCAGGATGGGAGGAACGGCCGATGATTTGCATCTCAAACGCATGACGATCACCAGACTCACGGATGCAAATAGGAAGTGTATGGTCTGCGTCTGGATCCTCCATTCCGCCTGCAATCAATTAGCCATCATGTTAATAGCCTTACTTGGAAATAGAACATGAGAGAGCCACACATCATTGAGCCTCTGGATCCTGACACATTGCACGGAAGACTCGAGCTCGATCATTTATGTATTCATCAAAGGAGACCTGTGCCAAAACCATCTGGAATAAGAAGCATAGAAAAGGGAGCATGGAAGGGAAAAGACAGAGAACGAGATGTCTGCCCCGGGTGGTTCGTAGAGGGGTAGCTCTGTGGAGATGTTGGAAGAGATGATGAGAATGCCATTCTCAGCTGGTGGATCCTGGCCATTGACATGGTCATCATCCTTGTTAGAAGAGTCGGTGGCGGCAGCGGCAGCGGCGATGCTTATGCTCCTTGTCCTCGCTGCTGCTGGAAGAATAGAGAGACGATGCATCTTTGACTCACGATGATCTCCTTCCTATTCCCATGTCTCAAAACTATGGTGCTTTTGCTATCATATCCACCACTGCCACCTAAATCCACTCCCACCAATAAGCTCGCCATGGGACCTTGATTTGAAGATTGAACCATCCTACCTCCTCCTCCAGAGATGAGAGACAAAGCTTGTCTGCGTGGGCGAGAAGTCGCTGCTGCTGCAAGCATACCCATCTCTCTCCCCTCTGTGCCAGCTAACCAAGTTTATGATGTGATGGAGCTATTTTTGACTAGGGGTGGTTAAGATGGTAGCGGTTAGAGAGTAAAGAGTCCCGCTTATGGAAGACCAGTGTCATCTACAATCATGGATGGGTTGCCCCAAACAACTCGTCTCTCTCAAAGTGATCCACCTGCCTTCTAGGTAGTGTGCGCCAATGTAGCTCGTGTAACTTGAGCTAAAGGACTAATTATTGATTAGAACTGTTGTACCTATGATGAGGACCTACGTTTTAGTCTTATCAGGTATCATGAAGCGCATGGCCAAGCACACCACCTTGGTAACCATAGCCGTCTTGTTCGGTTGTTCTCTTTAGCAAGACTAAAGGCCCCATTTCCTCCAGATATTCTTAAAAAATATATATATGCGGCCTTAAATTGAGGCTGGCGCCTTCTGCTATTGGAGAGCGACCCTAACTTCCTTGTGGGAGAAACCGCTACACCTTCCAGGACAAACAGCTCACCTATGGAAGCAGCATCAGCAGCAGAGGATCTTGTCCAAGATCTGTCCAAAATATTCAATAAACTCCATCTAGTTCATCAATACTAATATGTTTATTTCCCTTTTTTTCTTAAAAAAAAAAAAAAAACCTTCAAGAAGTCGTACAGGCTACACACATGCTGAGCAATAGGCTACCCACTCAATTGACCCACCGGCAAGCGAATCTTCTCAGTCTACTTAAATGATATGAAGAAGATATTTCAGTCTAACACCACGACGGTGACCAACATCAAGCTCCCTTGACCAGGGTAGCAGCAATATGGTTGCTTCTTGTTTCATTTGATTGACAAGAATTAGCTACTTGAATTTTAGCACCTTTCTTGTGACAAGCAGGCTGAATTACTGCATATGTAAACAATCAGAGAGTAATTTAGGAATCAGCAAACGACCATGGATATCTTAGGCAGAAAATAATTCAATGAATAGCACTTTAATTTTCATTGAATAGTGTCAATTGTTATATTAACAACATTGGTTAGCGGTGGCTTTCAATGATCTACATAATTTACACCAAGAACCCTCTACACACTAATCAGGATATGATTTCTTTCTGCCACATAAATAATTCTGTACTTCTATTTAGAATGAAGAACCAGCCTTTTTGCTATAAGCCTGATGCCAGCATGCAGCTGATAATCGTATGTATCTACACAGAAATAGGCATCTAGAGTAGCTCCTGGAACAAATAAGGAATCAAGTTCAACGTCATCATAGTTGCTGAACACAAGCTTCTGCATGTTCCCAGAAGGCTCTTTCTGGTATATCTCTGTTGAGTAGATAGCAGCATCGCCATTTGCCACTACAGGTATGCTGCAAAGAGACAACAATAGATAATTCAGCAACTTCTATTACTGTCAAAATCATAACATAAGAAGTAGAGATTCTAATCACATGAAGTCCCAGATAGCTGATAAAGAATTGAGAAACATAACACTCTTTAGCAGAAATGCAATAGATGCAGTAAGAATATAATGGAATTGAGGTGCCTGAAACCTTGTGCAGCACATGATTTCATCAGCTTATCATGTGGTCATTATAGGAAGAGAGAAAAGGGAAAAGACCAGGTTTACCGGGTTTCTAATTAGGATATTCTTGGAAACTTGTTTATTCTAGAATGTGAGTACTTGGATGACATGGTGAAAACATACCAGATAATTGATTTCGTTGTAGTTTATGTCGATAATCCTGATAATAGCAAAAGGCCCTAAACAAGTTACCTAGACCTGTAAGAGCAGGTACCCACCAGCCTTCTAACCTCACCACTTTATTTTAAGGCGAGAAAAGGTAAAAGAAAAAGTAACAGGAAAGAAAAGGTGAAAGGGAAAAAAAAAACAAGTTACCTAGAAGTGCAAGATCAGGCACCCAACAGTCTTCTAATCTCACCACTTTATTATAGGGAAACAAAAAGTGAAGGAAAAAGCAACAGGAACTTACTGCAATCTGATGCTAGAAGAATTTGAGTAGCCACTTTTCACTATCACAGGCCTCCACTCAGATTTACTACCAGCAATCTGAGATGAAACTTGGGCAAGTTTGTCACAGACACCCAAAACCTCGGATAGACTTTCAGGGGCATCAACCACTATACTCAGTTTTGGCCGGCCAGCATGGTCCATAAATTTTTTATTTGGCCCGAACCAAACTCTGAGTCCCATACAACAAAGCTGCAGGGGGCAATCTCTGTGAAATACAAGCATTTTGGGACCCCATTTGCTAAAAGGAACTATGGGTGCACTAATATATTGTGTTGAGACTTCCTCAGGCTCTTGAAACCCAGCAAAACCACTGCAACCTTCAGAGGTGGGAATAGTGGTGCAGACCATCTCAGGTGAGTTGGCTTCAGACTTTCCAAGGACGGCAGCATCTGGTTGTACAGGATCTATTCTCATTGGTTCAATGTCAGAAATCAAGTTAGAACAATCCTTTTCTGGTGCAGGAATAATTGATCCAGCCCGATCATTGACCTCCGGTATGGTCTTGCAGAACAGATTGGATGGAGAGTTCAACATTGGTGTTGATCCTTCACAAGGAGCAGTAGTATCACATGGGTTTCTTGCTGCGGTGTTTTCATTTACCAAAGTATTGATAGAGAATACATCTGGGAGACTTGCTTCCTGCAGGACAGGAACCTCAGAATTCAGCATCATATACCAATAAGAAAAATCTCAGTCATGCAGTTGCATGCAACACGTTGCTGCAACAGAATTCAATTTCATCAAGAAGATAGGAGTTATCAAGCAAAATAGAAGATAAGAAAGACTGTTTTTAATCTTCCCAGAGAAAAACTAGGGGTCATGCCCAGGTGCAAACATACATTTTGTGTGTTTTCAAATCATTGATAAAAAGGACATTACCCAGTTATGGTCCCGGCGATCCAGGGTCCTGGGAGGGGTGAACTGGGGGCAGTCCTAACATTGGGTATTCCCTTTTTTCGGCACAAAGTGGCTGCCCCGGTACTTGAACCTGCACTATCGTGCTTGTCAGCCCAAGCCTTTTACTATTGCACCATGCAGTGACCCCTATTTTCAACTCCTTGATTTGCATCATTAATCAAAGTCTAATATCTTAGCAACACATGGACCAAGTTCAAGCGGTCTGAATAATCTCCAATCAGGGAACTGAACAAATAATTTATCTTGTTATTGGGAACAATTCCTTGGTGACCACTAATGCACAAGCAAAAAGTTTTAGATAATTTTATATATAGTTTTAAATCATTTTTATGATGTCGAATTTTTTTAGGTAATAGGATGATGTAAATATTTACATGGTAGAACATCAAGTTGAACAGCTGGCCACAAATTTTTACCAATAATTACTTCGGTTTTGCTTAAGAATATTAAAGCCATCCAATAAGTACTTCGGTTTTGCTTAAGAATATTAAAGCCATCCCTGGATGGATGGATGGATGGAAGGAGGGAGAGAAGATAGAGAGAGATTTGCTTAGATGATCCATCCAATGGACATGGAGGGTAATTTGTTACTTTGTTTTATAATAGCCATCGTGATGCAAATGATGATGGCATTACCTAAAAGCAGTTTTGACATTGAAATCATGACAATTCATTTTTTTAATATTTTCTTTAATCTTCATAATATAATTCAACAAGTTGCAATTTGAGATGTAAGTTACCCTATCTTTGTGCAATTTGTATATATTTAAAGGCTGCAAACTAGTGAGAGAATCTTCATAGATTAAAACTCTTGAAAACAAGGCTTTTGAATTCAAGTTAGCTAGGACATAGTAATTATCAGGAGAGTCAAGCTAGATTTTCATTTGGAGTTCTCTAAGAATTCAGCATGTGCATAGCATGTACATTTACAATAATATATTCTTAATAAAAAATAGGGTAAACGAGAGAGCCTTATGACCCGGAGATTAAAAATGGAGAGGAATATTTTTAGTTCTTATACCATTCCCAACTTCGTCTAGAAGAGGGAAAAAATCAGACAAATCAAAGGATTCAAATAGACTAGCTCCCATAAATGGAGAACCATGCAACGACACATAGTAGACACTATATCATTGCTGAACATTCTTAGAGAAATATATTATTGTATCATTGCCATTTTATATTTAAAAAGAAAAAAAGAATCTCATATGATCCCTACGATTCAAAAGTCAGATGGCATAGCTCCCATAAATGGAAATCAACGCAATTAACCTCTTGCAAACTTTAAATCACTCCTTGAGGAAAGGCTGACAATTTAAAAGGTTTTATGCTTACCAAGAACAACACTGTAGCACAGTACTTGAGAACTTCCAGATTCATTCGAACATCATCCAAGCTTCTGGCACAGGAAGATCAAATAAAAAGCTATTATTTTAGATTATAGTAAAGCAAATTGTCTAAAACTTAGTCAGAAGGACATATAGGAACTCATAATCACATGGATCAATTCAACTCGCACAAATAACACACATACATGCATTAGACATAGATGCATGAGAGCTATGACACATTAACATTTATATACATCATATACATACAAAGGGCATTTGGTACGGGATGATCCACCTAAAATCAAGGATGATGTAGGTGGAGGTGATGAGATCATCGTGTTTAGTTACACTATAATGATCCTACGTAGTAGTGATCTCAAATCATCCTTACATCTCAAATCATCATTCAATTTAGTGATGTGATATCCATCATTGAGGTCGAAAATCTAAGATCATCTTCAAGTAGTGATTTTGGTCTGAAATTTAAGGACAAAAATATCCTTTAATCTAGCAAAAATAATAATATATCAATATACCATTAATATATTATATTAATATTATATATTATATTTATGATATATATTACATTATAATATATTATTAATCATATTATTGTCATATTATGATTCAATGATAATTTTAAATTAGAGTAGAAATATATTATTTTACTTTATATTTATATAATAAAATTATTTAATATATTACTTCTATTTGCCTTATTTTTCAAATCAAAATAAATACTCATATTAATAAATAATATATTATAAGTATAAATAATATTAATTTTATAAAAATAATAAATATATTTTTATAGAATATATTACTGATTAATATATTAATAAATATATTTAATATTTTATTATAATATATTTTATATAATTAATAAATATATTTTTATGGAATATATCATGAGTAGTTTTGGTATTATATGGCCAATGATCTTGGATTCCCATGGAATACTAAATAGATTATTCATAGATACTTGAAAATCTTTAATCACTGGACCATGATATAACAAATGCAATAATTTTTTTATCATTGAGGATCATATCATCACGAGATTCGGATCATCGATGATCTTAGATCACCATCATGATCCCATTTGGGTTACCAAATACCCCAATATATTCATACATATAGCATACATACATACATATATATGATTGATAGATAGATAGATAGCATGATACACACTCACGCACTTACATACACATATGTAGCTAATATGTGGGTGTCTACCAACATCCCAAATAAGGTTAGTTCTGATCCGACAATTAGATGCTCGATATTGATGATCTAAGCTATTGGATATGATTTACTATCTCTAATCGGCACACTATCAAAAATGTGTGATTTGGAGATCCCTAGTCTTGCAATGAATTTTTTAACAGTAAGTAGTTTAGAGATAATAGATCATATCCAATGCTCAGATCATTAGTGCAAGGCTCCCAAACATCTAGTCAATACTGATCTTATTTGGACAATTGAATAAGCATCTATATATTAGCTTTACTTACTCTATCTCTTCATGTATATATATGTGTGCATATATACATGTATATATCTATGAATATATATGTGTCTATATATACACTACAATATCTGCATATACCATATACCATACACATGTATGTGTATGTATATAATATATATGTGTATGCGTTATACATGCACCAACTAGTCACACAAATTTCACTACAAGCCCTTTTCTTGCCAAGATGCCTTGATCAAGAATTTGGCACCATTTCTCAAAGCAGTGATACCAGGTTGATGGCAGCTCATAAAATGTAAACAAACTTAAACAAGTTATATCAGTAAATTCGACCCTGTATAAATGCAAAACAATGCAGCCAAGGTTGTGGAAAAGAACAAAACACTTTATCTTGTAAATTTTGTTTTACTGCCTTGACAAAAACAAACTTATTATGGATAATTTGACAATTAGAGATACAGAAAAAAAATATCAAATAATATAGAAGTCAAAAACAAGCTAGCAAGTCAACAGTGGGAAGTCCAAGAGGAAAATTTTCTAAGAGTGACTGCAATCAGGAAAAGAATTTGTAACAAGTTATGTTATTAATAGACTACAATAGATTTAATAGAAAGATAATTGAGTTCTGACAACTTTAAAAGGAAGGTTGTATGATACATTTCTTGTATTTGCCCACAGCTACTCGTGACTATATAGCTGCTCCTTCATATGCATCCATGCAATTCCAATGGATCCTTAAGTATCTCCTTGTTTCTTAATGCCTATGAAGTCTCCTTAAAAACTCAAGCAAATCCTTTATTTAAGTTATTGAGTAGATTTTTTCCTCCTTTATTCCTAACATAGTAAGAAATAAGCTTTTACAAACACAACCTATAGTATGGTTATGCTTCTTTGCATACTCAAAGACTGCTGCAATTGATCTTATCTTTGGCCATCATCCTCACCAATAGTGGGACATATTATGCTCCCAACGTTGGCATGCCAAATACCGGGGGGGAGGGGAGGGGGAGAAGGGGACAATAAAATGAATACAGAAATTAAAGCACTTTCCAAAAGACTTGCATGTGGAATGTCACTGATCGGGGGATTGAGAAAAATAAATCATTTCTATCCATAATCCATCATATCCTAAGAAACTTACAACTTTAGAGGAGGTGGAAAGGTTAATTTTACTTCTTTGAAAAAAATATATATATATCTAGAGGAACTAGCATTCACAACCATAAGTATGAGAAAGTTAAGCAAACCCATCCAATGGGGCAAGATTGCCTACTTTTAGCTTAGAATATGGGAGAGTACATGTATTTTTTAAAAAAATAAAATAAAATAATGGTGCCTGATATTCTAAAATTTTGAAATTTTCAACTAAAAGATATTGGAGGAGTAATTGATGAAACAAACAAAATAAAAAGATTGATGATATAACAGAACAAGAGTACAATTTCATGCAAAAGACTGAGAAAACAATAGCAATCAATATGCACAACCATTTGGCAAAGAAGAAGAAAACTACAGGTATCTGCTTTGAGAGGAACGCTGAGACTGTTTCTCGAACCATTGCATCCAGACATAATACAACCAGGGTATGATAATGCAGTCAGCCTGTAAACAGCAATTGATTCCTAGATCTTTTTTATGAAGTGCCAATCCTTATTATATCACCTCAGGAACTGCAGAAACTAGTCTGACAGTTTGCTGAGATCATTTTATTTTGAGACCAGCATGGATCGAAACACATCAATGAAGCAAGTCACGAGACTATAGATTACTTGCTGGTTAGAAATACAGAAATTTTTGGTCAAGTACCATTTTACCAATGGCCATTTTGCTGCATGATTATGTCACTAAGTATTTAGCTAGAGCATGCAGAGAAATCCAGTTTACTGATTGGCTAGAGAATGCATTTGCATCATCCGTCCACCTACAGCATGAAACTTCTTTTACCTGTTTAATATCTTTTCTGGATAGATTCATTTAAACTGGACCTTAAAAGTTTCATGATTCAAGAAATGGCCTACACGAGTCAATCGAACACAGGTAACATTTGGTTACAAAAGTTATCTCCCAGACTGTAATAGAAAACTGAAATGTACAAAATTGAAATCATACAAATTTATGGCATAAATCGAGAGAGAGAGAGAGAGAGAGCACCTATGCTTTTGTTGACCAAGACCAAAATACGATGCCAAACTCGCCATCTGCAGAAAAAATGTATGTTTGTCAATTAGTCACTCTTTTCTCTTAATTCTGATGTCATTTCTTCATATGGAACCACGCGTTTATGGGTTCGAAAATAGCTCATTCCCTTACCTTCATGTTGCCGGCCCTCCTCCCAAACCTCTGGGTCAGCAACCGCAGGGTGTCAATGATCCCCTTAGGCTCCGGCGGATCCCGCCCAATCTCCGCAAACGCCTCCCTTATCCGCGGGCAATCGAACCTCACAATATTATGCCCCGCCCACACCCGTCCTGCCCAAAACGCCCATCAGATGTTCGACAAAGGTACCACTAACAAAAGCCCAACGATTTCGACCAAGAAAGGGAAGATGGGAGATACCGTGGAGGATGGAGAAGACCTCGTCGGCGACCTCCAGGAAGGAGGGAGCGGAGGCCACGGTTTCCGCGGTGATTCCGTTGCAGCGGATGGAGACGGCGGAGATGGCGGAGAGGTCGGTGGGACGTATAAGGGTGGAATAGCTCCCCACCTCCACCAGCCGCCGCGAGCACACGATAGCCCCGAATTCCAGCAGCGAATGCCCTTCCCCGCTCCCCCGCCCCGGCACCGTCGTCTCCACGTCGAAGAACGCGATCTCCTCTCCTCCTCCTCCCTCCATCTCTATCTGCCCCGCGTCAGGATACGCTATTCGGATCCGCCTCCACAGACGATGGATATATGTGGATATGATGTCCCTTCTCGTGTTGGTTTGCTTGTCCCCGGAGAAATTCGCTAGCGCCGCAGCTTTCTTTTTGGATGAAGCTGTGTACGGCAGAGTTTGCGTGCGGGTGAGATGCGAATGGCGTGCGGGAGCGGCGATAGCGTTTGATCTGAAGATGAACGGTGGATGGAGCGTCCGCATAACTGTTTTCTATGCATTGGTGGGTTGAGATGCGAATGGCGGCCGCTGCCAGGCTTTTAGGCGTGAATTGCCGAGTTCTTTTCCCAAATAATACGAAAAAAAAACTTTTTTACCAAAATATATCAAAACGAAACTTATTTACCAAACTAATGCAAAAGGGAAAAACGCCATTTTGAATGGCATTTTTTGCCCTTCCACGTCAGCCCCTATTTCCACGCTGGCATCGCCCGAAGGAAAAAAAAAAAACATCAAAAAACGCCATATCAAATGGCGTCTTTAAAAACGCCATTTTGAATGGCGTTTTTAAAAACGCCATTCAAAATGGCGTTTTTCAATTTTCCCACCGGAAAAAATCGTGGGAAAATAAAAAATTTTGTTTTTTAAACTTTGGAATTAGTAAATAAATTAAAAAATTAATTTGGATTGAAATTTAAAATATAAAGATTTTAATTTGTAATTAATTTAAAAAATCATAAGAAAAAAAAATTATTATAGAAAATAAAAAAAAGAGAAAGAAATATGAAAGAAATAAAAATTTGAAATTTAATTGAAAAACATCATTCGAAATATTTATCTTAAAAAATTTTTTAAAAAAAATTTGAAGTAATCAAAGAAAAAGAATTTTAATTAAAAATTAAAAAGAAATTAAATTTTAAAGATTAATTGAAATAAAAATATTATTTCAAATTACTTTCCGAAATTAGAAATAAATTTTTTTAAAAAATTTAAAAAAATTTGTAAAAATAGGGTTAAAAAATTTTATAAAAACATAAAGAATTGAAAAAAATAGAAATTATAATTGTAATTGAAGAACAAAGTTTATATTTTTAATTTTAAGAAATAAGAATTATAATTATAAATAAAATTAAAAATTATATTTTAAATAACTAAATTAATTTAAATATAAAACGCCATTTTGAATGGAAAATTAGAAAATTTTATTTTTTAAAATTTGAAATTAGTAAATAAATTAAAATTTTAATTTTGATTGAAATTTAAAATATAAAGATTTGAATTTGTAATTCATTAGAAAAATTAATTTAGATTTTTTATTTCAAATTTTTTTTAAAAGATGTCCAAAAAAATCTTAAGAAATAAAAAAAAATTATCATAGAAAATAAAAAAAAGGAGAGAAAGAAATATGAAAAAAATAAAAATATTATTTCAAATTACTTTCGGAAATTAAAATTAATTTATTTTAAAAAGATTCAAAAAATTTTTAAAAAGAGGGTTAAAAATTTTTATAAAAACATAAAGAATTGAAAAAAATAGAAATTATAATTGAAATTGAAGAACAAAGTTTATAATTTTTAATTTTAAGAAATAAGAATTATAATTGTAAATAAAATTAAAAATTTTATTTTAAATAACTAAATAAATTTAAATATAAATTTTTAAAGTATTTTTTAAATAAAAGAAAAAAAATACTAATAGAATATAAAAAAGATAAAAATGGAAAAAAATTAAAATTAAAATTTAAAAATATAGAAATTATAAAGTAGATTAGAAAAAATATATCATAAAATAATAAAATTAAATTGAATTAATTACAATTTTTTTGTTAGGGTATTTTATAAATGTGACTTAAAAAAAGTAAATTTGAAATAAATTTTGATAAAAAAATACATTAAAAAGTTAAAAAATTATGAAAAGTTAAAAAAGTTGAAAAGTGAAAATTTTTAAAAAGTCAACAAAAATAACAATTATAAATTTATAACCAAAAAAAAAAATTAATGTTTAATTGAAATAAAAATATTTTTTAAATATATTTTATAAGAATAAAATTAATTTAATTAAAATAATTTTCAAATAAAATTTAAAAATGACCTAAAAAAATTTCATAAAAAGATAAAGAATTGAAAAAAATAAAAATTTTTAAATAATCAAAGAACAAGCATTATAATTCAAAATTTAAAAGAAATAAAATTTTAAATATTAATTGGAATAAATATATTATTTCAAATTACTTTCGGAAATTTAAAAGTAAATTTATTAAAAAGATTCAAATTTTTTTTAAAAATAGGGTTAAAAAATTTTATAAAAATATAAAGAATTGAAAAAAAATAGAAATTATAATTGTAATTGAAGAACAAAGTTTATAATTTTTAATTTTAATAAATAAGAATTATAATTGTAAATGAAATTAAAAATTATATTTTAAATAACAAAATTAATTTAAATATAAATTTTTAAAAATTATTTTAAATAAAAGAAAAAGAAATACTAGTAGAATATAAAAAGATAAAAATAAAAAAAAATTAAAATTAAAATTTAAAAATATAGAAATTATAAATTAGATTAGAAAAAATATATCATAAAAGAATAAAATAAAATTAAATTAATTACAATTTCTTTGTTCGGATATTTTATCAATGTGACTTAAAAAAATAAGAAATAAAAATTAAAATTGTAATTGAAATTAAAAATAATATTTTAATTAATAAATTAAATTAAACATTATTATTTAAAAAAATAATTTAAATGAAGGAAAAAAAATTGGTGGAAAAATTAAATTTTAATTTGAATTAAAATTTGATAAAAAAAAATACAGTGTAAAGTTAAAAATTGAGAAAAAATATGGAATAAGATATTTATAAAAAAATATTTTTTTAATTAAAAGAAATAAAAAAAAATAGGGGGAAAACGCCATAGAGAATGGCGTTTTCCCCTCCCAGATCCCTTTTCCCCTCTCCTTCTTCCTTCTCCCTTCTCCTTCTCCTCTTCTCCCTTCTCCCTTCTCCCTTCTCCCTTCTTGATCTTCTCCGGCGTCTCTCCGACGGCACGGCGGCACGGCGGCGAGGTCTCGGCGGCGGTGAGTTCTTCCCGCCTCTCTCTCCATCTTCCTCTTTCTCTCTCCCTCTTCCCCTCTCTCTCTTTCTCTCATCCTGGTGGCGGGGCACGCGTCCCGGCGGCGGGCCGTGCGTCCCGGCGGCGGGCCGCGCGTCCCGGCGGCGGGCCGCGCGTCCCGGCCCCCTCTCCTCTCTCTCTTCCTCTCTCTCTCTCTCTCTCTCCCTTCTCCGTGGCCGCCGGCCACAGACTGGCGGCGGCGGGCCGCGCGCCCCGGCTGTGGGTCCCGCATCCCGGCGGTGGCCCCGGCCCCCTCCTCTCTCTCTTCCTCTCTTCCTCTCTCTCTCTCCCTTCTCCTTGGCCGCCGGCCACAGACGGCCGGCGGCGGGCCGCGCGTCCCGGCGGCGGGTCCCGCGTCCCGGGGGCGGGTCCCGCGTCCCGGCGGTGGCCCCCGGCCCCCTCCTCTCTCTCTTCCTCTCTCTCTCTCTTCCTCTCTCTCTCTCCCTTCTCCTTGGCCGCCGGCCACAGACGGCCGGCGGCGGGCCGCGCGTCCCGGCGGCGGGTCCCGCGTCCTGGCGGCGGGTCCCGCGTCCCGGCGGTGGCCCCCGGCCCCCTTCTCTCTCTCTCTCTCTTCCTCTCTCTCTCCCTTCTCCTTGGCCGCCGCCCACAGTCGGCCGGCGGCGGGCCGCGCGTCCCGGCGGCGGGCCGCGCGTCCCGGCGGCGGGCCGCGCGTCTCGGCGGTGGCCCCCGGCCCCCTCCTCTCTCTCTCTTCCTCTCTCCCTCTCTTCTCCTTGGCCGCCGGCCGTCTGGGCCGCGCGTCCCGGCGGTGGCCCCCGGCTCCCTCCTCTCTCTCTTCCTCTCTCTCTCTCTCTTCCTCTCTCTCTCCCTTCTCCGTGGCCGCCGGCCACAGACCGCCGGCGGCGGGCCGACCGCCCCGGCGGCGGGTCCCGCGTCCCGGCGGTGGTCCCCGGCCCCCTCCTCTCTCTTCCTCTCTCTCTCTTCCTCTCTCTCTCTCCCTTCTTCTTGGCCGCCGGCCACAGACTCCCGGCGGCGGGCCCCGCGTCCCGGCGGCGGGTCCCGCGTCCCGCGTCCCGGCGGTGGCCCCCGGCCCCCTCCTTTCTCTCTCTCTCTTCCTCTCTCTCTCCCTTCTCCTTGGCCGCCGGCCACAGACGGCCGGCGGCGGGCCCCGCATCCCGGCGGCGGGCCCCGCGTCCCGGGGGCGGGCCCCGCGTCCCGGCGGTGGCCTCCGGCCCCCTCCTCTCTCTCTCTTCCTCTCTCTCTCTCCCTTCTCCTTGGCCGCCGGCCACAGACGGCCGGCGGCGGGCCGCTCGTCCCGGCGGCGGGTCCCGCATCCTGGCGACCGGTCCCGCGTCCCGGCGGTGGCCCCCGGCCCCCTTCTCTCTCTCTTCCTCTCTCTCTCCCTTCTCCTTGGCCGCCGCCCACAGTCGGCCGGCGGTGGACCGAGGCCCCCTCCTCTCTCTCTTCCTCTCTCTCTCCCTTCTCCTTGGCCGCCGGCCACAGACGGTCGGCGGCGGGCCATTCTTCCCGGCGGCGAGCCACGCATCCCGATGGTGGGCCCGGCCCCAGCCCCGGTGGCCAGGGCGGGCCCCGCGGCCCGACGGCGGTCCTCAGCCCCTCGCCTCTCCCGGCGGTGGGCCCCGCGTCTCGGCGGTGGGCCCAGACGGTTGGTGGGGCCGCATGCCTTGACGGTGGGCCCCGCGTGGCGATGGCTTCGATGCGATGGGTTGCAATGACGGTGGGGCCCACGGGTTCCGACGCTCGTTTTTTTTTATCTCATTAATTTATTTTTATTTTCAACATACTTCAAGCAGCGGAAGAAATTGAAAGCTTCGACAATTGCGTTGCTGTCATTGTTTTATGAATTACTGTGGGATTGTATTTGAATTTTCGTGTTTAATATGTTGGGATGAACTGAATTTTGTGTTTAAGTTGTATTGTGTGATAATATTATATTTAAAAAAAATTAAAATATATTATCTATTTTTTTTAATACATCTGTGATAATATTGCTTGAGACAGCGTATTATGGCTTACGATCCACGATATCCCGGTCCCCGAGACAGCAGCATTCTTACATTGCAGGAGCACCATCGATCACAGACTATTTTAGATGGCGGCGTAAGCATTACAATCTTATTTACTTTTTAAATTTTTATTTTAAAAATCATGTACGATATCTAATTAGTATATTTTCTTGCAGGAGTCCAGACATCTTCGTCTACGACGATCCGATGCAGATTTCTGGAGGACAGAGGATATCCCAGATAGAGTGTTAGATTATTTACGATATCTGGGATTTTATGGAGTATATCGGATCGGTCGTATACAGATGGATGTTGGTCTTATTACTGCTATGCTTGAGAGATGGCGTCCAGAGACACACACATTTCATCTTCCATTTGGTGAGGCGACCATCAGTTTACAGGATGTCAGCATCCTTACTGGACTACCAGTTGATGGAGATCCAGTTACCGGAGTTGATCCCACACTTACCATTCCGGAGTGGCAGGCTTTGTGCTTGCGGTTGTTAGGGTTTGAGCCCGACGCACATTTTTTTGATCATTCACGACTCAGGATTGAGTGTTTAGATGATCGTTATCGTCATTTTCATATTGCGGATGATGCACCAGAGGAGATGGTGCAGCAGTATGTTAGGGGTCAGGTGCTGCGATTGTTAGGTGGTGTCTTGTTACCTGATACTTCATCGAATAAGATGAAGTTGATGTTTTTGCCATTATTAGAGGATTTAGATTTCGCTCGTCGACTCAGTTGGGGCAGTGCAGTACTAGCTTGTCTATACCGAGCTATGTGTCGGGGTTCCTATGCTGATCAGAGCGAGATTGGCGGTTATCTTGTATTATTACAGGTACGTGAATTAAAATTTTTAATTTTTAATATTTAATTATATTTTACATTCGATATATCATTTATTTAATTTTTAAATTTTGCAGATTTGGGTATGGGAGCGTATGCCGACTATCAGTCCATTACGACGACAGTTGCTTGAGATGCCATCAGAGCAGCAGGATCCTGATGTTCCATTCAGACTAGACGGACCATTAGGATACAGGTATCGAAATATTTTTTTTTATTTAAATTTTATTATTTTAAATTTATTTAATATTAGTACACTGTGAAACAGATGGAACGTTGCATTCAACGTTCATCACGTATCGACAAGAGTGGCACGGGTTTATAGATGCCAGTTGGATACATTAGTTGATACATCTAGACGGGTAAATTTTGAATTTTTTACAAATATCAATTTACAGTATTCATAATCTATTATAATTTTATATTAATTTTTTTTATTTTAATTATATTATATCAGTTTTTGTGGAAGCCATATACAGATGGGATATTGGCTATACTGCCGCAGATGTGTACAGTTGGACACGACATATGGACTGCTAGGGTGCCACTTATTTGTTTTGATGTGGTAGAGTGGCATCTTCCCGATCGTGTCCTGCGGCAGTTTGGTCAGACTCAGGACATTCCAGAGCAGTTTGATACCAGCCAGGGACTTCATCGTATTGATCGACGAGGGAGAGCTCGTATCGACTGGCGTATCAGACATGCACAGTACATCGATATTTGGGATGCACGTCGAGATCACATTGTTCATGGTGATCCTATTTTGAGAGGCCGTTCATATACTGATGACTACATGGCTTGGTTTTTTAGCATTACGGTGCGAGTCATTGGACAGTCTCAGTATGCAGTTTCTGGATACGAGGGCGAGAGTTCTACTGTACGTCTTTTGGTAAGATTACGAAAATTACTTCATGTTATTTGTGTTATATTTTTGTTTTATATTGTACACTATACTGATTGTTTTATACTAACAGTTCTATTTTTATTTTATAGACTGATTCTGTGTCGGATCTTGTGTTGGACACTCGTCGTGCTTTATCTACGACTGATGAGGACGAGCGGATTCAGATACTGCGGGAGATGGAGAGAACAGGTTCCGGAGCATTGGAGGCGATTGGTGTTGATCCACATACCTGTGCGCCTTGGTATGGAGCAGTTCGGGCACCAGATATGAGTTATACGCCGTCACCATATGCTTCACATATGCCATCACCGCATATTCCGCATATGTCATCATTCGATGCTGCACAGATGCCACCGCCTTTTCATCCACAGATGGCAGCGTCTTCTTCGTCCTACATCCCCCAGATGCCATCACCGGGTACCAGTTGGCCACATGAGTATGATACTTTTTTTTCAGGTCCATCCGTGTATCCAGATGAGAGAGTTGAACGGGTCTCTCAGTCCGTAGATGATCCGACAGCATCAGTTATTCCTGAGCAGCATGATCAGCAGATCTCCTCTACTGATATAGGAGAGGAGCCATCACAGCAGGAGCAGCCGGCGAGGACCTTCCTGAGAAGGTCCAAGCGACCACGGGCGCCGCGACGTCCTTGTGGGACTTAGTCTTTGTTGTATTTGTATTTAGTATTTTTACATTTTTGTTGTACTATTTTTTTTGATATATTTAACATTTTGATTCTATTGAATAATATTAAATATTGATTTTATTTTATATTATTTAATTTTAAATTATTGGATATTATGATTTGTGCATATGGATACACATACTCGAACGTGTCTCAGAACATTAGGAGAGAAAATGTTATGTCGGCGGGCCGTACTTCTCGGGGCCGAGCCCCGCATCCCGATGGCCACGGCGGGCCCCCGCGTCCCGACGGCGGTCCTCAGCCCCCGTCTCTCCCGGCGGTGGGCTCCGTCTCGATTGGTTGTGGGTCCAGAGCAGTTTGATACCAGTCAGGGACTTCATCGTATTGATCGACGAGGGAGAGTTCGTATCGACTGGCGTATCAGACATGCACAGTACATCGATATTTGGGATGCACGTCGAGATCACATTGTTCATGGTGATTCTATTTTGAGAGGCCGTTCATATACTGATGACTACATGACTTGATTTTTTAGCATTACGGTGCGAGTCATTGGACAGTCTCAGTATGCAGTTTCTGGATACGAGGGCGAGAGTTCTACTATACGTCTTTTGGTAAGATTATGAAAATTACTTCATGTTATTTGTGTTATATTTTTGTTTTATATTGTACACTATACTGATTGTTTTATACTAACTGTTCTATTTTTATTTTATAGACTTATTCTATGTCGGATCTCGTGTTGGACGCTCGTCGTGCTTTATCTACGACTGATGAGGACGAGCGGATTCAGATACTGCGGGAGATGGAGAGAACAGGTTTCAGAACATTGGTGGTGATTGGTGTTGATCCACATACCTGTGCGCTTTGGTATGGAGCAGTTCGGGCGCCAGATATGAGTTATACGCCGTCACCATATGCTTCACATATGCCATCACCGCATATGTCATCATTTGATGCTGCACAGATGCCACCGCCTTTTCATCTACAGATGGCAGCGTCTTCTTCTTCGTACATCCCCCAGATGCCATCCCCATATATCAAATGTTGCTCTTTGAATTGAATTTTAGAAAAAATAAGTCTATTTTTAAGTAAAGAAAAGGAATACGTAATAGAATGCTAAAAAGATAAAAATAAAAGAAAACTGAAATTATAATTTCAAATGATAAAATTTTTAAAATAAATTTTAAACAAAATATCATAAAAAAATATTAAAATAATAATAAAATAGAAATTATAATTATAAATTTTAAAAAAAATTAATTTTAATTTAAATTAGAAAATATCATTTAAATTATTATTTTTATTATTTAATTAAATTTATTTATTAAAAAATTACAAATAGATAAGTAAAGATATTAAAAAAAATAAAAAATAAAAAAAAAGAGAAAACGCCATTCTCTCCCCTCCCCAAACCCCTTTTTCCCCTCCTTCTCCCTTCTCCTTCTCCCTTCTCGAACTTCTCCTTCTTCCTTTACAAATTTAAGTAAAGAAAAAGAATACATAATATATCATAAAAATGAAAGAAAACTAATATTATATTTTTAAATTATAAAAATTACAAATTAAATTAAAAAATATATCATAAAAAAGTAAATAAAAGATAAAAAATGGTAATAAAATAGAAATTATAATTTAAAATAAAAAATTATCTTTAATTTTAATTAAAAATTATCATTCAAATTACTATCCTCATTAAAAAATTTAATAAATTAAAACAAATAATTAAACGGAGAGCTGCCTCCTCTTCTCCCTTCTCCGGCGTCTCTCCGACAGCACGACGGTGAGCTGCCTCCTCTCTCCCTCTTCCTCTTTTTAAAAAATTTAAAAAATAAAAATTACCAGAAAGAAAGTCAAGGGATCGACTCAGAGAGTGTCGCAATCAAAAATTTTGCGTGCCGTTAAACTCTTTTAGCCATGAGTCGATTCATGGGGTCGACTAAAAAATATAAATCTACTTTTCTTACAATTTTTTATATTATGTATTTGTAATCTTTTAATAAATAAATTAAATTAAATAATGAAAATAATAATTTAAATGATAATTTTTAATTTAAATTAAAATTAAATTTCTTTAAAATTTATAATTATAATTCTTATTTTATTGTTATTTTTTTATTTTCCTATGATACTTTTTTTATTTATTTTAAAATAGTTATCATTTGAAATTTTAATTTTATTTTTCTTCCATTTTTTTCTTTTTAGCATTCTATTACGTATTCTTTTTCTTTAATTAAAAAATTATTATTTTTTCTAAAGTTCAATTTACAAAATTTTTTTTCCACATTTTTCCTTATTTTTTAACTTTACACTGGATTTATTTTTTGATCAAAATTTAATTCAAATTAAATTTTCCTCCCTTTTTTTTCTTTATTTAAAATATTTTTTAAATAATAATATTTAAATTAATTTAGTTATTTAAAATATTATTTTTAATTTCAATTACAAAATTCTTATTTCTTAAAATTAAAAATTATAAACTTTGTTCTTCAATTACAATTACAATTTCTATTTTTTTCAATTCTTTATCTTTTTATAAAATTTTTTTAGGTCATTTTTATATTTTTTTTAAAAATTTTTGTTCTTATTTCTTAAAATTAAAAATTATAAAATTTTTATTCAATTACAATTATAATTTCTATTTTTTTTCAATTCTTTATATTTTTATAAAAAAATTTTAGCCTATTTTTAAAATTTTTTTGAATCTTTTTTTTATTTATTATTTTTTATTTGAGAAAGTAATTTGAAATAATATTTTAATTTCAATTTATCTTTAAAATTTTATTCTTTTTTATTTCTACATTATAATTCTTTTTTTTTTTAAAACAAAATTTTACAATTTTTAATTTTCTTAAAAATTTTGAAGACAAGTATTTCGAATGATGTTTTTCAATTTAATTTCAAATTTTTATTTCTTTCATATTTTTTCTCTTTTTTTTTTTCTATGATAATTTTTTTTTAATTTCTTAAAATTTTTTTGGACATCTTTAAAAAAAAATTTGAAATAAATATTCTAAATTAATTTTTTTAATGAATTACAAATTCAAATCTTTATATTTTAAAATTCAATCAAAATTAAAATTTTTAATTTATTTACTAATTTCAAATTTTAAAAAACAAAATTTTCCATTTTCCCACGATTTTTTTTTTATTTTTGGGTGGGAAAATTGGTAAACGCCTTAATGAATGGCGTTGTTACAAACGCCATTCAAAATGGCGTTTTTAAAAGCGCCATTTGGAATGGCGTTTTTAAAAGCGCCATTCCAAATGGCGTTTCTTCCTTTTTTTTTTTTTTTTTTTTTGGGATGATGCCATCGTGGAAATGGGGGTTGACGTGGCAGGCGAAAAAACGCCATTCAAAATGGCGTTTTTACCTCTTACATCATTTTGGTAAATAAGTTTGGTTTGAATATATTTTGGTAAAAAAGTTTTTTTTTTGTATTATTCGGGAAAAGAGCTCTGAATTGCCGGGTTAATTCGAGGATTGCGGGTGGGACAAGATTGGAATAATCCTGGAATCCACCGATTCGTTATGTCAGTTGGCACGTGCGAGGAAGGCGCGAGGTAGGAGGAAAGGATCGCTTGTCGGGGTATGCCTCCGGGTATCGTATGAGCAACAAACAGAATGCAACTGAAATATATGTTTAAGCGCTATGGTTTATTGACACGCCTGACCAAAGAAGAGTTTGATTCATATCCGGCACCTTGATGTGAATGCTCCTTCTAGAGATATGTTTGGGATGGAGACTTGTCGTATTCCTCCGGTGAGACAGGAAACCAGGACATGCCTTGTGCGTTGGATATAGCTTTGTGGTTCTTGAACGGGAATTCCTCGATGGCAACTTCAGGATGATGCTGATCCTCTTATTTCTTAATTGACCATAAATTTTAAGATAAAAGATAAATAATACTTTATATTTTATCTAAATTTACAAATATCCTCTATCTTGAATTGCTCTAATGTCAAATCTTTCATTTTTCTATTTATTACAATGTCCCTCACGAACCTGCTAATTTGGGAGAAGCTCTCCGTCAATGTCATGTGACATATTATTTGGAGTCAGATAACTAATGTGGCTTTATTGTGTTATTGTAAAAATAGAATATAATGTGAACTTAAAATAGTTTAATGGTTCAAATATGCAAGCCCCAATCTTACCTTTATTCATTTCTCCAACTCCTCTCTCTATGATGGCCATATAACTCTGTCGGTGGTCCCTTGACCACCGCATCACTATCCCTATCCCCTTGGCTACCGTTGCCCCCATCCTCCTCTTCTCTGGTCTCTTTATCTTCTTTTCTCTCTCCTCCTAATGACCGATAGTGAAATTTTGATGATTGTCATATTGTTCCTTCTTCAACTATTTCAAATGGTATTTCTCTTAGAACCACATTTGAAAGGGTAGAGCCCAACTCCTTCAACTTGAAAATAGTCTAACTATTTTTTTTATAGAGATTAAGAGGCTATTATAGTATCTAAATTTTCAGCTACAAAGAAAAAAGATAGAAATTAGCAAGCAAAACAATAGACGAGGAGGTCAGTGTGTTAATATGAAAAGAAGCTTTTCTTTTCTTGCTAAAAATCCTAAATTTAGAAAGCTCTGAAAATGCAAAATATTTAATTAAGTTAATGAAAATATATTAACATCGTGAAGGAAAGCATAGTTTTGTTCACAACCAAACAGAAAAAAATGAGAGTAAAGCTATAGAAAGATGGGATGTTATAAAGTGGAGGATATAAAAGGAGTGACAAGAATATGATATGAAGCTCTTTCTTTCCTATATTTTTTGAAGTTCTAGTTTTGAGTGAGGAAATGCTGTTAGAGGTTGGTTTGATTTATGTACTATTTTAATCTCTTCCTTATAGGATCCCAAACATGAGTGCCCTATTTTTTTTTTTTTTTGAACTTTACTTAAATATCTCTCATCTATGAAACCATCTCATCATGTATATATTCTCCTTAATAAATCCATCAAAAAAAGAGAATGTGTTATGAAAGGAGCAGGAGATGAACGGGGAAGAGGCTCCTATTATTTTCTCGCCCATTCTCTATTTAAGAAGAAAGTAATAGGTAATAGGAAAGGTTGAGTGCTTTAGAGGGGGGCTTCGAGGGCGTGGGAGGGTGAAGAATTTGTTGAGCATCGAAAAAATTTTAAATAGAAATTAAGAGAGCCAAAATCAAGTATAAAAAATAGGGAGCTAAAATAAAGTTAAGAATCCACCTCGTCGCCTCCATCCCCACAGTGCCGCCGCCTCCATCCTCCTCTCCTCCTTCTATCATCATCTTATTTTTCCTCTCTCTCTCTTTCCTTCGCTGGTGGTGTTTGGGAGGTCATTAGTGGGGTTTGTATGGCCATCATAGGAAGGATGGTTGAGGAAAAAGATGAAATTAAGGTTGGGGCTTGAATATTTTAGTCGCTAGACTATTTTAAGTTCACATCAGATTCAGTTTCATTTTAAAATAATGCAATAAAGTAATATTGGCCATTTAACTTTAAATAATATGCCATGTGGGATCGACAGGAGCTTACCTCTAATTTGGAAGGTCGGTAGATGATATTGCAATAAATTAAAAAATATAAAATTAATATTACAGTAATTTGAGATGTAGGGGATATTTACAAATTAAGATAAAATATAGGGTGTTAATTTTTTTTACCCTTTTATGCTAATTCACTATCTTGTCTCAATTTGCATCCCTTGGCTGGAGTTTGGCAATAATTTTACAAAATTATTATTAGTTTGCTAGCCGAACTTAATATCCACTTGATTTTTTTCATAAAACATAACGTTTCTTTGTATTTGAGTTATGCTTTGCAGCTAACTACATATTTACCAAACAAAACTTAGATGATGTCAAAGACAGCATTTTCGTGATCTTTGGGAAAAGAGTAAAAGTTGCTTGCAATAAAAAAAAAATTCAATCAAATAAAAATTTCTTTATTTATTTATCCTCAAAAAAAATATTTCAACTTACGGCAAATTGCATATTTTGTTAAGTATTTATTTTCAAAGATTTTTTTTATTAATTTTGTAAATAAAGTCATCAATTTTATATTATCATGAACTAAATACTTAATATTAAGAAAAAGGCATCATTGAGTTTCTATGGATATTCACGTGATTCATGGCCATATTCTTATCCTACACACGCCATATCATGCTTTGACTCCACCATAGTCTGGATGGGGATCAAAATGTTGCAATAAATTCTTACAGCACAATTATGAAGAACTCAGTCTCTGTCTTGACTTCCTTGATTTTTGGTTGCTCCATCTTGTCAACCTACGTGGCCTTCTATTCTTCGTTCTTTATCTTTAGCCGCCATATTATCTAGAATATAGGCCTCACAACTTACACTTGAGTCAGAAAATCCTCAAAATAAGAGAAGGGATATGGTAAATGTAACAAAAATAATACCATTAGCATCACATAGCATCATTAATTTGGAACGCGCAAAGACACCTTGAATTATTCATGAATAAGTAGTAACAACAATGAATAATAAATTTTCATTGTAATGATTTTTAATCGGTTTGTTTGCTGAACATATTTTAGAGAATTAGTCAATCAATAAAATAATTCAATAATTTTTCAAATAAATCAAGCATTTTCAAATAAAAATATCGGTTCATTCTTGAAATTATAGTATCTTGATGCTAGATAAGATCCAATCAAGGATAGATGACATGTTGATAATGAAAGAGCAAATTGATCCGATAAGATCAGTCTGAGAGAAAAAATAATGATTAGATCGTGAAAAAATTCTTATCAAATGAAGAGGATATCTAGTTTTTTCTTCCCTTCTATCATATAAAAAATCCACATGTAATAAAATTTAGATAATATTATTATTTTTTTTCTCTTCATCGTCAACAAAAGCGACTAACCTAAGACCCAACTTGTCTTTTTTTTTTTTTTTGGAACATACAATACATCTTCAAATGCATCGTTATGTGTATTATTTATTATATCTACAACATTGGTTTAATCAGAAGTCTAACCTGTTATATGTTTTGGTATGCAGTCTATTTTATCCAATCCACCAAAACCAGAACGGGAATATATCTTTGGACACCAACATGACATTCACGTACCACTTGCCGACAACTTGCCGGGACCCACCCCTCCTGTCCCTCTCACGAGAAATTGAGAAATTATTGCATGCAGTAGGTGCAGGTGAACAGGGGCAAATTCGGAAGCATATTTACGGTGGAGGTGGATAGCGCGCAATCGGGAATTGGTGGCGTGTTATCCACCGTGGGATTTGACGCGGTCACCCTCATCCCACCCTACCCCACAACACCAAAATCGTAGCAAGAACGCGTCAGGAGTCCAGAGCAAACCTTGTGCACGAGGACTGGATCGCGGATCTTAATCCGCCGGCCGGGTCGACTCGGCCGACTCCCGAGACAGCGACCATCGTATAGACCCAACCAAAGCAACGGCAAAAGATATTTCACTCTTCGAACAGGGCATCTTCAGGGTTCAGGAGCCAGTGACGCTGAGAAAGTAGCGGGAGCCAGCATCGCACCGATCCGATCTGCGAGAGAGAAGGAGACAGATGAGAGGCGGCGGAGGAGAGGAGACGAGCGGTGGGTCGTCGGGGACGTCGTCGACGGAGAAGCAGAGGGAGAAGGCGAGGGTGAGCCGAACGTCGCTGATCCTGTGGCACACTCACCAGAACGACGTGTCGGCTGTGCGGAAGCTCCTGGAGGAGGACCCGGGACTCGTCAACGCCCGCGACTACGACAACCGCACCCCGCTCCACGTCGCCTCCATCCACGGCTGGATCGACGTCTCCAATTGCCTCCTCGAGTACGGGGCCGACGTCAATGCCCAGGACCGATGGAAGAACACGGTTCGATATCTATCCTTCTTATCTAATATATAGTTTTGACGGAATTGGATTCACCTTGTAATGGAAGAGAATTCTGAATTCTTTTGCTGCTGGTGGCGAAATTGGTCCATGCTTTGATTTTTGACTAGATGGTTTTGCTTTTGCAAATCTGATGGAATTTCGCCGGTCAATTGAATGCATAATGCTTCTGCTTTTTGTAGTGATCTTTCATTTAGATTTTTATGCAGCACTCTGCCTGGGTTTTGTCCAGAATCAACCAGTTTTCATATACTTCAACCACTAGAATAGGAGAATAGGCACGTTTAGCATGCATATCAAGAACAACGCCTAGATCAATAATTGAATATTTATATGATGACACTTGTTGGTATACATTCTTTTCTTATCATGATAGCTCTCTTGCTGTTTTTCTTCTAATATATCAGAATCCACACAGGGTAGAATGACTGATTATTAAGTGAAAGGCCTACGTCTAGATTTTGCAAAAATAACAGATTGTCTGATAGACTGGCAAAGGAACTAATCAATAAGCATTCATTTTAGAGACAATTTTTAATCTAGACCATCTTTATGTAAAGCTGAGAAAGAAGATTATTTCAATTACTATGATGATAAATTTTAAATGAAATTCATTTAAGAATAAGAACATTTGTCTTTCAAATATTTTTTGGGGAAAAGAGAAATCACAAAAAGATATTTCATGGTATTAATGACTTGTGCTTCATATTAACCACAAAAAAGATGTCCTGATTCATATTGGTAAAACACGTGTTCCTATGGATCATTCACTATATGCTAGAGTGATCGTATAGATTGAAAATCACTATACTTTATTTCTAAATTTTTCGTGTATATCTTGACTGTTGTTTTTGAAGAGCTCCCTATCATCTTCATTTCCAGTTACACAGTAATAATTGTTAAACTGCATATAAGTGTCACATATTCTGAATTGTTATTTTTTCTTCACAGCCACTGGCTGATGCTGAAGGAGCTAAGAAGTTCAACATGATTGAGCTGTTAAAATCATATGGTGGCTTGTCTTTTGTAAGTTCACTTGTCATTTCCGATGGGATCGAAGACCAATTGCCATTACATCATTGCCTCTCTGTACTAACTATATGCCTTACAGTAATTAATCTTGATAATGTTAAAAAGGGTCCCTGTGGTTTCTTCTGAAGTGGAAGAATTAATTTCTAGATTGCATATACTTCTTTTTGTCAGGAAACAATTTGTAGGTCGTTTCACTCTTGAAACAAGGATTGGCCTTACTTTGTATATGGATTTAAGTGAATCCATTTTTGGCTGCAAGAACTTGGCCTGATATTTAGTCAAGTTGACTGCTACAGAGCATTTTATCTCTCCCCACTTTTATATATGATGCGTCTACCCTATGGAATTTTGCTTTTTGTTTAAAGTTTTCTGTATTTGTTCGGCTATTCTAAGTTTTTCAAGTAATAAATAGGCATTTGGCTTGTTTTCATGTAGCCTTTTTCTGGAAGCATTATCATTATTTTTTCTATTTTCAGTAGTTCCCATACAATTTCTATATTCTAATATATTTTCAATGAAGACAAAGAAAGACTTTTTTTTTTGCAAGACACATAATTGAGTTTATATGATATCTGTAGCCCTATGAGGAAGCAATCTAACCAATAACCCTTCTTTCAATACATTAATTTCAAGAAAGTTCAAGTGCCTCTAGCATAAGATTGGCTAGCATTGCATGTACTATGCCATGTTAAAACCCCCCAAAAACAAAAATCTTAAAAGATCTTTTCCAGTTAAAAATTAAAAAGTGTTTTAATAGGTGCCATGCAATGTTTTATATCCCTTGGGATAAAGGTATCTCGTTTTCTCCATCGAACAGGATGCCCCACTATCTTGTCCTGTTCTGATAGCAGTCCCGATTATGCATTCCGATGGATATCCTTCATATTTTTCCTCTTCTTCTTTTTTTTATTTCTTTATTTCTTTTTCTTTCTTCCTTTATTTTTTTCTTTTTCTCTACCTTCCTTTCTTTTCTTTCCTTTCCTTTTTCTTTCTTTTTCTTCTCTCTTCCTTTCTTGTTTCCATTTTTCTTCTTCTTTTCTTTCATTGTTTTTCTTTTCTTCATCCTTCCTTCATTTCTTTCTTTCCTCTTTCTCCTTCTCTTCCTGTGTGGATGAGTTTCGGAGTCCCGATCCCATCCTAGTCCTATTTTCTTATAGGAATAGGACAGAATGGTCAAGGTGCCCCCATCCCAACGGGACGTAAAATCTTGGTGCCATGCTAACCTAGTGTCAGGTGCATGATTTGAGCTAATCCATTGGGGTTGGCATTCAAACCATTATTTCCAAGTTATGTGGTTGACATTCATGTGGTTGTAATGCTATTAACGTCCTTTTTGGCACCTCTTGTATTTCAAATTTATGTTGAACAATCTCCTTAGAAAGGAGCTTTATATTTGGAAATAACTAGTCCTGAAATATGACAAATTGGATTTAAATGAGGCTTGTTTCAGACGAATCTTTAGGACTTGTGAAACCTTTTCATCCTTTCAATGTCCATGTAGATTGACATTTGTTAAAAGTCAAATATATGTTTAATGATGACCTTTAAAATACTTAATAGAGTAAGCTTGTCTCCTTCTTCCTTTCTAGGGAAGAGGTGGGGGGGATTGTGGGGTGTGGAAAACCTAATTTAAAGATTGGGTTCATAGAGAGGGGGAAGAAATGTGGAAAACCTTTTTTTTATGCTTCCAATTAAAAATACAATTGATGAATTTTCTCCAACCACCTTTTTTTTGTTCCATTGCCGTCATCCTCCATTTGCCCCCATCATGGGACATGATGGCATCAATCTGTCCTCCATTGTGGTGATCATCAATGTCACTATTTTTTGCCACAACCTAGCCTTATACAAAGCAACCACCATTCCTAATAATTAGCCATTCTCGATCTCTATCATCTCCACTCCAACCAACATGTCATCTATTGTCCAATCCACCATCATTTATCTTTGTCTTTTGTTGCCATGATTATACTCTACCACCCATCACTATTATCCAACAATTTTGGTGACGATCGTGAAGGTGATTGTATATCTTTTCCTTGTAACTTTTCCATTAAGTGGCATGTGCTTATTAGGTTTTTCCTTTTTATGATAAAAATCTCTCCTCTGCACTTTTTCTATTCATTTTGCTGGAAGCAATGGAACTTTAAGTAGAAAATGGACTAGATAATATTTGTCCTAGTCTGTTTCCATATCCAAATCTATCCGGATATAAATAGAAATTTGAGCATCCAAGTAACAACCATATCTATCAAAGATTAACAAATACATATATGGATAGAAAACTAGGCGATTTATGTTTGAACATCTGGTTCCATTTGCGATTGTATTTAGTATTATATAGATTTCAGTAATTTTAAAGGAAATAAGTGACAGTTGATGTGTTTTTCACTTAAGTTACCTTTCAGATAGTGATATCTTTGATGTAATGGTTCATAAGATTTGGCCGTTCGATTTATACTTATATTTTTATTCATATGTCAATATCCAATTTGTATGAATATCCATTTAAAATGATCGTGAATATGAATTTTAGCATCTGATTGATATCCATATCTATATCCATATTCATCAACTAAAAACAGATGTGGATATGGATATACCGATACTCTATCTATATCGTGATAGCTTTAAAAAGGTGTTTGGTTCCCAATCAGAATCGGAGTTAAAATGGATTGGAATGGGAATGGGAATGGCCATATCTCCCAAAGCATTTGGTTTGTGATTGGAATCAGAATCGAAATAAAGATTTAAATCCTTAGGAGAGAGTCTGGATTGGGTTTTAGGAGGATTGGATTGTCCCCATTTTGTCCCAAAATCGGAATCGGAATAGGATTCTCCCCAACCAAATGGCTAGAATGGGAGTTACCCATTCCCGTTCCTATTCCCATTTCAGATCTCAATCTCCCCAACCAAACACTCCCTAAGTGTTTTTTTCCTTTCAAGTGAAAAGGTGTTCCTTAAGAATAAAATAAAAATAACATTTTTTCCTACCAAATACATGCTATAAGGGCCATAGTTCATTATTTCTATGCTTTTGATGATAGAGTTATTTGGAGTGTCAAAACATGTGGCATGCATTGTAATAAAAATTCCTGACTAGCTATTACGATTGACAACTTTAACCACTGTGATGATGAGATTTTGCCATTTCAGATAGTTTTGAGCTAAGATTTTGACATTAATAATAACTTATTCCTTGTATGACGCCTTGGTACAAATCATCCAAGATGGTGCTTGGCTATCAAGGAGATCCTCCAAGCAGATGTCAATGAATTGATTAAGTTCTTATAATTGGCTGTCTACTTGTTGTGCGCCCTCGAAGATTTTTTAGCCAATCTATTGTCACAGAAAATTTTGGACAAAAAGAGAGTAGTCATGACACATATCAAGCTAAATGGCAGTTAGGAAGACCGACTTTGTTTTTTGTAGTTTAAGCCATTACAACACAGAACAATTGACACTGCCAAGATAGAAGATCGAGCCTTGTTAGCAAAGGCGAAGAACTTGGTGAAAGAAGATTACTTTTCAACACTCTGTGCCATGGTCTTAGTTGAATACATTTTCAGTTTGATAGGGGTTCTGAGTTAAGTTTTATTGCTACATGTGGTTGGCACTTGGCAGAATGAGATTTGGAACAGATTGAATTCGAGCTTTGGCTCCATTCCGATATTCTTTTTATGGCTTTATGCTTTAAGTGACGAAATCACTTTTTGGAATTACCATTCTTTAAATAAAGGAATTATGATTTTACAATTAAATGAGAGAAATGGTCATTCCCAAAGGAATTGGAGTGTATGGTATGTTTGGTATAAACAATTTATTAACATCTATAGTATAAAATGCAAATGAATGATTTTTGCTATGAATTAGTTACTGACATTTATGGTACAAAACAAAGGTTAGTGATTTATGTTTGAAAAGAATATCATTTCATTAGAATGAGCAATAGAAATATAAAGTAGTAACTCATACATTAAGATATTGTTACTTAAGTTATCAGCCAATGGGAACTGTAAAATGCACATTGAAGGGGAAAAAAAAAAAAAAAAAGATAGAAATAAAACTTCAAAATGTATGACATATAAAAAAAAACGACATGAAGATAACTTAGTTGAAAAAAAAAATATGGAAATTGATTGGAACAACACAAAAAAATATATATCTTAGAAAATAAAATATATATTACAAATATTAAAGTGCCAGATTATATAAAGTAAAAATATGAGATGAAGTAAAAGTAGTGTAGGAATGTTGATTCTGATTCCTTGTCTTCTATTCCCATTCCCTTATGATACCAATTTTGAGGGTCCTACGAATCAAATAGCATGATAGATTTAGGGAGCCTTATTTGTGAATGTTGGCTAGTTGGTTGATCAAGTGCCAAGATTAGATTTTGTAGATGGTCTATAGGATCTTTTTTTAATCCAGTTTTTCGATTATAGTTCTGAGTCCACAATGGGTGGCTAGTAAAGAAATTGCTGACCAGTACATGAAGGCCTAACTGCGCCGGCTGTATTCTATGGTCTTCCCACCACTCTTTGGGTGTTGGACGGCTATTTCTTAGGGGTGGCCAAGGGAGGTAGCAATTGGCCTTCCCGTTTTGGCTGTTAGTCTAAAATGAACTTTCTTCATTTAGATAAATGCTTTGGGGTGCTTGTTGGTGCACACGAAAAGTTTTCCGAGCCTACATAATGTGGGCATTACAACTCAATTTTTACGCTCCCCCCTCGTATCTCACCAAGTCTTGCAATTTGCACTAATCCACATGGCAAAGGGAATTTTTCATGTGCATGAAATGAGTACCCTGTAGCATCACCTCCTTGTATCCTTTTTCGTTCTACAAAAAGGAAAGAGTCCCTTGCTTTTTTTGAGCCCATGATCGGTTGGTGTTTTAGGGTCTCAAAAGGGGTCTTTCTGCTATAATACTGATTATTATTCACAGAAAATACATTCATGCTTCTCATCTTTTCTCCTCTTTAGATGATTGTGCATCAATTTTGGGCTGTGTGCGGCCGGTTGTTGTGGATCCTACTTGGACTTCAAAAATGAAAGAAGATCCAGATATTATTGTCTTTTCTTCTCTTATCTAAAATCGGTTTTTGGATATTAATACAAATATAGATCGATTGCTTTAGATCAAATCTACACCAGCAATCCTCATATATTCCTGTAAACTTGAATACACTAAGAGGGAAGATGACAAGGTTTGATACATTGAACTAAGTTCTTATCAACTATGCAAGATAACTAAGATGATGGAAGGACCAAAATAAGAAGTAATTATAAATTCTAACTGGTGGTACATGAGCATGCTGGGGTAAGAATGTAACAATAGAAGCGTGCTTGTGTTGAGACTTGAGAGTGTGATGTTGTGCATGGTTGTTTCAACTTTTCAGTAAGAAACTGCATATCAATCAATATTTGCACCATCTAAAATACCCATGCAATTTGGATGCCTCTTCTTCAATTCCTCATATAAGTGATGATACATAATTTCTAATTAGTAGGTAGTTAATTGTTTTAAATCATTATGAATGGCACTGATAATAGTTTACCAAAATATCATGTATTTTTATGTAAGGATATTACTGCATCAATTGCAGTGAGGTTGCAATAAAGTAAAGAAGGAAATGAAGATCCTATGAATCTTTAGTTATCCAACATTAAATTTATAATCCTTGAGGAAAATTTGTTAAACGTCACCAGCTAACAAGTTACTGTATTCTAGTGAAGATTTGCTGAAGAACTCTGTTTAAGGTGGCAATTAAATCCATAGGCAGGGATTGACGAAGGAAGATCCAGTGTTCCATTATAAATCTTCAAATCTATTATTAAAGAAACACGCAAAAGATTTCAAGTCAACTGTTAAGTAACCAAGAAGCTAATTTTGGAAGTGTTTGTTACTATATATAATTCAGCAATGGGGTTTGTTACTATATATAATTCAGCAATGGGGTTCAATAGCTTCATATAAATGGTTCAGTTGTTCAATGGTTTTGCACATATGTACAGTTTATAATGCATCCTTAAATGCAATAGGGCCTGTTTGGATGCCAGGAGACCTTATCGGCCTAATAAGATCTTCCATGGGTTTTGTTTCAAAAAATATGATGGAGGAGGTAGGTAGTGTTTGAAAGAGACTTGGAACTGCCAATAGGCACAGCTAATTGGTGCTTTCAGCTATAAAGTATCTTTTTCCAAGTTCATTTAACTGATTGCTAAAAGTTAGGATTAGTTTTGTAACCAGGCAAACCAATTTCTGTAAGCCGCTCCCCTGCCATCATAATTTTACAACAAAAACATCACCAAAATACTGCTAGGAAGATCTTATTGGCTGACGAGATCTTCCAGTGTCCCAACAGGATGGTAATAACTTTAGCAAATTCAAACTAGCTTGTTGAATATATAGTTAGTTTGCTTTCACTATTTCAGACCAATGATAGCTACTGGCTTGTCCATCCATGATGCTTAACTTCGTTACTGTTGTATGATGATTTTCATGATGTTTGCATTCCTCTTGCAGTAGTATATGTTTTGATTCTTTTTTCTATTTAAGCTTTTATAAGTAACATTTTACCTCTATATATAATGCAGGGACAAAATGGCAGTCATTTTGAACCAAAGCCTGTTCCACCTCCTCTTCCTAAAAAGTGTGACTGGGAAATAGAGCCCTCTGAGTTGGATTTCTCAACTTCAACCATAATTGGGAAGGTTTTTTCTGCGATTAATATTTCTTACATTTCATCATGTCATCAGTTAATGAATCTTGTACATCAATTTATTAATCAGATTTCAGATTACTTGGAATAAACTGAGAAGTTAGAGCCTGAAATGTTCTGAAGGGTTGAGTTCCTTCCTACCTATTTGTGTCAATTTAAATGAAAGAGCTTGTAATTACCTATCAATTGAGTATCTTTAACTTTTATTTGCTCAGAATCATAAATAGAATTGGTGTCCATAAAGGCTTACCTTGTCTTTGCACAGGTTTACCTTTAACTTGTCTTTGCAAAAGGCTTACCTTGCATTTCAAACTTATCTGCTACACTTGATGGCACATTTTTGCTGTTGAATATGGATGTGTCAGTTTATTTTTCTATGCACCATGCATATTTTCTTTAGTATTATGCATTAATCACTGTATGACTGGACCTGTAGGTTCATAGGAAGATACTCAATACAAAACCTTGAGGTGTCATCAATGTCTATCATTTACATCTGGAACTTCAGTTGTCAGACTAAATTTGGAGCTTGATATCAACTTGGTCATTCTTTGAATCACAACCTTGCAGAAATTCAATCCATGCAGTTGTTATGATCTGAATGTTCTTCTTGTTGAGCTTGCAAAACCCGGGGTATTTTTATATGGAAGAAATCCACTAGTTCTTTACCAACCATCAAATCTGGATGTCATTAGGAAGCTCGAGTTTGAAATGAGTGTATTAGAGCGACAACAGAAGTTGCAAGAATGAAGGGTAACGTGATGAAGGTCCAATTAAATTTATTGCTCACCTATATGTTCATAAATGGCCTTTATAAGATGCTCAAAATAAAGTGGTAATTCAGAAGAAATATTTGCTCATATACTGGATATTTGCTTGCCTCTGATGAGCTGTTGGTATTTGCTGTATTTGTTATTCACCTATAAGCTTCAAGCTCCATATAGGTTGACCAACCGTATTTATATCACTTTACTGTCTAATGTTCAAGTTCAAAAAGTGGTCTTGGAGATTTATCAGTCAAGAATTATTGAAGTTGTAAAGAATCATGAGATGACAGACATGCGAAAGGGGAAGTACTAATAACACAAGATGTTATGCCAAAGCAAAAAGATTTGTCATAACTAGTCACAAAATGCTTGTGTCCCAAAGCATGAGAAATTGTAGAAGCCTAAAATTTGTAGTATGTGGGTAACAGTGGTCATGTGAGGAGCTTGGAGTTGATGTTGCTTTTAATCTTGAGATTGTGGTGAATGATTGGCTGGACAATTACTTTTCTTTCAAATGGTTAAACTTGAAGAGAAAATTATTTCTTCAATGAACTTTTTCTAATCATCATATCCAAATATGATGCATATGATCCAATATTAATCTTATTTTTCTCTTTAGATACATCGGTTAAGGAACAGGTCATTCAAGTTATATTAAATCAAAATTAGTTTTTTAGACCTTTTTTTGGGTAATTTTTGAGTCTACATTTACTATATTGCGCCTTCTAGTTTTCTTTTTGTAATAATAGCTCATGGTTGCAGGGATCATTTGGTGAAATTTTAAAAGCTTATTGGCGTGGAACACCAGTGGCAGTCAAACGTATTCTTCCATCTCTGTCAGAAGATAGATTGGTGATGTAAGACATTTTCTTCCTTTTCATGTTTTGATTCGCATAATTTTGATATTATAGATTCTTGCCCCTTTTTCTAAATGCATAAATGCAGAATTTTATTTGGAATATAGATACTCAACTTGTGAATCACAATTCAACTTCATATATTTGATTAGTTTTATAATAGTATGATTCCATGCTCTATACGCTATACTTCAAAACATTGAAATAAAAAAGATTCACAACTATGGTATACCTTCAATATACTTGCATACCAAAAGACATCATATCTTCTGTTAATTTTCCCCTTAAGTATTCTCTAATTAGTTAAAAAAATGAATTTTTAGTTATGAATTTATTTACAATCTTTTAAAATTTTTCTTTTATCAAGAGTTTTTTTCGTATGCATCGATTGATGTCTCTGTTTTTATTTTTTCTCTAACATTTTCATGATTTGTTCCAAGCTTTTTCCATGTAATGAATTTTTTCCCTCTGCAATTAACCAACATTTCAACTTTGTAATGCTAGAAATAATTATATAAGGTCCTTATAGATTATGATATAACAAGCTATAGTGAATTGGCTTTGGCTTTTTTGTTTTATATTTTATTAAAAGGAAAACTATGTAAGCAACACTCATAGTTGAACTAGTGTGAATGGGTAAAAGTTGAACTGGAATTTTGAGCGAGATTTATCAGGTTATTTATATTTTATTTGAATGTCAAGCATATTCTGAAATGATATAGTAAAAGCTTTAAAAATTCTTAATGCGAGAAACTTTGCTTAGAGGCATCAAAAATCGGCAACTTTTGTTTGACCGTTTCTAAGACTGAGGATGTGCTGGAATTAAAGCACTAGAAATCTAATTAGCTTGTTCAGTGGGATTGTATCAGATGCAGCAAATTTAACCCAGCAGAAACAGCATATCTTAACAGTCTCTTTCTCATGATTCAGCCAAGATTTCAGGCACGAGGTTAATTTGCTAGTGAAGTTGCGCCATCCCAATATTGTCCAGTTCCTTGGTGCAGTCACTGAAAGGAAACCTTTGATGCTAATCACAGAGTATCTACGAGGGGTATGAATGATAATGTCCATCTAAAACTAATTTTATGTGGGCTAAGAGTTTGTAACATTCTCTTGTGTCTCAAACAATGCTTTACGTACATTTCTTTACAGGGTGATCTTCACCAGTTCTTGAAAGAAAAGGGCTCACTTAGTCCATTAACTGCTGTTAATTTTGCGCTTGATATTGCCAGGTAAATAGGATTTTCTTTTCTCAGTGTTTGCTATCCATTTCAGATTTACTGAAGCATGAATAGAAATGCTACTCTCCTTTTAACAAGATAGAAGGCAGTGGTAAATATAAAGGACAAATCCACTGTATAGGGCTGAAATCTTCTTTATATGCACACTTTCAATGTTAACTGCAATTCTAATTATTTTTAATCGATAATGATAAACTACAAAAGTGCAAATTGTACCACCAATAGTCATGTCTATGTGGATACGTTCTTGATACAGGAACAGAAGATGTGGTGGAATAGTTGATCTAGCAGCCTATCATATTGATATATCCCACTATTTGTTTTTTATTTTATAGAGTTCCAAATTAAATGTATGTTGGTATACACATGCATACTCATATGTTGGTATACACATGCATACTCATATGCGTACTCCTACATATCCATTTTGAACATTAATGACCAAGACTGGGGAAGGGTAAAAGTAGAATAACAAATGATGGAAAGAAACCTTATTTTCCAAACTCTTTTTTGGCTGCCACAACTCTGTGTGTGTGTGTGTGTTCATCATGGGTGCAATTTGGAAATGCCAATGAATTAAGTTGGACTTTTCCTCTTCGTATTAGACATGAATATAGAGATTTCTTAAAATATGGTTGGTGAAGATATGACGTGCGATATTTCCACTTTTTTAAACTACTTTTAACCCCCTCCCTTTCATGAGATGAGGCAGCCCTTATTATATTTCTTAACTAATTTATAACCTTTTTCTTTTTATTTCAAAGCTGTATTTTAGTGGATTAAGGACCAATATGGTTGTTTTCTTACTGAGATGGTGGTCTTCAAATAACCGTCTACCTTCTCTGTTTTTTGTTTAGGGATTCATATGCATGGTATTGTGTTCAAATATTGTAGGTGAAACTGGCTGGGATCGGTTACAAGGACTAACTTGCCATTGGGTATAAATCAAGTAATATTGGCCTTCTGGCAGGTTAGGTTGGGTTCTGGTCAAGTCTATGTATGCTAGATCATCAAAACCCACCCGAATCTAGCACATTAATAGTCCTAAAAGTTAATAACTCCTAACTGCTTTTTCATGTTTCAGGCCAAATTTTTTATGCAGCTCGCATTTTAATATCTTCCCGTTTGACCATCTTTGACTATAGTAGTTCTCTTCCCGGTCTTAACCAGTTTGTTCGTTTTACAAATATATCTTTGCCGTTTGTGCTTTAGACCTGTCCTTGGAGTTGTATATACACTTGCCTGCAAGTGTGACCTATCATTTACTGTAGCAACCATTCTTTGAGTTGGGCAGCACCCACCAGGTGATGGTTATTGTGTTTTCCTTTGACTGGTTCTTAGTAGCAGGCAGCTTCTATTTAGGGTAATGTACCTGCCTCTGTACTTCCTTGATAACTCAAATATAACCTGCTATGGTGCTACGTAAGCATTTTTTTATATTAGTTTTTTTTTGAATATTGGCCTCCCTAAACCCTGCACCTGCACCTACTCCTGATTCTGGTCAAGTCATCTGGGTACTTTTCCCTTTTTTCCCTCTCTCTCTTTTCTTTTTGCTTGTCTTGATGTATGCATCATTTTGTCCAACACGCATTGACTACCTTGCGGATATTCTTGGTCTGCTTTATGTCTTTGGTGCTCTTTCTTGTCCACTAGTTAGTTTTGGAGTACTTTTGGATCTGCGCTTCCTTGCATTCCAGGGTTCATGGATTGTCTTGTAACAATTTATGCCAGAAAGTTCCATTTATCTCTTTTTTCATTTTCTCTTTTTGGTATGATCAGCAGATATTGTAATACTCGTAATTTTCTAAACCAATCTATTTTTTTTCTTTTTAATGGCTTTCTTGCATGGACCATTGCCCCTGCTAAAAACACTGTTTACATGTTTCTCACTTCTCCTTATGTGGATGACATATCCTTGAACACTAAAACTTGCCACTTCAATTTTGTCTTTTGATACATTTGTTTGATTTGCATCATTGTTGACTTGTTGGTTTGACCTTTGGGTGTCTATAGGGGCATGGCATATCTTCATAATGAGCCAAATGTTATAATTCACCGAGATTTAAAACCGAGGTAACTTCAGTTACTGATTCTTACATGATTTGATTGGACATAGAGCTGATTTAAATTAGTTTATTTTCAGGAATGTCCTTTTGGTGAACTCCAATGCAGACCATCTGAAGGTCGGGGATTTTGGACTGAGTAAGCTGATCAGAGTCCGGAACTCTCATGACGTGTACAAGATGACCGGAGAAACTGGAAGCTGTAAGTTTTAGACCTATTTTATAAGATTTAATAATATTATGATTTTGGACTGATTTTCATGTTGTTCTTTGAGAACCTAAGATCGATATATGGCTCCTGAAGTATTCAAGCACAGGAAGTATGATAAGAAAGTGGATGTTTTCTCTTTTGCTATGATATTATATGAGGTAATTTGCCTTCAAAATAGCAAATGATCGGCAAATATTTGGACTCCATATTTTTTGACAGATCTGTGCTTTCTGCAGATGCTTGAAGGAGATCCCCCATTCTCAAACTATGAACCGTATGAAGCTGCAAAATATGTGGCAGAAGGACAACGTCCCACATTTCGAGCAAAAGGATATGTTCAAGAATTGAGAGAGTACGTACAATTTAGCTATTGAACAGCATTTGTATTTCAACAACTAGTTGCTGTTTTTCTTATTCCAGCCGTGGTTTTGTAATGCTTAATCTTTGATCATTTTCCTCAGTTAATATTCTCAATGCATCATATGACATTTAAGGTTTGGGTTGTTGAATTCTGTAGGTTGACAACCCAGTGTTGGTCTGCTGATATGAACCAGAGGCCCTCTTTTCTAGAGATACTCAAGAGGCTCGAAAAAATCAAGGAGATCTTACCACAAGAGCATCACTGGCACATTTTGTAACTTAGCTTCTCACCCTGTAGATTAAGTTTTTTCTTGTGCTTCATTGGGCATGCTACATTGATCGATGTTGCAATTGATTATGCAGCAGATGCGAAATGTTTGTCACTCTATATGATGGAAATTGGCATAGTGGCTGATGAGACACATCTGCCGTGGGCCATCATTTGCGAAACAGTGTAGTTTATTCTCCATCTTTCCTCCCTTCTCTTTTTCCAGTTTTCACTTTCTTATTTCTGGATGGCATGCTTGTCTAAAGTTGATCAAGGCAGCTGTTAAGCCCCAGCAAACACTCTGGCTGTCAGATGTCAACTGAACACTAGCAGCACTAGTCCCTCTCTATCATTTGTCATAGCAGTACAACCGAGAAGGGCTCATCAAATTTGCTGTTTCTACCATTCCTCTGTAAAATTTGGTAGGTTCTTTTCCATGGAAGACATTCTTTTTGTACATGCAGATCCTGAAAATGTTACCAAACAGATGTTGGTTTGCTTGCAATGTCGTGTGGTATGTAAATGGGACATTTTACTATAATATGGTTTATTTTTGTGTAAATATGTTTTCAACTGTCGACAATTCGACATTGTAACAGTTCTATCACATCATCATGCTATCCAATTGTGGAGCTTTCTTTTTGGTGTAAAAAGGTAAAGCCTATTCGGCTCGCGGTTCCTATTGTCACTGCAAACTGTCCAACCAAACCAGCAGTTGTGAAACTGTAGAAAGTCAGCACTCCACCTATTTTACATTATTCTACGTATGGTACCCCAGAAGAGATGGGTAGCTCCACTGGCCGGTAAGAAAGCAAGTTTCCACTGGTTGTACACACCGTACAGGACACCGGGATTTGTGTAGAGATTCAACTCTGCCTGCATTGGCCAATGGCCTGCGGTAACTTCATATACTTGTTACCATTGATCCTTATAGCTAACTAACATCCTCCATGACATAGCCAACTCCTTGGTCATGTACCGTTTGTCAAATCCTTGTCAAAACAATAACATTCTCTTTTCTACCACCAAAAAAAAAGAAAAGAAAACAATAACACTCTCCAGTAAAATAACAAAATCCTAGCTTTCTTGGGTAAAGAATATAATAAAACTAGCAACCAGCAACTATAGATTACCAGCAGAATGGCTTCGGGCTGCCTATTTAGAAGTGTCGGAAAGACTTCGGGCTGCCTATTTAGGAGTAAAAGTGTAAGTACAAGGGAGAGGGGGGAGTATGGAAACTGTCTCCAAATGGTCTGGATGTGATTTTCGATGAAATGTTTTTCAATAAAGCTTATATGAGGACCAAAACCAGTGCTGGAACTTCATGCCTAAAACAAGCTTTTAGTTTAGGCATCTGGTACAAATACATGGCGAAGATGGGACCACAGCCAGGGACATTCCCATATTAAAATTCTAGAGATCTTCGGGAGATTAAGTTTGTGGTAGAGAGAGCAATATTCTGTTAACCAAAAAGCAGCAGCAAGCAATATTTTCCAAGAACAAAGAATGCCTCCTAGTAAATCCTAGGCTATCTAAATCCAATTTTAGAAAAGAGGTTTGGCTTCCCAGATCAGCTAGCTAGCCTGAAGACCTGGTTGTCTATCTTTCAAAGCCAGGTCACTGCATTTGGCCGACTAGAATATTTCAATACACTTAAGCTAGACCAGCTGCCATGACACCTTCAACTTAATCAGGGCAGAAGCAAGGTCTTTAACTCTGACAACAGCAATGAAAATTATCAACAGACTATTCCAGGAGCGCACAATGCATGATTGAGGGGCTCCCAAGGAAAGCTTACCTCAAAACCTGCACATATTTGCAGCAAAATTTATTCTGGCTCAAGAGAATATTTGAAGGATATATTATAAATCATCTAGTCATGTTCTCTATTCAAAATTAAATAAGAGTATGGGTTCAACCAGTTGAACACCATAATAACAAGGTTAATATTAATCATAATTACTATGTCCATCTAAAATAAGCATATGTTTGTTCCACCTGATCTTACTAGTCAAACAGGACTAAATTTCATATGTGGACGCATCAACCAGGGCACATCTTCCCTGGAATCTCACATAACTTCATGCAGATACTGGTATTTTGACTGCCATTCTCTGAACAAGCCAAGGCCTCTCCGGATCTGGGTCAATAAATGAGTGCTGGAGAAACTGTTCAGCTTCCTCATCAAGCAATTCTCTACACCATGTAACTCGGTTCGAAGGGCAGCAACCTGGCCCAAAGCATCTGTAGACAAGTTTAGAGAAGGAATATAAGAAAACCACTACCTTCTGCAACCGAGCATTTCATGGCAACGCAACCGTGCAAAAGAACAACAGAAAGTAACCACTCTACTGATAATGATTGTTCCCCCAGGAAGCAAACATACTGCCTTTTTGAAACATCATGCTTAACTGTTGATGCAGTGCTTTAAAACTATCTAATCTGGCTGTCAACCAAAGAAGTTTAATCAACAATTTGTTGGTTCCGAGATGTTCATTCTAGCACCCATAGAGAACGAGCAATACCAAGGTTGCAACACATGTATAGCTAGAACCCTAAATAACCAGATCAAAATTGTCATTTTTTGTAGAAACACCATAATTATCACCCAAATTTGCTAAAATAGAATGGTAGGAAGCACACTCTCAACACACTCAGAAGTACATACCTGTACTCATAAAAACAGGCATTTCTCTCATTCTCAGGCTTGTCCCAGTTATGCCACCCAACAGGTTTAACACAGCAATCTATCCATGTGTATGCAAAAACAACTCTTCCAAAAGGACCCCATGGCCGCCCAAGATATGAATATGAACTGCTGCTAGTTCCGGTAATAACGCATCTGCATGGTTCAATTGTCAGTACCACCAAAAAGACATGATAAAGCTTATGTAGCAAAAAAGAAACAACAACCCAAAAAAAAATAAATAACATGATCCTTTAGATGGAAGAATTCCTTCGTATTTAGATATGAGAAGAAAAGCATTCAACATGCACATGTTAATCCACCTAAGCATGCATAAAATTCAACAAAATAATAAGTCGAGCGTAAATATATTGACTATAAGATGCAGAAGTATTAACCAAGTATAACTTCTTAAATCAAGTAACCAACAGAGAGCCGCACAATCCCAATAAATGTGTTATGTTCTATAGTTACCTTCAGTTAAAGACAGAATATAAGTGCAGCTCTCAAAATTAGATGCCAATTTATCAAATCATGTAAACAATAAACTGAGATTGCGAGATGATAGTGTACATAATACCTCTCATATTCATCGCTCATGCCTAACTCTGGTAGCAATACGGACATTGCTATCAGCTTATATCTTGGTATATATTGCCAACTGGACTTGGTCCAGCTGGTTGGTGTCCCTCTCTACATGGGAGAGGTCACGGGTTTGAATCCAACAGGTGGAATCCCCACTATATTTCTCAAAAATGCATTGTGATGAATTGATCTATGTCAGCTGAAATAATACAGGCCAGCAAACTAGAATAGCTATCGGCGAGTGCCTAATACTGATACAAACTGATATCTTGGCTGAGATCTCGGCCAAGATAAAGCTATGATTTATACTTGGAAGTACACAAACTCGCTAAATGGATCAATCTGATGTATAGATCTGTAGCCAATCATTCCTATTACATCGTATACCACTGTCACTGCAAGTCTACTTGAAAAATCCGTCCAGCCTCTCTGACACATGTTAAGGGTGTTGATTAGTAGAAGCTGCAGAACAGAAAGAAGGGCTTTCATAGAACAATGTTGTGTCAAAAGCATGAGCACAGAGTCTAAGCTACTGATGAACATCATATGCCCTGAACCAAAATGATTTTATGGATGCCATTCATCTTAAAGTGACCTGAATATCATTAATTAATTGGAAATAACCTGTGAACTGCTGATAGGCAGTTATGAAGAGATTCAGGGTATACAGAAACAACAAGGTTTAGTTTCACTAAGAATAATTTGAACTCTAAAAGAGATTTAGGGTATACAGAAATGACATGCTTTAGTTTCACTAAGAATAATTTGAACTTTAAAGTCAAGGCTAAGGCCTGTAAGGAAGTGAAGAAACTTGTTGATGATTTTAAAACCACATCTACACTTACAGAAAAACTTATTTAGGCATACCTTCAATGTTACCATACCTCATCAACCCAAAAGACTAAAGAGTACAAATTACTAATCGTAATGCATAATGCAATACCATCTCTCGGAAAAGAAGGAAAGCAAACACACCTTAAAAACACATAGCCAGTTGGTTCTTGGGAAGATTTCCTACTTTGAGCAGTTATAAATCCTGCAGCCTTGCAATGGATATGACAATGTTCCAGCAGGGCAGTAGAATTCCCGAAGATGAAGTCCACACTTCCTTCGATATAACAATCTCTCAGATACTGTTTTCCATGATGCAAATACAAGGTATCCTGCATTTTGAAGAAATATATATAAAAAGTGAAATCAAAGTAAATAGTCAATAAAAAGTTTAACTGTATTGTTAACATCAACGATCAATTAAACAAGTAATGCTGTTTCCATTTGGAGATCAAGATGAACTTCAAATCTTATGCTTTCAAATAAAGAAAGAACTCAAAGTACGAGCAAAGAAACAATTTGGCTAATCTGTTAGAAACTATCATATGCTAAAATTAGGAAAGAGATAAAGGACACATACAACACAAAAGGCACTGTGTCGCAGGTGACACTGTGCTTAAAAACACTATTATTTTATTAGATGGCAAGGAAATAATTTATATACTTCTATTTTATGAGATGCAACTCCATTGCTCTCAAAATAATGTCCGAGGCCTATTCCCGACAGGTAGGAATGCCATAAACAAAAAAATGCATGTACCATTATTAAAAGATTTAATTATGCATTTATTCTTAACCACAAAATTATCATATCAAAGTATCACATGCATCTGCACATGTCTGCTATTGGTATCAGTTGAATAAGGATAGTGTCAAACAGAATTTATTAACAATAAAATGCTACAAACAAATTTTTTCTTCTAGTCTAACATGAGAAAGAGCAACAAGAATAAAAAACTGTTGGCTAAGCCAAATGCTCAAGTGGTTCATGAAAATTTTCCTTTCAATCTTTAAGAACCAGGAAAAAAAACTACACAAGCTCTGATCACATATCATCATGCCCAAAGCAATTGTCAATTCAGCCTTTCTCATTAGGTGTCAACAAAAAATAAAGAGTTGAGCACTGGCCTTCAGCATTGCAAGTACCCTGAACAAGCAAAGGCCTTATAAGTCCCCAAAATATCAACTTGTCATGCTATGTATTAGACCTTGGCACTTGTACTCTAAGCTCATCTTATTTCCCATATCCTAATTTTAGGTTATTCATATACTTCAAAATTTTGATTCATCAATGACTCCTTGAAACCATATATATTTTGACACAAGGAAACAAGTTTGATTCAAAACCAAGCTGGAATGGCAAACAGCAATTCCAGTCTTTTCTCCATCATCAAAGCATTGTTCATTCCCTCAAGTTGGACCCATCAATACAAAGTCACCCAAGAAGCACGATTCTAGGTTGAGAAGAATCCATGTAATAATGTAGATACTTGTGGCTGATTGACAAACTGAGTGAACCCTCTTCTAACCAACTAACCAAGGCAACTTTAAGTACAAGAAGGGCTTGCTGTGAAACCTAGAAAGCCAGATGACAAGTAACAATAACTATCTATCTGGTTCCAGTTTAAGTTTAGGCAAGCACATAGCAGCCCTCCAAACTTCCCCTACACTTGAAGTATAGACCAAGAGGTAAGATCCCAGAGTTTGATATCAGTGTTCATCTTAGAAGCACAAAGAATAAACTAGATATTGAAATACAGTCTTATTTTTAAAAGATAAAGCTCAATAGATTGAAAATCCCTACCCATCCTCATTCAGGACTCAGCTCCATCCCCTACTCAAAACGATCTTTGTGACTGATTGTCAAACTGAGTGAACCCTCTTCTAACCAAGGCAACTTTAAGTACAAGAAGGGCTTGCTGTGAAATCTAGACAAGTTACAGTTTAAGTTTAGGCAAGCACAAAGCAGCCCTCCAAACTTCCCCTACACTTGAAGCATTAGACAAAGAGGTAAGATCACAGAGTTTGATATCAGTGTTCATCTTAGAAGCAATAAAGAATAAGCTAGATATTGAGAGACAGTCTGATTTATAAAAGATCAAGCTCAATATCTTGAAAATCTCTACCTATTCTAACTCAGGACTCAGCTCCATCCCCTACTCAAAATTGTCTTCCAACACTCTTTATTGAGTACTTCAGTGTCATTGCATGAGCAACCATTTCCCAGCAAAGTCACAAATATAACCTTTCTAAAACTCATCTAATTTTTCTATGCTCACATCATAAAATAAATACAACATCCTACTTTTTCCCCCTTCCCCTTTTTGTGGCAAAATCTGTATACTAAAGCTACAAGAAGCTCAGCCCAAATCAACTACTTTTCTAACAGATTATTTATCCAACAAAAAAGAGATAATTTCCCCTAGTTGCTATTCAGCTTCTAAAATTGCACTGATCTTTTGACTGAGGGATCTGCACAACTTGGAGTTTGGTGAAAGTTATAGCACCACAAAATTACTTAATGCACCCAATGTGATACTATTAGAAATGTCTTCATCAATCTCTATTTTTTGGATAACTGATTCAGTATAATGAACTAATATGGATCTAGCATGGACTATTCGACTTATAAAAAATTTCAATAAAAATCATTAGATCTTCAACATTTAACCAAGGTCTAGAATCAACGAAGGCCCATCACCCATCACTAACATTACGTGGTGGATCAGACTCATTGCTAGAAGGGTTTAACTTACCGCAAATCTTTAAAATCTACCGTCAGAATCTAAAAGTCTGGAAAGTGTTGGATCTTTATCTGACTGATATGGAATAGCATGGATTATTCAACTTATGGGAGAGAGTCCAACAAACACCAATTGAAACAATCAGATCATATTGTTGTGATATCACTTGCTCTGATACCAATTGTTGTGGATCCGGTACCACCCATTGCCGCAGAAAGAAAAAAGAAATAAAATAGGAACACACAATCAAGTACGTAGAATAGTCCAAGTGCTAATTCCACGGGGCATGCAAGCTTCACTATGAAAGAAAAAATAAATATAAGAGGAGATCCTTACACTCTCAACTCTCTGTACACAAATCTCTCTCAACTAGAAGCTACCCTCACAAAAACTCTCTCAAAATCCCCCAAGAAGACTTTCTCACAGGCCTGCCAGTACCAGGATCCTCAACGCTCCAAGACGCTTTCTGTGGAGCAAACCACTACATCATGCCTCACGGCCACTCACACGGCCGTTGCCTCACTCTGCCTGATGCTGTGCTCTGCCCTCGATGCTCTGCAGGTTGCACATGCTCGGCGCTCGTCGAACTCCTCTCGACTGCTGCCAAAGCCTCTCTCGGCTTTTTCTTGGTTTCTGTTCACCCACAGACTTGTTTATAGGCCCTAAAATCAAACTACATCGAAGAAAGACTCCTGATTGAGCTTCAGATATGTCTGGACCGTCCAATCAGCACCGCAAGCCCTCTCAGCCACTTGATCGCGCCCGATCAAGCTTCCCAGCCATCAGATCAAGATCGGGGCCTCCCAGAGCTGTCGGATCACCTCCTGGATTGTCTCTCATCCATCCGATCATGCATCTGCATCGCCCGATCCACAAAAAATTCCATGAACTATGAGAAACCCCTTGAGAAATGACTCCGGTCCATCGTGGACCCGCGAAACCCAGGAAAAATGGGCTCTCGATCCACATGCTTTCATATGGACCTCCGATCCATTGTGGACTGCGTTACACCACAGGCCGCATGCTCGTGCATCCGTTGGGCCAGCCTGCGCACTCGCCTGGGCTGTGCGCCCGTGGCCAGCACGCATGCTGCTGGGCCATGGGTCGGCGCCTCGCAAGCCTGTGGGCCATCCTGCGGGCCTGCACGCTGCAGGCCCCATTGGGCCGCGCGCTGTAGACCACAAACATACCTCTGGGCTCCTCGCGATGCGCTCTTCGAGCTAGACTTTTTTGCATCTGGATTTTTACTCTTGTGGATTGAATTCGAGATATTTCTCTTAATAATCTCCATCTTGACTCGACATTCGCCTCCATCTGACTTTGAGAGCTTTTGGATCTTCTCGCCTCCATGTCTTAGGGCAAACGCATGCTACTCATGGATGGACAAATATGGAAGTCGAGTCAGGCTGCTCGATCTGATCTCCATCATATCCTCTGACCTGAGACCTGTTCGGGGTAGCATCTTGACGACGTCACTTATCATTCTTCCGAATCTTCCATCTCGTACCCGATCCACCTCCACCTGGAGCTCCACCTCGCACTGGGCTCCTACTGGCATCCTTCATGTAGACAGCTCCTTGCACAAGAGAGCATTGATCAATCCTTCGCAGTTAATCTCCACCTTGATTGCGCCTGTCTTCTCCATTTTCAATCTTGATCACCATCGCCACAACACGTGCTCTGGTACAGCCCGGCTATGATATCAATTGTTGTGATATCATTTACTCTGATATCAATTGTTGTGGATCCGATACCACCAGTTGCGGCAGGAAGAAAGAATAAATAAAAAAAAAATACACAATCAAGTACGTGGAATAGCCCAAGTGCTACCTCCACAGGGCATGCAAGCTTCACTATGAAAGAGAAAACAAGTGCAAGAAGAGATCCTTACTCTTTCAACTCTCCGTACACAAACCTCTCTCAACTAGAAGCTACCCTCACAAAAGCTCTTTCAAAATCCCCCAAGGAGATCCTCTCACAGGCCTGCCAGTACCAGAATCCTCGACATCCCTGGACGCTTTTTGTGGAGCAAACTGCTACATCATGCCTCAAGGCCACTCACACGATCGTTGCCTCACTCTGCCTGACGCTGTGCTCTGCCCTCGATGCTCTGCTTGCGTCTGCTTTGTGGGCTGCATACGCTTGACGCTCGCCGAACTCCTCTCGGCTGCTGCCAGAGCCTCTATCGGCTTCTTCTCGATTTCTGTTCGCCCACAGGTCTGTTTATAGGCCCTAAAACCCAAACTGCATCGAAGAAAGACTCCTGATCGGACTCCAGATGCGTCTGGACCATCCGATCAGCACCGCAAGCCCTCTCAACCGCTTGATCACACCCGATCAAGCTTCCCAGCCATCAGATCAAGATCGGGGCCTCCCAGAGCTGTCGGATCACCTCCCAGATCGTCTCTCGTCCGTCCGATCGTGCATCCGCACCGCCCGATCCACCAAAAATCCCATGAACCGTGAGAAATCCCTTGGGAATTGACTTTGGTCCACCATGGACTACGCGAAACCCAGGGGAAATGGGCTCTCGATCCACACGCTCTCGCATGTACCTCCGATCCATCGTGGACCGCAGTACGCCAGCTGGGTCGCGTGCCCGTGGCCAGCCCGTGCGCTGCTGGGCCATTGGCCAGTGCCTCGCGGGCTTGTGGGCCATCCTGCAGGCCTGCGTGTTGCGGGCCCCATTGGGCCACGCGCTGTAAGCCACAAACATACCACCGGGCTCCTTGCAACGTGCTCTTCGAGCTGGGCTTCTCCGCATCTGGATTTTCGTTCTTGTGGATCGAATTCAAAGCATTTTTCCCAACAATAAATCCTTTAAAGGACAAAATCCCATATTACTCATAAATTTTTATTACCGCATACATCAAAAATAATGTATTTGACTAATTAAATGAAAAGCCTTGCCTTATGATGTTGCTCATCTATCTAAGCATGATAATCCCTGGATCAAAGCCATTTATTTTTAAATAAATATATCTGTATGATATCCTTATTACTCTTAATTTTCTTTTATGATGTTTCAGTCAGAAGTAGAGAACAATCATAAGTTGTTATACTTTGATATGTTTTCTATAAATGAGAATTCTTCATTTGCAAGAATCATAAAAGAATCGGTAGCCATACAAGAATTGATACACGTGTGGCACCAATTTGTCCGGCATATAGAAGAACCCAAGTAGCATGTGATTTTGTTCATGTAGAGGTAATGTTACTATTTGGTCTAAGATGAAAGAGGTCCAAGAAACATAGTCCCTTCCTTCCTACTAGCAACTCGTAGCAACTGTTTGTGGTTTTGTTTGCTTTGGAATGATCCATTGATAGTTTTTCTATTCTAGCCATCAGGACCAACTATTGTATTGCATATATGAGGTTACCATATTAGGTCATTCTGCAAATAAATCAAAAAGGTGGTCCATTTAGCAGTGTGTGGCCAAATATATCACCTGCTTAGTATTGCACAGCCAATATATGAGCTTGCTTAGCATGTTGAAGCCACATAGATAGCTTAGTGTTATATCGGCCTGAGCCACAGAAGCTGGTTCAAGCTAATAGTTAGCTCTGATGTGGGTTTTCAGGGCCTGGTACAGGTATTAGTAATTTTAAAATATTAATTATTTTACAATTTTTGCTATTAACTAAGGAATTCCGTCTTGGTACCGGACCCTATACTGATGAAATTTATTATAGTGTCTGTATGTAGTACAGTACGATATGCCTATGTCGGTATGGAACGGTTCAGCATACCAGTACGATACGGGGTGTACCGGACGGTTCAGCCCAATATAGAATTCCATGCTATTAACCATTATGTACCAAGCAATAAGCACAAATTGCCATCCAAGAATATTGATGACATTGTTGTTGTTGTTGGACTTAATATATTATATTTATTTTAAATAGTTAAAACAATAACTGGATATGCACTGCAAACCACAAAGACATTATGTGGTCCTTTGACAGCCCATATACCATAACTGCCTTTTAAAATACTGGAAACTATGGCATGTATGTTTTCATTTCCCCTTTTCCTAATTTATGAGTCCTACGCATACTTAGTTTATCAGTGACTGCACCAATCTCTTCAAAGAAACATGGTCAGCTTGAAGAAAAAAACTTATACAAGTTTTTGAGATGCAGCCATCTCTCAGATTTCAAATTAATATTTCCCTTATCCAGTTTCTTTCTTTCACCAGTCAGGTCCCAGCAGAATTTAGACCATAGTTTCTATCTCTCACCCATATTCCAAAACCGCATTATTTAATCCTAGACTAATTTAGGAGGAGTGTACCATTCACTGCACCAATCTCTCCAAAGAAATAAGGTAAAAAACGAAACTTTGAGATTCAGTCATCTGTCAAATTTTGAATTAGTATTTCCCCTGCCCAATTTCTATATTTCTCCAGTCAGGTCCTAGCAGACTTTAGACCATAGTTTCTATTCCCCACCCATATTCTAAAACACCATTATTTAATCCTAGATTAATTTAGAAAATCAATACTAATTAGACTGATATAAATCAGTTAATCAATAGTCAATACAATCTCCTACCATCTGTTGTGTGGAACCTTCTTACCAGAAAATTAATTCAGGCCCTATAAGGCTAAAGAAAAGATTTTTTTTTTCTTTTTCATGTTGACTCAATTCCATCTTTCTAAGAACATCATAAAACCTAGAAGCCCCTAAATATCTAATTCTTCTAGCTTTTTCTCTTCTATCATTTTCCCCAAACTATGAAGCATGAGCAGATAGAATTTCTTTTTTGAGTTTTGCAAGCACAAACCTTTTAAAGCCAACAATTCTCAACTTGGGTCCACTGATCCCTTTGTAAAACCCTTGCCCAAAGGGATCACATCAAGAACCCACCTCCATAATCCATGCCAATAAACTTAAAATATATATAACCTTCTATTTTCAGAAGACTGGTCAATTAAGACTTGGGGGAATCTCTTTCTTGCTATTTGGCAGTTAGCAAGAAATTCAAGGAGAAACATTGAAGAGAGAACAAAGATCCAAAATTTTCTCTAAAGATTAACTCTTCTTTTTTCAAGATAGTGGTTTTGAGGACAATTACAAATATGCATCTCAAAAAAGGATAACATACCTATATCTTGACCATATTTTTTTTTGAAATTTTGAGTTCAACCAAACATATGCAAAAGAAAAAAAAAAAAAGAGAATATTTTCTTCCATAATTTTAGTCTCTATCTGCTTGCTGAGAAGATCAAATAAAACTTTAGTTAAAAAAAAAATAGCAGAGAAAAAAAAAAAAGAGAAATGGCACTTTCTCACATTTGGTTTTACTTAGAAATTCATAGAGAAGCTCGTAGATGTAAGTGGTTATGATGGTTTGAACTGAATGACTTGTTTATTTGTCATCTTCTCTCAAAATTGCTACCTTTTGGAGTAGAAAATTTCCTAGCCTCTTAGAGAAAATTTTGGCCCTTTATTGTTTTCTCCTTGAATGTTCCTTGCAGTTTCAAAAATTGAAAAGAAAATTCCTATCTAAAAACCTTTTTATCTCACTTTCTTAGCAACAAAATAGAACCCTGTTTTCGTTCACTCTTTGGTTAAACAAAACATAGTCTTGTTGTGGTTAAAGGGATATTTGGTTGTCTATATGAAGAAAAGAAGGGGCAGAGACTCAAAAACTTTCAACCTTTAACAGTAATAGTAGTGCTTTGTGTTTCAATCCATTTCATAGAACAAGACATCAAACAAGAAAAGATTTCCTCTTTTTTAAACAAGAAAAAGGCAAAAATTGCTACTTTGAAATCACTCAGTATGAAGATTTACCATACCGCACCGAACGAGACAATACGGGACTAATTTGGTACCGGTATATAGTAAAGGGGATATACCGATACTCGGTGTGCCGAACGGGCCCTATGCTGACACAGTAACAGGATGGCATAGGTATGAGGCTCAGTATTGGGACAACATATTTTGCTCAATATAATGCAAAGAGGGAATATAGGAAGAACTACAAGTGATGTCCTCCAAGTAAAGATGATAAAGGTAGATATAAGCAAATCAAAACTCCAATCACACTGAAGAGAATCTTGAACACTCGAACGAACAAATGCAAGATCAAAAGATAGGTCTGGAGAAAAGAAAAATAATCATGAAGTTTCATTTATACTTCTTTAAAAGACAAGAAAATTCATGAATCTTGCCCTTATGTATGATGTCACACATCAAAAGCTTATCTAGAACAAATATCTCCATTGCTCACAACTCAAACCAGTTACTATAACTTGACTAGAAATCATAATGCTACCAAGAAATTATTAAATTAACCCTAATATTGTTCAGCCGACTTGCTCTTTTTGCATCAAACTTTTTAGCAATACTTCCTCGCATAATATGGAGTAACATTAGTTAAATAAAGTTGTATACCTCTAATTTGTTCGAAAACGAGTGGTTAGGCATTTCAAATGGTAAATCACCGCGAATTGATGCCTCCAGAGGAGCAACCGGATGATTATGTCACAAAATTTTGTTCTCAAAGCTCATTCAATATAACTAACCTCCACTAATAGCAGAAACTAAGAGAAAGAGAGCCCCCTTTAACTAAATTAAAGTCGAAATCCTGGATGAGGAACTCGAAACCTCAATGCCCCTCGTCAACAAACATCTACACGAGCAATAACAAACCCCAAGCAAGACATCAGTTGCACATTTGTCTATATCCCTAAATGTCGGAATGAGTCCAGCAAGATCGGTGTCCCTAATTCCAAGTGGTTGCAATTAGATCTACTTCTGGCAATTTTTATGCAATAAACAGAGTAGGAAAAAGGTCCAAGCTGCCTAAGAAGAGGGATGATCGGTACCACCTGCCATCCAAGAAACCTGCAATTATAAAAGGCACATCGGTCCGCCGTCGCTCGGAGCGCCACAGCCTGCCCCGAACCCTGCGTAGGAGTATCATCACCACACGATGCGTGTGATTACAATTCAAGAAGACAAGCCGAGGCCAGGGAGCAAAAGGAGGCAGCAGTCGGTACCTGGGGGGCAGAATTCTCGAAGGTGATATTCTCGGCAATGAAGTCTCCTCCTTCGACAATGGTGCTCCCACATCCGAAGGTCCCCGTGCCGATCACACGAGATGACTAAGAGATAAAGGTAGGCAGGTCCTTCAAATAAGCGAGTCATGGTCGGCGATCTGAAGCCCAAAGAACTTCTCGGATAGAAATAAATAAATAGATGGTGGGAAGAGGTAGACCTGGTGGTGGTTGATGCGGTTGGCGGTGTTGTCCCAGGAGAGGATGGTGGTCTCGGGCTGGGAGGCGGCGAGGGTGATGAAGTTCTTGGTCTTGGGCACGTACACCGCCTCCCGGTAGAACCCCGGCGCCACCTGGATCACCGTCCGCACCCGGTTCGACAGCGGCACCGCATCGATCGCCTCCTGGACGGTCCGGAAGTCCCCGCTCCCGTCCGCCGCTACCCTCATCACCCGACGCGACATCGCCGCTTCTTGTTTTCTCTTCCGTTTCTCTCTCGTTGGTTTGTTGTGCTCGTTTGTTGTTCTGGGTCGTAGTTTTCTGGTTTACATGTCATTAAATTTCACCGGCATTTCTCTCTCCTACTGATGGATTCTCTTTGTTGCTGCTGCTAAAGATAAAAGATGGATTGATAATAACAAAATCTCTCTCTTACGGACAGATTCTCTTTGTTGCTGCTGATAAAGATAAAGATGGATTGGTAACAAAAAAAAAAAAAAAATACCGAATCGATCGAGTCGTTACTTGGATGCCGAGCCCACTCCATCCTCCACATCAAATGGAGAGATTCGTCATGCCATGGCCGTGGATTGAGGTACAATTTTTGCTTTAGTCTCACGCAATCTTTGAATCTCATTCGGATCATATGCATATTCTATTTTAGCCTTTTTCTGTCATTTGTTAGAGGAAAAGATGCCACGTATCCTACATTTCTATAAATGAAGTAGAATAATGAATATTGTTGAGGAAGTGCTTCAGTGCTTGTTTAGAAAAGATTTTGATAATGTTTTCTGTTATCTACATTGATTAGTTTGAGCCATGCTACTGGAGAGTCTATTTTCACTTTTCTTTTCTCTTAATTCTTTAAGCATCACATGAGTTGTGCGGAGGAAAGGAAGCACTTCGAGAAGAATAAGCATTTACCTTCGGACCTAATCCTATGTATATACTGCATGAATATGGCCTAATGGTCTTCAGAATGGCCAAAATACAGTGAGAGATTTTATTGATTACTGAAGTAGCCTGTGGTAAAATGTAAGTCCCTTAGGACTACCCAGCAGTTGAAGTCATAAAATTATTGAAAGATATCATTCACGTGTCTGGAGACGAATGTGGTTCCAAACGGTAGCAGGGGAACACCACTTGGGGGTCTGTGCTCGACAGGAGAATAAACTTTCCCCCCCCTTTTTTTTTTCCTCTCTAAGAACAGAGAATAGATTTGGGGGCTGCTTGGTACTACTTTAGTGATCTGTTTCTTAAGTTCCAAAAATCCAAAAAGAAACAAAAAATTGAGCACTGAGCATATGTATGATGAAACCTTTTATTTTTTAAAAACTATTTATAAAATTTTTGCAGGGTTTTCAGCAAAGGTTGTGGACATATCCAAGGAATAACCGACGTTATGTACAAATGCCATCTTCAGCAGCAATTAGTGTATGGTATTTCACTAAATTGGCAGAGTAAAGAAAAAAGCATCGAGATTATTCTGACCGTGGATTAGGCATTTTAACCAAAAAATAAAAATAAAAAATGGCGCCATGTGAGAACGCAAAATCTAGAGCTTGGAACAAAAGCAGTCTGTTGAGCATGTTTGAAAAGAAGGATGGATAAGATGAACAGAAGAAAAGAAAGAACCAAAAATTGCCACTGAGACTCCATAAAGAAAAGAATGGTACCGCAGATGTGGTTTCATGTGTATAGTGCGCAAGGCCTTTGAAATCCGGCTCCTATGCTAGTTTGAGGCTTTGACAGTATAAATTGTTGCAAGGATAACTTAAGGTTTTGATCTCAATTTTTTTGTGCTGGAATGCAACATACTCTACACAGACAGCAGCTAGTGAAATTATTCAACTTATGTTATTGGTTCCACATGCCTGGATATAAACTGGAAAGATCTTAGCTTAAACTTCAAAGCCGAACAGCTTCCCCCCGTTCCTGAACAGCAGGTCTACGAACAGCTTGAGGAATTCTAACATGAGGGGGAAACAAAATATATGGGAAATACAAAGAAAAAGATTGAACCAACTTAGAATGTTGTCTTAAGAATCAACTCATGGTTGGCTTGGCTTGAGGGTAATGACTTATCTGAAACAGATGGATTTTCTGCTTGTCACAACATCATTTTGTTCTCAGTTTTGAACCATAACTATTGGTCTCTAATCATTATCCCGGAAACCCTCATATATTTTTTATGTGATCACATCCGAAGTTACCGTGCACGAAACAAGAGGAGTTGAGCTAGAAAGGTTTCCGAGAAACGAAAACCATCACAGGTTCCTCTCATCTGCTGTCATAACTCATAACACAACACATGCCCAAAATCAGGTGCTCGATCAGTAACAAGGCCTCATCTCCTTGCATTTCCTGTAATGAATTGGAAGATAAGAACAGGCTGCATGACACAAGTGAAAGTAGATCAGATGTTAACGGGAAGCATGTTAAGTGAGCAAGTTTAGTGACCAAGGTTCAGTTGCATATATCTTTCAGTCCAAAGAAGTAAGACTACATACGGCAAGTCCAATGCATGCAGTTCTCAGGCCCACTTGTAAAAAGAAAAATTCCTTCGGGAGTGTCTTCCAACCCGATACAACAATGATGAGTTGGCACATAATGTGATCAAAACAAGATTAGAGCAGCTTCTTTCTCTCAAAGAAGGTCTTTAGATGCCAGAACTGCAAGCCTGCCACCGATAAACATACAACGAGTGAAAGCAAACTTAGCCATGCCATCCCAAAAGTCGTTATTATGTTCATTTCGTGCATTTCTTCCTCCCTGAAACATTATCGGGAAACAAAACATTCAATTCGTGCAAATGACAAGCAAGGCTACTGAATATTTGATGAGGGCTTCGCATCCTAGTGGGGAAGCGGTCCAAGGATGATGAAACCAACAAAACTTTTCAGTTCATTTAGCATTTGAAAAGTCGGAATATAATTAGCCAAACTTTATACAATGCAACAGATTGAAAGCTGCTGGCAAAAGATAATTACTTTTGAAATCAAGAGATAATTACTTCTGAAATCAAAAAGGAAATGTAATGCAAACCATGCACCATAGACCACCATTCTCTTAGAGACAAAATAAGAGGGAAGGTTAGTTTTAGGGTTGATTCATAAAAATTCAACAGAACATCCTGGTTCACATCTGCACAGATATAATCTGCACTGAGTCATATCTGTCCTGCATAGACTTGATGGTAGCCACACATTTGGATCAGTCAGCTCTGCAAAATTTTCACTACTCCAACAAAGAATCTTTTCTCAAATAGAAAAAATGTTTAAATATCATTTGTATTACCTTGAACGAAGAGAGAACATCTCATCATGGATTGACTGAATGGTATCCCTCAGTTTAAACAACTCCAGCTGCATGACCTACAAAGGAAATCATAACACAGGCGTATTAGAGCAAATTCCATGCCAGCTTGCAACAAAGTGAATCTATGGATTAGGCTTTCTCTGTTACAGATTAAAGAAAACTTTTGCATCCTGTGAACCATCTTCCAGATAAAAGTCAAACAGTCAACTCATAAATGAGAAACTATGTTTTGAAAGAAAGAATTCACTGTTCAAGAAGCTTAAAGAATTCAATTTCTTAAAGATTAGAGATTAGGAAAGCTGAGGAGGGGGAAAACCAAAATTTTCATCCACATAAAAATGAATGGCAATATTTTTATGTTGTTCATATCACGCAACATATGCAGGACCAAAATGCTGACAGATACAGAATAACAAGGAAAGAGCAACTTCTCTGGCCCAGCCCTGCTCAGGAATATGAGAAAAGATGAAACTGTAGATGATTTGAACACCATATGGCATCTAGGTTAAGAATTTAGCAAGCTCATTTTGCATACTCATTTTCTTGGTCAAGGATCAATAAATGCCTAACTTCATCAAACAACTTACCTTTCACACAATCAATTCAAACAAATTTATTGTCATCATCAACAGGCAAGCCTTCTCCCATCAAAAATGTGGTAGGCCATAGAGTAAAATTCTTGAGGCACTGTTTAGATGACTAGACCAAAATCCTATAGGAATCGTGGGTTTGGGCCACTACAACCACCTAACAAGCCTAGCATTCTCCAAACAGACCTAGCCTCCTAGAGGAATTGTGGTTAAGAATTTCTTGGGGCATGGGATCTTGAAACTAAATTCCTTCTGGTTGCATTTGGTAGCTGGTAATCTAGGTAAAAATTCGTTGGGCTCTTGAACCTCTTGAACCTAAAATCCTTTTGGTTGCGTTTAGTAGCTGGCAATTTATCCAGATTGCCAGCAAGTTAAAGTGGGTCCATTGGATTATAGCATTTGGTATGTTTTTTGGATGGCAATCCAAATTGTCTTGGCAATCTACATTGCCTCGCATGAGGCAATCTAGATAGTCTTAGAGAGGGGTGATTATCCAGATTATCACTTTTTTGATAATATTATAATAAAAATTTTGAACAAAATTATCCCTCAAAAAAATCATAGAGCACCAGTGCCGGTGCTCTTCTTTCTCGCTCTGTCCGTGGCTTCTCCGCACCCAACCCTCCCTCCTCACCCCCCACCCTCCCTCCCTCAGTGCCACCCGTGAGTCCTCCATGTGTGCTCGCCCCTCCCACCCATGCCTTCCCACGGTTCCTCTGCCCTCATCCCCCACCACCCTCTGCGGCTCCTCTGTGCTTGTTCCCATCACCCCCATGGCTCCTCTACGCACACTCGCTCCACCCCCCAGCCTGCTCGTGGCTCCACCCTCATCCCCCACCACACCTCCCCCCTCGCATCTCCTTCATACTCGTCTCCACTACCCCCATGGCTCCTCTATGCATGCCCACCCCCCGTCGTGCCCATGATTCCCCACACCCCAGGCCCGCGACTTCTCCACATCACCACCATACCCACACCACTAGGAAGAAAGAATAGCACCAGGGCAAAAATAGATTTTGAGAATTTTGATACTATATTATCGGTAATCTTTGTCATACCAAACATGTCAATCAAAATTTTCAGTAATTTTACCGTAAAATTATCGCATGTACTAAACATAATAACCAATATTAATGGCAATTTAATTGGTAGCAATCTATCTTAAATGCAATCTACATTACCTTCCAAGATTGCCCGGCGATGCACCATATGCAACCGTCATTCTTATCTCCTAATTTGGTTTTCTGCTTTTTTTGATATAACCTCTTCTGTTCTTGCTAGAATTCCATTCTTGCTGCATCACTAAACCTTACTGTAGCTTGACGCATGTTAGAAGTTACTGGTAATGCCACATGATACGAAAATGTCTTTTTGCTTAGGCATATCTTAAACAACACTATCATATAAATCAGCTGAGTCAATATGATATCATCTTTTGATTTCCACCTTATCCTTATTTGTTTAGTAATGCCAGAACATAAAAACAAGCCACCATGTTTTCCTTCCTAACATAAAGCAATACTAGCCTCCAAAAATTGCTCTTTCAAAAATCTTTTGCACCATCCTGTATCATAACCTCATCGCATATTCTTTATTTTAGATAAATGATTGTAGTTAAACCATGTTTCCTTTTGTACAGTAGGAATAGGTGCAATGCCAATGTATGCATCTATTGGCAGCACTTTTGTAAATAATGCAGCGGGCCTCTTTAAGCCCCATTTCTCCAAGTTAAATAATGGAATAAAGAGGTGCTATCAATAAAAGGGGAGTAAAAGCTGATGTTACATAGAACAAGGAGAGAAAAGTTTTGCTTGAAATTTGTAAATTACTTCAGTATTATATTCGTAAAATAAATTAATTCGAAACGGAACATTATTTATAGTGGAACTCTGGATTTGAATCAAAGACAAACTTGACAGGACCTAGAGGGAAAAAAATTCCAGTACATGAAGTTCAATTTGATAATATGAAGATACTTGATTTTTTTATCAAAGACTTTAATAAATATGAACAAATTTTTAGAAACTTTTACCACAAAAAACTTTTGCTTAAGCAGAGACTGATGCCACTTTTTTATTGCTTTAACTCCATCCAATAAAGTAGAGATAGAGTTAAGGACTATTAGTCAACTAGTTGTTGGATAGGACTTAAAAACTAATTTGCTTCAAAGATTTTAGCAGCTACATAATTGTATAGGGTATGTGCTCACTGCTTGGATATAGGAATCTATCAGGTGCCCTCCACTTTCTTTTGTGTTTTGAATAGATTTTGATATTTTTCTATGTAGGGTCTTATAGAGATATGAATTTGCTACTTTAATGAGTCCTACGTCTTGTCAACAAATATTTGTAAGTATCTCATCTATCTCTTTTCTTACTTTTCTTATAGAAAAAAAATCTCGAAATATCCTGATTGAAAAATTTTTTAGCAAGATTTTAAATCTAATGGAACAAAATTGTCTTGATTTTTGCATGGAATAGAATGAGCTACCATCCCCTGACCTATCCAAATACTTGAGATAGAGGATATCCCAAGATATGCCAATCGGGATGCTGGGACAATGGCAAGATGATCCGATCCTGACACATGGGGATGGTACCTTGTGTTTTGGTGTCCCATAGGATTTCCCATGGGAACTTGTGTCCTTGATATTTAGTAGATCTCATTATGCTGTAAGTTCAGAAAGCAAGAGGAGGATAGATTCAGATTTCATAACATTATTTCAGATCTCCACCTATCGTAGGTCTTATCTTTTAGATTGGTGGTTCATCACACTTCACGAACTCAGCTAATTACAATGGTGAAGTAAATTGGATAGATTCAAATCTAAATTTTATGAAAATAGTTCAAATTTAGGTTGACTTATGTTAGACCAATCCATCATGCTCTAATTCAAAAATCACCCCACCCTGTCCAGGTTTGTCGGAACAAGTTCATCGGGGAAATGGATTTGCTTGAAAACTATTCTCATGTTGATTTCAATCCCTACAAGAAATCAACATACTCCCTACATGGAATAGAACCAGATATAAAACTTGAGTTTGTCAAACAAATTCTCAACCCAACTACTATAAAGAAAGATGGTACCAATAAATATGAAAAACATCGACAGTATAAAGTTAAAGCAACTGCCTAGCAGCCCCTCCTACACAGACTGTCTAGACAGTCGAGGAACACATTTTCTATAATCATGCCAAACTACCATGTTACTTACGATGATCTAAGAGATCATTTTATCTACTAAAGGAAACTTCATCGTCAAAATAGAACATGAGTTTTGCCTGTAAAAAGTCTTCCAATAAAATGAAAGTAGATAGAGGACTCCAAAATACTGATCATGTATCTGATATTCATATGCGAGAAGTCTTGCAATATCACCATCCCAATGACTAAGCTTACAATGCTTAATTCAACATATCATTGGCCCATTAAAATAATCCATTTTGACTTCAATGACATGCTCATCTTATAATTTTGACACTTATCAGCGATAGATAGCTAGCACAGAGAACCACAGAAAGAGGAACTGTAGATTTACCATGTTAAAACAAAGACATCTTGACCAAAGACATAAAACGATGTAGGCCCATGTGAGGACTCTAAAGAACTATGGAATTTTCCACATTATACTTCCTATGGGAATAATATGCATAAAGATCCAAACCAGCAACAACATCCCTCAGGAAACAACAACAGCAAAGAGTGGGAAGCCAAATTGGCATAATCTCATTGCACTTCTTTGATTGTGGCACAATTCATTATCAATATATCACACTGTACACCATAGTTATGCGGCATCATAATACTAAAATAGCTTCTATGAACTAGAGGAGAAAATCAGGTGACTTTTATTTTCTTCTTTATCTATTTAAGAAATTCTTGTTTTCTATGCTCTTTGTGTGTGCGCGCACGCGCTTGCGATCACAGATGCGTGTGCAGATGAGGCGGTGTCTTAATTTAAAATAACTATTCAATAGCATGATAAGATCCCACAACTGATAGCCCTTTTTTTTCTATTGTTGTTGTTTGATAACTGATTATAAAGCGATACAGGTTTTAAATCCCATGGAAATAAGATGTCTTATTTTCTTCATGGACGGGACAACAGTCTGTATCATGCACCTCAACAGATATCCTCTATCTCTCTCCCTTTCTTCTTTCCTTTCTTTCATTCTATTTTTTTTATTTTTTTTTCTTTTTTCTTCTATTCTTTCTTTTCTTCTATCTTTCTTTTCTTTCTTTTTCTCATTTTTTTCTTCTCCTATCCTTTATTTTTCTCATTTTTCTTCTCATTTTCTTTCATTTTTTTTTCTTTTTTCATCTTTCTTTTTTTTCTCTTTCCTACTTCCCTCCTTGCATGGATGGATTTTAGATCCTGAATCCATCCCATTGAGATGTAAAACCTTATCCAAGAGAATAGGAAATCATTGGCGATAAAATTTTTAAAACTTCAAATAAGTTGCTTACATCAAGATGCTCCTTCTTAGCAATATTTGTCCAGTCTTTGGTGGCGACGCCAGTCCTCCAGTCCAAATCGAGCGTCACCGTGACGGGCGGCTCGTGGACAGGCGTCCAAAAGCACGCCAAGTAATCCCCAGCCTCCAACGCATTGAAAGCAAAATTCCCCGACTCCACTTTATCCGCGGAGTGGATGACATTCCCCTTGGGCGACGAAATCTGAATAAATTCCAAACAATAATTAAAAAAAAAACATAATAGAATTAAAACGAGGAAAATAGGTCAGATCAGATTAGAATATAAGATGATTTGGGATTGAGGAGAGATGGGAACTATAGGGTTCGTTATTGTACCCGGGCGATGATGCGGTGGGAGTCGGGAAGTGTGCTAGAGCCGTCGGGTTTGACGACGGTGTACTTGCCGACGGCCATGGCGCGGAGCTTGATGTCCTCGGTGATGCACTTGGGTTTGCCCGATTGGAGGTCGAAGTGGAGGGATCGGGTGGGCGAGGCCAAGAGAGAGGCCACCGCCAGTGCCAGCGCCAAGCGGAGAACCGCCGATCCTCCAATTCCTGGTTCCATGATTCACACAAGGACAAAAAGAAAAAATTGGATGCTCTCTTTTCTTTTCGTTTCTCCTTCTCCGCTCCTATACTCGGATTGGATCTGGAGCCGATGGGGAGATCGAAGAGGAAATACGAAAACAGATTGAAGATTGCGGCGTTGCTGAGAATGTGAGACCCGAACGCCAGCAGAAAAGAAATACGCCGTTCGTTGCTGCCACGCGAACGCATGCACGGTGGGCTGGATTCGCTAGAACTGGCCTGATCCAAGGCTGTGCTTTGGGTTGGGCTTTTCTATGGGGGCAAGGCTTTATTTCGGTTTGTTAACATTGATTTGATTTAAGTTAGGTTGTGTTGGAGGTCAAGGCTTTGGGTGGGGTAACGTGAACGGATCCGGACTCGGCACCTCGAGCTCAAGAAAGCCATCCTGGTTAGAAATTATGGATTCAGGTTGGGATTGGATCAAGCCGGATAAGCCCGGACTTGTGTTGGAGTCCCGGACAAGGGCTGGAGTCAAGTGCTATCACGTTAGATTGGGTTTTGATTCCTCCTAACCGGAACTTGAATCCATTAGATGATTTTGGTTTATGTTTTAGTCCAGACCCTATCGATCAAATGGTTGGATTAGCTTCAGCTTCATGTCTGTGTGGTAGATTTGTCGTGAGATCTATTGAATCTACAAGTCAGATCCAAAGTCTATTGTCTAATATCTTGCTTGACTTTCACTTAATTTGGACTAATTGTGAATTGAGTCCAAGTCCGGATGACAAAAAACAATTGACGAATGTGATAGCTTCAAAGTGTAATGATTGGCTTTGATAAGAAGAGTTTGTAGCTGCCGCCTGATGAGCATACTGAAGTTTACGTAACTGGCTCGCAGAAATCTTGTGGAAACAAGCTAAAGAGAGAACTACTTCAATCACTAATCTCGTGAGAATGGATGCCCATATGCTATTTTATAGGTTATAGTTTCGGGTATCCAAGCCCATGCCATTTTGACTCATGACTGGTAATTTGGCAAGTATTTTTAATTTTTATTTTTTGGCGGGGGTGGGGGGTGGTGTAGAAAAGAAGCTATAGCTTCATTACAAGATGAAAAAGATACACATAGTTTTCAAGTACAAGATAACAATTGGCACAACACAAAAATATACAAAACATCCATCAACAGGTGACCATCCATACAAAATCAATCAAACAGGAAGTCTAGCAGCCCAATGCTGAAATTTAAAAGAAAGGCCGACTGTGCTCCACGCCCAGTAGCTTTGTTGAATAAACATCACAGCAGGTGAAATAGGATCATTAATTAGGGAGCAATATTTAAGACGCCACAGTTTATACCCGTAATTAAATATTGCTCCCTTATTAACATGCGTTCAGTAAGCAGGCCGTTGAAGTTTGTGAGAGCAAGACGTTGAGTATTGCCCAAAAATGCCAGGTTTATAACCTGCGCACAGAACAAAATCATGAATTTTAAGACGTTTAGCTAGTGAAAAACCCGCAATAAATGGGGGGAGGACATTCCTTGTTTTTGCTCTACCCAGCCCACCATGCAGGCGTTCGCGTGGCAGCAACGAACGGCGTATTTCTTTTCCGCTGGCGTTCGAGTCTCACATTCTCAGCAACGCCGCAATCTTCAGTCGGTTTTCGTATTTCCTCTCTGATCTTCCCATCGGCTCCAGATCCAATCCGAGCACAGGAGCGGAGAAGGAGAAACGAAAAGAAAAGAGAGCATCCAATCTTTTCTTTTTGTCCTTGTGTGAATCATGGAGCCAGGAATTGGAGGATCGGCGGTTCTCCGCTTGGCGCTGGCCCTAGCGGTGGCCTCTCTCTTGGCCTCGCCCACCCGATCCCTCCACTTCGACCTCCAATCGGGCAAACCCAAGTGCATCACCGAGGACATCAAGCTCCGCGCCATGGCCGTCGGCAAGTACACCGTCGTCAAACCCGACGGCTCTAGCACACTTCCCGACTCCCACCGCATCACCGCCCGGGTACAATAACGAACCCTATAGTTCCCATCTCTCCTCAATCCCAAATCATCGTATATTCTAATCTGATCTGACCTATTTTCCTCGTTTTAATTCTATTATATATTTTTTTAATTATTGTTTGGAATTTATTCAGATTTCGTCGCCCAATGGGAATGTCATCCACTCCGCGGAAAAAGTGGAGTCGGGGCATTTTGCTTTCAATGCGTTGGAGGCTGGGAATTACTTGGCGTGCTTTGGGACGCCTGTCCACGAGCCGCCCGTCACGGTGACGCTCGATTTGGACTGGAGGACCGGCGTCGCCACCAAAGACTGGACAAATATTGCTAAGAAGGAGCATCTTGATGTAAGTAACTTATTTGATGTTTTGAAAATTTTATCGTCAATGATTTTCTATTCTCTTGAATAAAATTTTACGTCTCAATGAGACGAATTCAGGATCTAAAATCTATCCATGCAAGAAGGGAAGTAGGAAAGAGAAAAATAAAAAAAAATAAAGAAAGAAAAAAAAAAAAGAAAGAAAATGAGAAGAAAAATGAGAAAAATAAAGGATAAGAGAAGAAAAAAATGAGAAAAAGAAAGATAGAAGAAAAGAAAGAACAAAAAAAAAAAGAAAAAAAAAAGAAAATAGAATGAAAGAAAGGAAAAAAGAAAGGGAGAGAGATAGAAGATATCTGTTGAGGTGCATGATACAGACTGTTATTCCGTCCATGAAGAAAATAAGACATCTTATTTCCATGGAATTTAAAACCTGTATCGCTTTATAATCAGTTATCAAACAACAACAACAGAAAAAAAAAGACTATCGGTTGTGGGATCTTATCATGCTATTGAATAGTTATTTTAAATTAAGACACCACCTCATCTGCACACACATCTATGATTGCAAGCGCATGCGCGCACACACAAAGAGCATAGAAAACAAGAATTTCTTAAATAGATGAAGAAGAAAATAAAAGTCACCTGATTTTCTCCTCTAGTTCATAGAAGCTATTTTAGTATTATGATGCCGCATAACTATTGTGTACAATGTGATATATTGATAATGAATTGTGCCACAATCAAAGAAGTGCAATGAGATGATGCCAATTTGGCTTCCCACTCTTTGCTGTTGTTGTTTCCTGAGGGATGTTGTTGCTGGTTTGGATCTTTATGCATATTATTCCCATAGGAAGTATAATGTGAAAAATTCCATAGTTCTTTAGAGTCCTCACATGGGCCTACATCGTTTTATGTCTTTGATCAAGATATCTTTGTTTTAACATGGTAAATCTACAGTTCCTTTTTCTGTGGTTGTCTGTGCTAGCTATCTACCGCTGATAAGTGTCAAAATTATAAGATGAGCATATCATTCAAGTCAAAATGGATTATTTTAATGGGCCAATGATATGCTGAATTAAGCATTGTAAGCTTAGTCATTGGGATGGTGATATTGCAAGACTTCTCGCATATGAATATCAGATAAATGATCAGTATTTTGGAGTCCTCTATCTACTTTCATTTTATTGGAAGACTTTGTACAGGCAAAACTCATGTTCTATTTTGACGATGAAGTTTCCTTTAGTAGATAAATATGATCTCTTAGATCATCGTAAGTAACATGGTAGTTTGGCATGATTATAGAAAATGTGTTCCTTGACTGTCTAGACAGTCTATGGAGGGGCTGCTAGGCAGTTGCTTTAACTTTATACTGTCGATGTTTTTCATATTTATTGGTACCATCTTTCTTTATAGTAGTTGGGTTGAGAATTTGTTTGACAAACTCAAGTTTTATATCTGGTTCTATTCCATGTAGGGAGCATGTTGATTTCTTGTAGGGATTGAAATCAACATGAGAATAGTTTTCAAGCAAATCCATTTCCCCGGTGAACTTGTTCCGACAAACCTGGACAGGGTGGGCTGATTTTTGAATTAGAGCATGATGGATTGGTCTAACATAAGTCAATCTAAATTTGAACTATTTTCATAAAATTTAGATTTGAATCTATCCAATTTACTTCACCATTGTAATTAGCTGAGTTCATGAAGTGTGATGAACCACCAATCTAAAAGATAAGACCTATGATAGGTGGAGATCTGAAATAATATTATGAAATCTGAATCTATCCTCCTCTTGCTTTCTGAACTTATGGCATAATGAGATCTACTAAATATCAAGGACACAAGTTCCCATGGGAAATCCTATGGGACACCAAAACACAGGGTACCATCCCTATGTGTCGGGATCGGATCATCTTGCCATTGTCCCAGTATCCCGATTGGCATATCTTGGGATATCCTCTATCTTAAGTATTTGGATAGGTCAGGGGACGGTACCTCATTCTATTCCATGCAAAAATCAAGACAATTTTGTTCCATTAGATTTAAAATCTTGCTAAAAAATTTTTCAATCAGGATATTTCGAGATTTCTTTTCTATAAGAAAAGTAAGAAAAGAGATAGATGAGATACTTACAAATATTTGTTGACAAGACGTAGGACTCATTAAAGTAGCAAATTCATATCTCTATAAGACCCTACATAGAAAAATATCAAAATCTATTCAAAACACAAAAGAAAGTGGAGGGCACCTGATAGATTTCTATATCCAAGCAGGGAGCACATACCCTACAACTAGTTGACTAAAATCTTTGAAGCAAATTAGTTTTTAAAGTCCTATCCAACAACTAGTTGACTAATAGTCCTTAACTCTATCTCTACTTTATTGGATGGAGTTAAAGCAATAAAAAAGTGGCATCAGTCTCTGCGCAAGCAAAAGTTTTTTTGTGGTAAAAGTTTCTAAAAATTTATTCATATTTACTAAAGTCTTTGATAAAAAAGTCAAGTATCTTCATATTATCAAATTGAACTTCATGTACTGGAATTTTTTTCCCTCTAGGTCCTGTCAAGTTTGTCTTTGATTCAAATCCAGAGTTCCACTATAAATAATGTTCCGTTTTGAATTAATTTATTCTACGAATGTAATACTGAAGTAATTTACAAATTTCAAGCAAAACTTTTCTCTCCACATCAGCTTTTACTCCCCTTTTATTGATAGCACCTCTTTATTCCATTATTTAACTTGGAGAAATGGGACTTAAAGAGGCCCGCTGCATTATTTACAAAAGTGCTGCCAATAGATGCATACATTGGCATTGCACCTGTTCCTACTGTACAAAAGGAAACATGGTTTAACTACCATCATTTATCTAAAATAAAGAATATGCGATGAGGTTATGATACAGGATGGTGCAAAAGATTTTCGAAATAGCAATTTTTGGAGGCTAGTATTGCTTTATGTTAGGAAGGAAAACATGGGGGCTTGTTTTTATATTCTGGCATTACTAAACAAATAAGGATAAGGCGAAAATCAAAAGATGATATCATATTGACTCAGTTGATTTATATGATAGTGTTGTTTAAGATATGCCTAAGCAAAAAGATATTTTTGTATCATGTGGCATTACCAGTAACTTCTAACATGCGGCAAGCTACAGTAAGGTTTAGTGATGCAGCAAGAATGGAATTCTAGCAAGAATAGAAGAGGTTATATCAAAAAAAGCATAAAACCAAATTAGGAGATAAGAATGACGGTTGCATATGGTGCATCGCCGGGCAATCTTGGAAGGTAATGTAGATTATATTCCAGATAGATTGCTACCAATTAAATTGCTATTAATATTGGTTACTATGTTTAGTACATGCAGATAATATTAACGTAAAATTACTGAAAATTTTGATTGACATGTTTGGTATGACAAAGATTATCGATAATATAGTATCAAAATTCTCAAAATCTATTTTTGCCCTGGTGCTATTCTTTCTTCCTAGTGGTGTGGGTATGGTGGTGATGTGGAGAAGTGGCGGGCCTGGGGTGTGGGGAATCATGGACAAGGCGGGGGATGGGCATGCATAGAGGAGCCATGGGGGTAGTGGAGACGAGTATGAAGGAGATGCGAGGGGGGAGGTGTGGTGGGGGATGAGGGTGGAGCCACGAGCAGGCTGTGGGGTGGAGAGAGGGAGCGAGTATGCGTAGAAGAGCCATGAGGGTGATGGGAACAAGCACAGAGGAGCCGCAGAGGGTGGTGGGGGATGAGGGCAGAGGAATCATGGGAAGGCATGGGTGGGAGGGGTGAGCACCCATGGAGGACTCACGGGTGGCACTGAGGGAGGGAGGGTGGGGGGTGAGGAGGGAGGGTTGGGTGCGGAGAAGCCACGGACAGAGCGAAAAAGAAGAGTACCGGCACTGGTGCTTTATGATTTTTTTGAGGGATAATATTGTTCAAAATTTTTATTATAATATTATCAAAAAAGTGGTAATCTGGATAGCCACCCCTCTCCAAGACTATCTAGATTGCCTCATGCGAGGCAATGTAAATTGCCAAGACAATTTGGATTGCCATCCAAAAAATATACCAAATGCTACAATCCAGTGGGCCCACTTTAACTTGCTGGCAATCTGGATAAATTGCTAGCTACCAAACGCAACCAAAAGGATTTTAGGTTCAAGAGCCCAACGAATTTTTACCTAGATTACCATCTACTAAATGCAACCAGAAGGAATTTAGGCTCAAGAGCCCAGGCCCCAAGGAATTCTTAACCACAATTCCTCTAGGAGGCTAGGTCTGTTTGGAGAATGCTAGGCCTGTTAGGTGGTTGTAGTGGCCCAAACCCAAGATTCCTATAGGATTTTGGTCTAGTCGCCTAAATAGGGCCTCAAGAATTTTACTCTATGGCCTACCACATTTTTGATGGGAGAAGGCTTGCTTGTTGATGATGACAATAAATTTGTTTGAATTGATTGTGTGAAAGGTAAGTTGTTTGATGAAGTTAGGCATTTATTGATCCTTGACCAAGAAAATGAGTATGGAAAATGAGCTTGCTAAATTCTTAACCTAGATGCCATATGGTGTTCAAATCATCATACTGTTTCATCTTTTCTCATATTCCTGAGCAGGGGCGGGGCCAGAGAAGTTGCTCTTTCCTTGTTATTCTGTATCTGTCAGCATTTTGGTCCTGCATATGTTGCGTGATATGAACAACATAAAAATATTGCCATTCATTTTTATGTGGATGAAAATTTTGGTTTTCCCCCTCCTCAGCTTTCCTAATCTCTAATCTTTAAGAAATTGAATTCTTTAAGCTTCTTGAACAATGAATTCTTTCTTTGAAAACATAGTTTCTCATTTATGAGTTGACTGTTTGACTTTTATCTGGAAGATGGTTCACAGGATGCAAAAACTGCTTCTTCTTTAATCTGTAACAAAGAAAGCCTAATCCATAGATTCACTTTGTTGCAAGCTGGCATGGAATTGGCTCTAATACACCTGTGTTATGATTTCCTTTGTAGGTCATGCAGCTGGAGTTGTTTAAACTGAGGGATACCATTCAGTCAATCCATGATGAGATGTTCTCTCTTCGTTCAAGGTAATACAAATGATATTTAAACATTTTTTCTATTTGAGAAAAGATTCTTTGTTGGAGTAGTGAAAATTTTACAGAGCTGACTGAACCAAATGTGTGGCTACTATCAAGTCTATGCAGGACAGATCTGACTCAGTGCAGATTATATCTGTGCAGATGTGAACCAGGATGTTCTGTTGAATTTTTATGAATCAACCCTAAAACTAACCTTCCCTCTTATTTTGTCTCTAAGAGAATGGTGGTCTATGGTGCATGGTTTGTATTACATTTCCTTTTTGATTTCAGAAGTAATTATCTCTTGATTTCAAAAGTAATTATCTTTTGCCAGCAGCTTTCAATCTGTTGCATTGTATAAAGTTTGGCTAATTATATTCCGACTTTTAAAATGCTAAATGAACTGAAAAGTTTTGTTGGTTTCATCATCCTTGGACCACTTCCCCACTAGGATGCGAAGCCCTCATCAAATATTCAGTAGCCTTGCTTGTCATTTGCACGAATTGAATGTTTTGTTTCCTGATAATGTTTCAGGGAGGAAGAAATGCACGAAATGAACATAATAACGACTTTTGGGATGGCATGGCTAAGTTTGCTTTCACTCGTTGTATGTTTATCGGTGGCAGGCTTGCAGTTCTGGCATCTAAAGACCTTCTTTGAGAGAAAGAAGCTGCTCTAATCTTGTTTTGATCACATTATGTGCCAACTCATCATTGTTGTATCGGGTTGAAGGACACTCCCGAAGGAATTTTTCTTTTTACAAGTGGGCCTGAGAACTGCATGCATTGGACTTGCCGCATGTAGTCTTACTTATTTGGACTGAAAGATATATGCAACTGAACCTTGGTCACTAAACCTGCTCACTTAACATGCTTCCCGTTAACATCTGATCTACTTTCACTTGTGTCATGCAGCCTGTTCATATCTTCCAATTCATTACAGGAAATGCAAGGAGATGAGGCCTTGTTACTGATCGAGCACCTGATTTTGGGCATGTGTTGTGTTATGAGTTATGACAGCAGATGAGTGGAACCTGTGATGGTTTTCGTTTCTCGGAAACCTTTCTAGCTCAACTCCTCTTGTTTCGTGCACGGTAACTTCGGATGTGATCACATAAAAAATATTTGAGGGTTTCCGGGATAATGATTAGAGACCAATAGTTATGGTTCAAAACTGAGAACAAAATGATGTTGTGACAAGCAGAAAATCCATCTGTTTCAGATAAGTCATTACCCTCAAGCCAACCATGAGTTGATTCTTAAGACAACATTCTGAGTTGGTTCAATCTTTTTCTTTGTATTTCCCATATATTTTGTTTCCCCCTCATGTTAGAATTCCTCAAGCTGTTCGTAGACCTGCTGTTCAGGAACAGGGGGAAGCTGTTCAGCTTTGAAGTTTAAGCTAAGATCTTTCCAGTTTATAACCAGGCATGTGGAACCAATAACATAAGTTGAATAATTTCACTAGCTGCTGTCTGTGTTAGAGTATGTTGCATTCCAGCACAAAAAAATTGAGATCAAAACCTTAAGCTATCCTTGCAACAATTTATACTGTCAAAGCCTCAAACTAGCATAGGAGCCGGATTTCAAAGGCCTTGCGCGCTATACACATGAAACCACATCTGCGGTACCATTCTTTTCTTAATGGAGTCTCAGTGGCAATTTTTGGTTCTTTCTTTCCTTCTGTTCATCTTATCCATCCTTCTTTTCAAACATGCTTAACAGACTGCTTTTGTTCCAAGCTCTAGATTTTGCGTTCTCACATGGCGCCATTTTTTATTTTTATTTTTTGGTTAAAATGCCTAATCCATTGTCAGAATAATCTCGATGCTTGTCAAACACAGTTAACTTGATCTTCACTGTACAACACCATAATAATATATTTCATATAAGCCTCTGCGGTATTTTTGTTGATTTTGTGTTTTCTTTACTCTGCCAATTTAGTGAAATACCATACACTAATTGCTGCTGAAGATGGCATTTGTACATAACGTCGGTTATTCCTTGGATACGTCCACAACCTTTGCTGAAAACCCTGCAAAAATTTTAGAAATAGTTTTTAAAAAATAAAAGGTTTCATCATACATATGCTCAGTGCTCAATTTTTTGTTTCTTTTTGGATTTTTGGAACTTAAGAAACAGATCTCTAAAGTAGTACCAAGCAGCCCCCAAATCTATTCTCTGTTCTTAGAGAGGAAAAAAAAAAAAAGGGAAAAAGTTTATTCTCCTGTCGAGCACAGACCCCCAAGGGGTGTTCCCCTGCTACCGTTTGGAACCACATTCGTCTCCAGACACGTGAATGATATCTTTCAATAATTTTATGACTTCAACTGCTGGGTAGTCCCAAGGGACTTACATTTTACCACAGGCTACTTCAGTAATCAATAAAATCTCTCACTGTATTTTGGCCATTCTGATGACCATTAGGCCATATTCATGCAGTATATACATAGGATTAGGTTGAATATCATTTGTATTACCTTGAACGAAGAGAGAACATCTCATCATGGATTGACTGAATGGTATCCCTCAGTTTAAACAACTCCAGCTGCATGACCTACAAAGGAAATCATAACACAGGCGTATTAGATGGTTTAACTACAATCATTCGTCTAAAATAAAGAATATGCAATGAGGTTATGATACAGAATGGTGCAAAAGATTTTCGAAATAGCAATTTTTGGAGATTAGTATTGCTTTATGTTAGGAAGAAAAATATGGGGACTTGTTTTTATTTTCAGACATTACTAAACAAATAAGGATAAGACGGAAATCAAAAGATAATATCGTATTGACTCAGTTGATTTATACGATAGTGTTGTTTAAGATATACCTAAGCAAAAAGATATTTTCGCTTTGCCCATGATTCCTCACACCCAAGGTCCGCCACTTCTCCATATCACCACCATACCCACACCACTAGGAAGAAAGAATAGCACCAGAGCAAAAAATAGATTTTAAAAATTTTAATACTATATTATCTTTTTTCTATCTTTTTCTTCTCTCATCCTTTATTTTTCTCATTTTTCTTTTTTTTTTTCTTTCTTCATCTTTCCTTTTTTTTTTTTTTTTTTTTTCTTTTCCTACTTTTCTTCTTGCATGGATGAATTTTAGATCCTGAATCCGTTTTATTGGGATGTAAAATCTTATCCAAGAGAATAGGAAATCATTGGCGATAAAATTTTCAAAACATCAAATAAGTTGCTTACATCGAGATGCTCCTTCTTAGCAATATTTGTCCAGTCTTTGGCGGGGACGCCGGTCCTCCAGTCCAAATCGAGCGTCACCGTCACGGGCGGCTTGTGGACAGGCGTCCAAAAGCACGCCAAGTAATCCCCAGCCTCCATCGCATTGAAAGCAAAATTCCCAGACTCCACTTTATCCGCGGAGTGGATGACATTCGCATTGGGCGACGAAATCTGAATAAATTCCAAATAATAATTAAAAAAAATATAATAGAATTAAAACGAGGAAAATAGGTCAGATCAGTTTAGAATATAAGATGATTTGGGATTGAGGAGAGATGGGAACTATACGGTTCATTATTGTACCCGGGCGATGATGCGGTGGGAGTCAGGAAGTGTGCTAGAGCCGTCCGGTTTGACGACGGTGTACTTGCCGACGGCCATGGCGCGGAGCTTGATGTCCTCGGTGATGCACTTGGGTTTGCCCGATTGGAGGTCGAAGTGGAGGGATCGGGTGGGCGAGGCCAAGAGAGAGGCCACCGCCAGGGCCAGCGCCAAGCGGAGAACCGCCGATCCTCCAATTCTTGGTTCCATGATTCACACAAGGACAAAAAAAAAAAAAAAAAAAAGATTGGACGCTCTCTTTTCTTTTCGTTTCTCCTTCTCCGCTCCTGTGCTCGGATTGGATCTGGAGCCGATGGGGAGATTGGAGAGGAAATACGAAAACCGACTGAAGATTGCGGCGTTGCTGAGAATGTGAGACCCGAACGCCGGCGGAAAAGAAATACGCCGTTCGTTGCTGCCACGCGAGCGCATGCACGGTGGGCTGGATTCGCTAGAACTGGCCTGATCCAAGGCTGTGCTTTGGGTTGGGCTGTCTATGGAGGCAAGGCTTTATTTCGGTTTGTTAACATTGATTTGATTTAAGTTAGGTTGTGTTGGAGGTCAAGGCTTTGGGTGGGGTAACGTGAACGGATCCGGACTCGGCACCTCGAGCTCAAGAAAGCCATCCTGGTTAGAAATTATGGATTCAGGTTGGGATTGGATCAAGCCGGATAAGCCCGGACTTGTGTTGGAGTCCCGGGCAAGGGCTGGAGTCAAGTGCTATCACGTTAGATTGGGTTTTGATTCCTCCTAACCGGAACTTGAATCCATTAGATGATTTTGGTTTATGTTTTAGTCCAGACCCTATCGATCAAATGGTTGGATTAGCTTCAGCTTCATGTCTGTGTGGTAGATTTGTCGTGAGATCTATTGAGTCTACAAGTCAGATCCAAAGTCTATTGTCTAATATCTTGCTTGACTTTCACTTAATTTGGACTAATTGTGAATTGAGTCCAAGTCCGGATGACAAAAAACAATTGACGAATGTGATAGCTTCAAAATGTAATTATTGGCTTTGATAAGAAGAGTTTGTAGCTGCCGCCTGATGAGCATACTGAAGTTTACGTAACTGGCTCGCAGAAATCTTGTGGAAACAAGCTAAAGAGAGAACTACTTCAATCACTAATCTCATGAGAATGGATGCCCATATGCTATTTTATAGGTTATAGTTTCGGGGATCCAAGCCCATGCCATTTTGACTCATGACTGGTAATTTGGCAAGTATTTTTAATTTTTATTTTTTGGCGGGGGTGGGGGGTGGTGTAGAAAAGAAGCTATAGCTTCATTACAAGATGAAAAAGATACACATAGTTTTCAAGTACAAGATAACAATTGGCACAACACAAATATATACAAAACATCCATCAACAGGAGACCATCCATACAAAATCAATCAAACAGGAAGTCTAGCAGCCCAATGCTGAAATTTAAAAGAAAGGCCGACTGTGCTCCACGCCCAGTAGCTTTGTTGAATAAACATCACAGCAGGTGAAATAGGATCATTAATTAGGGAGCAATATTTAAGACGCCACAGTTTATACCCGTAATTAAATATTGCTCCCTTATTAACATGCGTTCAGTAAGCAGGCCGTTGAAGTTTGTGAGAGCAAGACGTTGAGTATTGCCCAAAAATGTCAGGTTTATAACCTGCGCACAGAACAAACTCATGAATTTTAAGACGTTTAGCTAGGGAAAAACCCGCAATAAATGGGGGGAGGACATTCCTTGTTTTTGCTCTAGCCATCCTGTCAGACATCCTTCAACAATCCACCTTAGTTAGGAAATAAAATAGCTATTTTGAAATAAATAATATTGCTTATCAGGGCTGCAAGTGGATTAGGTTGGATCTTGGATGGGCACATCCAAACCCAATCAATATTTGAATCACGTCAAAAAGTTTAAACCAATCTTGTCCAATTCTTTTTGAGTTGGATCAGACCAAATTTAATATTAATTTTATCAATCCATCAATTTTCAGATCAAATTGAGTTCAAAATAATTCAAACACAAATCATAACAAATACATATGAATTGATTATCTAATTATATCATAAATATATCATATAATAAAATAAAAGAACATGTTTAGATTATTAACAACATATTCTATATAGAATTTGATTGATAACTATGCATGTTTATAATCAAGAACATAAATTATTGATAAATTATATGATGAGAAGAAGAGTAGTTTCTTGTATTTAAAAAGGGATTTGAAATATTTAGTATACTAATTTTGAATTGATTCCACATGGTTCAAGTTTTGATTTAGAATGGAAGGATGCAAGTCCAATCCATATATTAAATAGGTTATATTTCAATTCAAGCTTAGTCCAAATTAATTCAGTACGGATTGGATTGGATTAATTCTGGATTGGTTTGATATTGAAAGCAAGTCAATTGTGTAAGTGCTTTCAGAAATAGCTTAAAAGAAGAAAAATCTTAATCTTAGACTACCTATATAACATGAGTTAATGCAAACAATTCAGTCCTATCTTGCCTGATTAATACTTAATCTAATCTAATCTAATCTAGATTTTTAACCGAAGAAAGAGCCCAATTGCTACAATTAGGGTTCTCGCTTGATGACAGCTGGTGGGTGTCATATCTACAAATCACAGTACCACTGGCAAAGTTGAGAGAGGCCTAAGAAGGTCTGGTTTATGCCATTCTATTCTTGAGGCCAATACTGTTGTGCCGGAGGGATATTCCAGAATGGTGATTAGCTGGATTTTTTTTGGGGGTAACTATCTTTTATAGCGACACACATCTAATACTAGTTAATCTACGGACTTTGATTTCTACACTCTAATCCTTTAGAGCAATTCATGTACACAAGAAGGCCAATAGCACAACCGATTAAGTTGCTTCATATATGGCCAACCATACTGGTTAAAGTTAAATAAGGTTGGAGACATCCAATCGAAGTCATATTGAATTGAGTTAAAATTGAGTTTAGTTGGGTTAGGGTTGGGTTTAGGCTGTATCTTTCACGCGAAAGAATGATTGATCTTGACCGTTGGATGATACTCCGTGCAGCTCTCAAAGTACCCCGAACTTCGTGAATCATCCATCGGCGCACGAAAGATGCAACCCCTGTCCGTTAGGATTAGCTCTTGGCCTGGCTCGCCCGTTCGAGCTGCAGCGCCGGCTGTTCCCCATTGAAGAAAATGGTCGAAGATTTTGCAGTCAATCTTTGGCCATCCCGCAAACAGAAGCCGAACAGCGAGCAGAGATTAGGGCAAAGCCAGGTCCAGGGAGCCCCTTCACCTTGCTCCGGAGAAACTAAGAAAGCATGTTGTTCATAAAACGAAGATGGCGGCCACCTCTCCTCCCTCCCTTTCCTCCTCCTTCCATACTTTCCTCCTATTCTTCCTCGCCGGCCGCCGCCGAAACGACTACCTCCTCCTCTTCTCCTCTACCCTTCATGGCGGAGTACCTGATGGATCGTCTGGGCTACTCCAAGGAGAAGGCCCTCGTCGCCTCCAAATCCCTCCTCCACATCACCACCCCCGACAAGCCTGACGCCGTCCTCGCCTTCCTCCGCCGCCACGCCGGCCTCTCCCCCCGCCAGCTCCACGCCTTCGTCCGCCGCCGCCCTACTGTCCTCGCCACCAACGTCCCCTCCAATCTCCTCCCCAAGCTCAAGCTCCTCGAGCGCCTCCTACCCTCTCCCGCCCCCCCCAAGGACCTCGCCTACCTCGCCACCGCCTCCGCCTCCGCCTTCGGCTACAGCGCAGCCCGCCTCGCCCCTGCCGTCGACCTCCTCCGCTCCCTCCTCCCCCCCTCCGACCCCCGCGCCGCCATCGCCGCCCTCCGCCGCTGCTCCTGGCTCCTCACCATCGACCCCGACAAGGTCCTCTCCCGCAACGTCGACCTCCTTCGCCGCCGCGGCCTCGATCCCTCCGCCGTCGTCGAAAAAGCCCCTAACCTCCTCGTCCTCAAGCCCGAAATCCTCGACGCCCCCTTCGCTACCGTGGAGCAGGATCTCGGCATCGCCAGCTCCTCCGACTGCTACCTGGCTGCCGTCAACCTGGCGGCCTCCCTGCCTAAAGAGGACCTGCTAAAGAAGATGGAAATGGTCGCCAATTACGGATTCAGCGACAAGGACCAGCTCACCTTGATCAAGAGATCGCCGATGTTCCTGCGGCTGAAGGAGGAGCACATGCGGCGGAAGCTGGACTTCTTGGTCCACACGGTGGGGTGCACTCCGGCGCAGCTGCTGGGGAGTTCCTGGCTGTTTATGTTCAACCTGGAGTCCAGGCTGAGGCCGAGATACGAGCTGCTGCGGGGGTTGCAGGCCAAGGGATTGGTTGCGGAGGCCGTCAATATATTCAAAGCGTTGGTAAGGATGTCTGAAGAGGAATTCCGCGAAGAGTATGTTTACAAGTTTGATGACGGCGATGGCTCGGATCTTGTCCGGCCATACCTGAGCATCTCGGGGAAGCGCAGGCGCTGGTAATGGAATCTCGTACCTCATTTCTTAGGATGCTTCCCGATCGATCGTTTTGATGTGAAAAAACTTTGTTTGCTGACTATGAGGTGTTCTACATTTCTTGGAAATCAAAGAGATGATTCTGAGATGTTGCATTTGGCTGATGTATGAGAAGCTTAGCATTTGCTGAACTCTTTGAGGGCTTTTCTGCATTAACTGGACCCCACTTGATTGTTTGTTCATTTAGATCATTTTGCAATTTCAATTCAAATGAGAACAAAAATGAGGATCTGGTTAAAAGTAATGAACAGGTGATAGGATAATCTTCTTGGTTAGTTGTATAGAATTTATAGCACCAAAAAAGAAAATGGGATTGGTCGGCATGCAGCAATTGGTAAACAGACACTCTTGAAATTTTACATGCAGAGAGTCGGCATGCTTCACTGGTCCTTTCATAAGGAGACTATCTATACCAAATCGTTAACTTTTGCATTGGTACTTGTCAATAATGCAGGCTTAACCTTACCGAAAGGAAAAACTGAAGGTGAACATATGGTATGCTTGTTGTAGCGATTGTAGAATAAGGGCTTGCATTGGAATGTTCTAAAGCTATTCAGTGCACACCAATTAGTTCAGTAATTATATTAAGATTTTTAAATGCCAAATGAAGTAATAGAAAAATTCTAGAAATCGGAAAAATATTATAGATGAATTTGTAGTACTATAATTTTGCAGAAAATATATCACTATGAGCAAGCTTCCAAGCTTTGTTTTGCTTGTGGTTAGAGCTTGAACCCATGGGTATGAATTATGTTCTATTTAGCAGTTCACTAATTATTTATCAATTATCAACAATTGTTACCTACCAACTGTTAAAGTATTAACTATCAAACTATTGCGGTAGGAGAAAACACACCCTCCAATCCATATTATCTATTTCAATGAAAACCAAAATGATGCATGGCATCCTCTGTACAGTCTCATCTCATATGATCATAAACCCTCTCCATATATAGTTTGAGGACCATAAGAGCACTAGAAGGAGGGGCAGTTCCAGAGTGTGAAGAACTTCCTGTGCCAGTCAAATATTATCAGAAATAGATCGGATGCAACAAAATCTGTTTGCTCTGGGGCAGTAGTCATAGACAGATAAGGTTTCAATATGTTGACAATAAGCTTAGCAACAAGTGTATACAGACCGTTGGGGGATTGATTGCTTTAGGAATAAGTACAAAGTCGTCTTCCAAGAAACAAAAGAAGAAGTTCCATAAAAAGAAAAAAGGAAAAAAAGAAAAAGAAAAGAAAAGAAACAAAAGCAAAGGAAGACAGCATATGAATCTGAAATCTAGTAGCCGATATCATTTGAAAAGGAATTCGATCCAGCAGGTGCACAAAGAATTACTCTTCTGCTAATAGCAAATATAGAGTTGGGCCTGCTAGCCAATCACATAGTGGAGAAAAGGCTATGCTTTAATCATTGGAATCATGTTTCAAGAAAACTTTCGCTGCTATATTTTAAGTACTAAAAATCCCTGATTTTTAAAGCGCATTTAATTTATATAAGCACGTTTAAAATTATAACTACTGTCTCTCAAGGATGGTCCCATGCCCCCAGCCACTTGGAAGACTGGCATCCTAAATCCTTATTTCAGCTAAAAGCCTTAAGCGATCTCCCCAAAACCTCTTAATCAATCCATCTACCTGTTGTGGTCTACCTCTTAATCAATCTTTATTCAGGTTTTACTTGATTAGGAACCCTATTTAATCCAATTATTAGTATACAAACCGTGGTAAAAGTTCTGTTTGCTGCCAGAATTGGAAGAGCACTTCACCACGCAACACATAGCACGGAAGTCATCTTTGCTCCATGAGATCATCCGGTTACCCATGTGTTGAATGAATGAAGCTACATCCTTTCCTCCGCAAGTCATCTAACTAGAAGTTGCTTAACCATGGAAAAAAGAACAGGAAGTGATAACAATCCAGGATTTCAATAAGCAAAAGAAAAAGTGAAGTTGAGGACAACAAAGATAATAGTCATCCACTCCTATACCAAGTACAGCAGGAAATGAAATTGAAACACAAAACATGATCGCTAATAATAAACATGTCAGAGACACTGAACATCTTCCCTTCAAATGGAAAATCGGAAATTTGCACATGAAAACAACCATACGACTAATAGAAGCAACTGTGAACCTGAAGCAGAGTTGCTCTTAAGAGGACTATTGGTACCATGCCAGGCCTTCCATATATATCCTATCTGTTACAAGAAAACAAATTTCCAATATTTGTTTTGTTAATGTCAAAATTCTCAGCTTTCATCTAGCATGCTGACTTTTATCATTGCCAAGAATTGTCTTCTCAACTTGAGGGACCACCGCTCCCTCTATCCCCACTGCAGCAGTAGAAGTGAGGCAGCTTAACTCGACCACAACTCCTGTAAGGTACATAAAACAAATTTCATAATCTAATTCAGCACCAGTTAATTAACAAAGAATAATTTCAAGCACTGTCCAAGAAGATCTAGAATATGTATAAAATATCAACCAGAATAACTTGTGCCAATTCGATGTAAGACTTGTTAGTTTCATGAAGATGAAAGACTCTATTGCTAGAACTGTTACATTAACATATATGGGTTCTGTTTCTCCCCAGTTTGTCTGCAGAATTCTCACCAGATTCCACTGCTCTTCTGCTTCAGTTTCCACTGTTGCAGAACACTGCCGGTAACTCATTTGAACCACTGCTCTGTCCTATGGGCCCCATTGGTTGGTTAGGTCCTTCAGTCTTTCCTAGAAGACTTTCAGAGTACCATGGAAGTCTTCCTCCACTCGAGCTCCCTTGCTTTTAGAGAACCGTGGTTTTAAATACAGACAGTGCAGATACATCAAGATGGGGCAAGAAATTGTTGTACATCAGATTCTTACAAGAAAACAAGCATTTCTAATATAAGTCTAACCATTTTTAACATAAGCTCCTGTATATAGCACATAGTGGCACCCTTGAGAAATGATCCAATCCACAAGATAGAAAAGATAAGAAATTTCTAGTTTGGTGATCTAATCATCATATCTGAGTTTCAGGTAACCACATATATGAAGTCTTAGTTCTCAAGTAAGTATTTGATGTGGAAATGAGTTAAGAAGTCTCTATGGCATTTAAAAGTCATGAAATGACTTCTTAGGCTTCACAGGATGCAATAGTCTAAAACCGCCTTGATTGAAGTAGAAAATGTTGGAGGCACACTAAGCATGATTGCTCCTAAAACATGGCCAATTTTTTTTAAAACACAAATACAAAACCTAAATTTTATATCTGAGAATGTCTTGCAGAAAGTCAAAACATCAACAATTATGAATACAAGGTGACTGGTGATATACTAGGATCAAAATTATATTATGTTCTTGTAGTATAAATGAAGGACCGCACAAATCCAACATGATCTATCCTATCAATGGCAGACTTTATGTTTCTATAGCACTTGCAGAATAGGAGTAACACTGGGTTTTTATTTCTTTGCCAAGCATTTCTTTGACACTCTGAGGTTGTGTAGACAATCAGATATTTTCATATTGTCCATAAAAAGGAGTTGTGATATATGGACCTGGAATATAGCGGGTTCCACATACATCTCTGCACAGAAGGTCCTGACATGTCATATATGCTCTGTGTATTATCCCATATCAGTAAGCAGTCACCTGTACTGCAACACATCCCTAATATGTTACTTGACTTTACCCTGTTAGTCCCAAAAACTTTTATTTTTTTGTTTGGGGCAGCATGGAGGTGCCTTCTCTTTGCTCAGATCTTTACATGTTTCATATTCTGAAGTTCCACCAATCAGTTGGAAGCCACAACAACATCAAATAAAGAGTTAAACCTAGACTGAGAACAGTAAAACAATGTTCTGGTTTTCTTCTTTCTTTTCTTTTCTTTTTTCCTTAACATCTTCCAAGAAGCATGACCTCCTCGCACTCAATCTTTCTCTTTTTTTGACGCATAAGGCACATTCTCATATGTTTGTATTCTTGAACGAAGTGATGAGTTTTCTTTTCCTTGCATTCATCTTTTTTTATTTTCTGTTCATACGTGGTGGTTTTATGTTTTACCTTGCCTAAGAACCTAGGAAGACATGGGTTTTCCAAAACTAGGATCCATAAGAAACATGCTCATGCTCATTTTTGGACAGCCACCAATGGAGGAAAACATATACATCTCTAAAGACAATTTAACATTAGTTTGAGTTTTTCTATTTTCATCACCTTTGTTGGATCCTGTGTAGTTGTTACTATTAGTTTCCACAGTGAAGTCCATCAATATGACTTCTAACATATCCGGGCCCCATAAGCAACAAGCATTTTCCCTTGAAATATGACCTAGGACAATATGTTTGTTAAGATGGGTCTAAATAATGATAGCAAATTCAAGACATGTCTATATACTAGTCTTCTTTGTACTAGAATGCAATAAAAATGGCCTAGATAATAAGTTTGTTATGATAGTGTAAGGACTCGTGCAAGTGTGTATTTAGCCCCACATTAGTTATACACCGGAGAGATCTTGCATACTTATACAGAGTCAAGAAATCCAAATAATACCTTCTAGCTAATCTTTCTTTAGTGAGATTCTGCATTATTACAAATGATATCAAAGAGATTTGATCCATAACCCATGTGGACCGAAAATTGCAACATGGGCCCATTTGAGGCTGATCATGAACCAGTCATGATATTTGTGATTGGATTTAACTGGATTTAGACCCTTAGCCTTGGTGAGGATATAAGGGCTTCGATGGGATACTATGCAAGGACCCGTGCAAACATAAATTTAGTCTCAAATCAGTTACACATTGTTAAGATCTTAGGAACTTATACATGGCCAAAGAATCCAAATAATACTTTCTGGGGTGAGGTCCTAGGTTAATGTACATGGGTTGAAATAATGATAGGGTATTTAAAATAAGTCTTTTCTGTAATAAATTGAAATAAAAATGGCCTAGATTGAAAAGAGGGAAAAGCTTAAATGTTGTACTATAATATATCATTTGTGTTTTCTAAATGTGTTGTGTATCATTGCATGTTGGTCCTAAAAGTTGGCATAATAAGGCCAGCATGGGATGATAAGAGGTACTTGGATACTTAGTTATCCGAGACTCAAAAGTAAGACTCAACATATTTTTCCAACAGAATTGAGCACTTCTTAAACAAGAAGGCTTTATCATCCAATAATGCAATTCAAATATCATATTAGATGTTGAATGGGAAATAATGTGGGTTATAGTCCAGAAATTCAGTTTCAGTCCAAACTCAGATTGAGACTGGATAGTTATAGCATCAATTTCAATGGCCTCAGTCTGACACAATATTTAAGATACAAATAATAACAAATTAATTAAATTATGAGAAAAACATTAAAAGTAGAAAACTGAGATAAGTCAAATAAAATATACTAGTAAACACTTAAAAATATGACACATTGTTTAGTGACAATCTAAGATACAACATAGCAAGAGAATGTTAGTTCTTAAAAGTACTCAAAAAATAAGATGTCTTAATATGCATTCTAGGTCTAAAGTGTTAAGCAATTGTGCGTGTGCGTGCGTGTGTGTGTGTGTGTGTGAGAGAGAGAGAGAGAGAGAGAGAAGGTGCAAACTGGGCGAGTTGGTCTTGTCTCTTGCATTGATACAAGAAACCTAGGTTCAATCACATGCTCACTTCAATATTTGGTTGGGTCTCCACACAGTCCTAGTTCTCAAAATACTAAGAGGGGGAAAACAAGATAGCATAAGGAAGATCATAAGAAAATGCAAAACAATAATCCATCCAATATCAATAAGAATGACTATAAATTTCACTTCATTAAGAGACTTAACTTGCTGATATATCAAATGAATATATCTACAGTGAAGCTTATGAAATCCCTGATTTTTAAAATTTTTCAAAATAAAGAAAGTAATGCAAAAATCTTTAAATTTCTTGGATCCAAAATTCAGATGCTTTCAAAATTTTCAAAGAAAAAAATCATGACCATGTCTTTAATCATAGCAAAATAATTCTCGGAGTCCTGATATATCATTCATAAGTATGACACACCACTCTCATCTAAGAAAATAAAGAAAACATTCCAAGTTTAGTTTTCTTCCCTTAAACCTCATATTTTTTATTCTGATTTGTTAATTGGAACTAGTGAACGGTGGAAACAAGCCATTCAGAAACTAACTGAGAAATTACCAAAGCCCAATTGTAAGCGGCCAAATTCGTGCAGCATTATATAAAATCACCTTAAACACAAGTCGGTTTCACCCTAAGCCAAACAGTTTCAGCCAAAACCAATGCAATGTAAATGGTTTATGCAACTTTCAATCAGTAACAAGCCCAGAATGGTTGAAAACTTGAAATAATTTTCATGACTGTTAGTAAAAATACAACTAAAGATCGCCTGAGAACTTGTGAAAACAAAATTTGAGCATTCTTTTGTGCCAATTAAAGTGAATATATCTCAACAGTATATGTTACCATGGCTAGGATTTACTATTGGAAAGTTGGAGGTGCAGTTCAAATCAAAATGATTGAACCAAATTCTGTATGAGGTACAGAATATAGAGAAGCAAAACTCTTACTTGCATCGGACAATCACTGGAACAGGTTTCAGAGCCTTCGGTCCATTCCTTAATCCCTTCTTATGGCGAGAAACCTGCAATATAATAATTTATCAATATTCGGTCATTCTACAAATTCTTTCACATACACAAGAATTCTAGAATCCTGCACTGTTTCAGGAAAAAGGCATGCAAGTTACAAGCGAACACCCATGCAGATAGACGTAGCCAATTTTCCTATACTCAAAGGAAGAGGTGCAATAAAAATTTAAGATATAACGACTAAACTATAAAAGTAATTCAATAAACAAAAATCCGAAGTTGAGAAACAAATAAATAATTTATTCAAGTGCGTAGCAGTAGGCAGAACAAACTAGGTAGAAGAACAGGAGTACAAAGTATAGTAATGGCAGCTACAGACATGCAGGAAAAGCTAGCATTTTTAGAGAATTTACAATTTGTCAGGAAACAATTCAATACAGGTTTTATCATCAATAAGATGGGAGTCCTAGTACATGCACGCCCAAGTTGTTAAAAGTCCCAGACTAGTAATTCTTGAAACCTATAAAATAATAGCACAGTACATAGCTTATGCTGTCAAAAGGCAATTCAACAAATACATGGAAGGCAATATACTACACAAGATCAACAAAGCACAACGATCCAATCAACTCCCATATGATATAACACAGCGCTCCAATGGGTTAAAAGGAAACCCGAAGCACAAGAACTATAGCAGGGCGTACCTTTTTCTTCGGGACGGCCATGAGCTCCATGGCGCCGCCGAAGGAGAAGTTGGGAAGGGAGGGAGCCGCTGGAGGAGGGGCCTGCGCGAAGGGATTCTCGAGAGAGACGGAGGGAAGGAGAGGACGAGGAAGACGCGCCAGGTGGGACGAAACTCGCCGGAACAAAGACGCCGCCATCGCCCGAGGTTTAGCTTTGAGCTGTCGCTCTTCCTCTCACGCCTCCAGGCTCCAGCTCTTTTCGCCGTAGAAGCCAGACCGGACCGGGCACCAAACCGGGGAATTGGGTCGACTTAATTGTCTCTTCCTTGAACCGGTTTGTTAATGAAGCCTGACTTTGTGTTCTGCAGCTGCTTTGGCCCTTTGGAAGGGATGGAGGTTGACCCGGCTATCTTGATCCATTTTTATCCTAATCTATTCAGGTAAAGATGAAATTTTGAACATTCAATTAATATTTATATTTAAATTTATTTTTATTAAAAAATAAATATAGATATGAATAGATATTATCGGATCATTATCCAAATATCCGGTTGTGCTTGTAATTATATAAATCTCACGCAGCATTCATGAATTTTTGAAGGAAATAGGTTACTATATTGACTTAGTTTACTTTTCACTTAGTGATTCTTTTGATTTTAGTCACCATAAAGTTTAACTATCTCACTTATATTTGTATTTACGTTCATACTCTCAGCATCCGATTTATATTCATATTTTTTTAAAATAAATATAAATATAAATATTTATCTGACTAATATTCATATTCGTATCCATATTTATCAAATAAAAAAAATATGGATCAATATCTTATGCCCCCACACCTCCCAATAAAATGGGACTGTGGAATGCAAACACTACCATATTGTAGAAGTATGTCTTATTCTCCTTGCACCATACAATCTACTTTTAAATTTTGGGATACTATTTTTGAAACAGCTAATTTTTTTATTAATTGTTTACCCACACATATACTCCATTTTACTTCACCTTGAAAAATATTATTTAATAAAAAATCAAATTATAATTTTTTTCATTATTTTGGGTTCTTATGCTTTCACTGTCTTCATTCCCATAATAAAAATAAATTAGAATATCATTCTCTTCCGTGTGTTTTTCTTAGTCATCCTATGTATTTTCATGGATATCAGTGTTACCATCTTTTTTTTGAATGTATTTCATATCTCGAGATGTTATATTTGATGAGATAGTATTTTTTTATGCACAGAATTCTTCTAGTGACACTCTCGAGCAAACCAACAGTCTTCCTAAGACCTCTTCTTTACCATGGCTTTCACTCGATCCCAATAATCAATTAATATTAATCCATATCAATCCATCCATATATCCGATCTTGAGTCCTCAAACTCAATCCATTTTCTTACAAATACATGACAATGGTCCATCCATGACATGTGACCAATATTCTATAGTTCCTGCTGAACCTACTTCTCCTACATCGATGATTTTTTTTCACATCAGCAGTCTGATAAGTATATAAATTTATTCATAAAAATATTAATTTATGGATCAAATTATTTTTATTTTTTTTTTATATTTTTTACAGAAAAGAAGTATATCAATATGAAGAGCCCAATCCGCAGGCTTAAAAAGATCGAACGGAAAAAAAAATAAAATTAAATCAAAGCCAAAAATTTGTCATATCAATTCATAAATTGGTGGTCCACCATGGACCACTTGGTCCATAAGAAGCTTTGTGGACCACATGAAAAAAAGGCTACAAACGGACTAGCGCGTGTGGGCTTTTGGAATGGGCACTAATTAAACAAAGAATGGCTGGGACGTGGAAGGAGGGCGCTGCTACATGGGTTTTGAAGTGGAGCCGTTTGAAAATGAAGAAGAGATGCGGACGTGCTGGATGCGCGATAGTTGGATAGGAAGATTAGGTGCGGGACGCGGTGAGGAGCAGGGCCCACACAAAAATTTTATTTTGAAATTTTTGTTTAAAGAAAGCCTACCATCTTCTCCCTTCATCTCAAGCGATCCAAATATTCTTTCTCCTCTAATCTCATTCATCCATCTTTTAACCTTATTTTTTTCATTAGTCCCACATCAAAAAAATATAAAAAACTCTCTCCTCCTAACATCTATAAAAAGACCTACATACCTCCTATTTGATCTATCTCTCTCTTCACACCATAATTTTTGTAAAAGATCTGTGTGACGGACAAATATACTCATCTTTTAAATTTTTTTAGCCACTTTGTTCTCACTTTCTTCCACCCTTCCAATACACAAGAAGGAGAGTCAGCCGAGGGAGTCGACCCAAACCAGGTTCTGTAAGAGGTTTATTTTATTTTTTGTTCCAACTCCAAGCTTTGTTAATAATTTAGGAATTAAAAATTTTGTATCAGAATTTTTATTCAACAAAAAATTAATTTTTTTTATTTCTGTAATTTTAATTTCTATAATAGAGTAGTTTAAATTTCTACATTTTTTAATTCTGTAATTTTTAATTTTCATAAGTTAAATTCCAGCAAGTAGAATAAGATTTTATTTTATTTTTTTAAAGCTTCAAATCAACTATGTCTGGCTAAACAATCCTTCTGGGATTTACGATGAAACTAGACCATGAATAGAAGCCTTCTCTTTTGAATTTTTCTTTTTGAGCTTTTAATTTTTAGAGACCTTCTCCCTTCATCTCTCTTGTCAAGAGACTTGATGGGCTATTGTTGGATCAGAATCCCTTCATAGTCAATGTTTGATTCAGTGCTGAAGGAGATGATTGATAAAAGGCTCACAAATTTCTAAACCCTTTCTTCTCTTTTCGTATGGAAATCTTGATGGGTTATAGTTGGGTCAGAATCCCTTCATAGCCCATACTTGGATAACACAAGAAAAAAAAGAGAAAGAAAAAGTCTTTTAATTAGGGTGAAAGTGAAATACTTGATAGATCATAGTTGAGTTAAATCTCTTCATGATCTATGCTTGCTCATGTTTTATACCTTAATCAAGGGACATTATAAAAGAAACCATAGGAAGGCTCTCTAATTCATTGGTCTAGTAGATTCAAAAGCCCCAGATCTTTTAGATAATTTATCTTTATATTTGATTAATTTACTGCTTTGATTGTTCGTAATTCAATAAACAATCTCTCTTCTTTTTTTTTTAAAGCTCACCTGAGCAAGTATTTGTATACAGTTTAAAATCTAATTCCTCGTGGGATCAATCCGTACTCGTCGGATGTGCTACATTGCATCCCGTGCACTTGCGATAAATTTTAGACACATCACAGTCATTATATGATCACACGATTCAAGGATGGATGCTCAAGCTATATCACTTTAGCACAAAATATCCTATAGTATTTGTGGCTTTCACTATCCCTATCGAGCCCACTTGCTTCACTCAAGCCTAACATGACCTTCAATGGCATGAAGCCATGGCAGATGAGCATAATATTTTACTCCTTAATGGTAACTGGCTTTTAATTCCACCATTTCCATCACAATATGTTATTGATTATAAATGGATTTTCAAAATTAAAAGATGATCTGATCGCTCCATCGAGTGATATAAAGCCCATGTAGTTGCTAAGGACTTTAATCAATGAGAGGATGTTGATTATGGTAACACGTTCAGTCCAGTTATCAAACCTATTATAATTCATATTATTCTCTCTCATCATTTCTGAAGATTGCCCATTAGATAGTTGGACGTCAAAAATACATTTCTTCATGGACATCCCACTAAAGATATTTATATAAGATAACTTCCTGATTTCATTAATCCAAACCATCCCACTGATGTTTGCAAGCGACAGTGTTCTCTTTATGATCTTAAACATGCACCACGTATTTGATTTCAACGGTTGAGCTTTTACTCACATACTTTTGACTTTCATGGGTCTAAGGTTGATGTCTCGCTTTTTATCAAGTGCATCAAAAAATATGTAGCATTTCTTCTGATTTATGTTAATGATATTATTCTTACCGGCACTGCTCCATTGGATGATCTCATTGCTTCCCTAAAAACCAAATTCACTATGAAGGATGTAGGCCCACTTTACTACTTTTTAGGCATTGAGCCAAAGACCACTACTTCTAGACTTCATCTAACCTAATCAAATATATTTCTAATCTTTTTCTTAGAACCAATATGGATGATTCTAAGTCGGTCTCAACACTTATATATACTAGGTCCCAACTCTCTCATTCTAATGGTTCGCTTCTTTTTGATCCAACTTAATATCAAAGTGTGGTGGGTGTGCTTCAATACGTTACTTTTACTCATTCTGGCATTATCTTTACAATCAACCAAGTATGTCAGTTTATGAATAGTCCCACTTCTATGCACTGGCTTACGGTCAAAGACATTCTTCGCTACTTAAAGCATACTATTGACTATGATCTATATTTAACTAAGGATCTATCATCTTCTCTTCGTGCCTATTTTGATATCAATTGGGCTAATGATCCTGATAATCGACATTTTGTAAGTGGGTTCAATATTTTTTTTGACCGTAATCTCATATCATGGAGTGCTAAAAAGCAATGGACTATAGCACGCTCAAGTACTGAATCTGAATATAAAAGACTTACCAACGCTACTGCTGAAATAATTTGGATTTAATTTTTACTACAAGAATTGGATATCTCACTCTCTTAACCTCCTATACTTTGGTGTGACAATTTATCTGCCATATATCTTACTGCCAATTTCATTTTTCATGCTCCGACAAGGCATATTGAAATTGATTTTTATTTTATTGGAGAGCGAGTGGCTCATCATCAACTTCAGATCTAATTCATCTCCTTCAATGATCAACTTACTGATATATTCACTAAAGGGCTTATCTTTCAATGCTTTCAATAATTATGATCCAAATTTTCGGTAGTACCCAGCTCGACTTGTGGAGAGGTGTTGACAGTATCTTCATTTTGGCCTCATAAAGATCCATAATTTGAAGAATTTGAATTTTGATTATTGGAGAGATCCTAGAGATCTATTTATTATTTTTTCTATCTTTATATGATTATGATTGATTTTTTATTTATTTCTATTTTTATATGATAATGATCTATGTATTATTTTTTTCTATCTTTATATGATCATAATTATAATTTTTTATATATTTTTAACTATAAATATAGATGATCTTCTCTTGAGATAAGAAAAGTTTTCATAATATTTTTTTCTCATATATTCTTCTTTCTCATAAATATAATATAAAATCATAAATAATACTCATAGGAAGGGGTTTGAAACATAAAGCTTTCGTCTGGTCACATGAATTTGTGTACCTTGGGGATCAATTTGTGTTGAAAGTTCCGAAAGGTGTTTTGTTAGTCATGTTGCTACTTTTTGTTCAGTCCTAAATAGATATGTTGTGTTGTTTTCTTACGTTCTTGGAGAAGGTTGTTTAACTTATTGCATGCCAGCTCCTATGAAATTATGAATTGCCTCGAAAACAACACACGTTATTGATAGATTTCCCATCATGACAGGTCCAGAAAGTGTCTCAATTGTCACGCCCAAGAGATGATTTGAAATCATGCATTTATTATTGTTCTCTCCCTAAATACCAAGTAATTGATGCACCTATTTGGCAAAAATATTGGAGAGCATAAACTCTCCTACCTACGGATGGGAATCAGATTTTTTTTTTTTTTTCAGGCATCCGACCTATCTTAAATCATAAAAAAATTTATTTAGTAATACTTTATAAAATTTTAAAAAAATTTCAAATTTATTTCTCACATAGTCACTATCTGAATTCGATTATATATAAAATTTGAGATAGATTTATAATTTAAAATTAAAATATATTTAACTTTGAGGTGGATATGCTATTATATATAAATTTATAAAAATATGTATATAATATGAGCATAAACAAGTTAAAATGTAATCCTTGCGATGGCTTAGCAAGTACTTTAATCAATAAGCCCAATTTAGAGGAAGAATGAAATTACTTAATAATATATGGATACCATTGAAACTCTTATAGGTAAATATCAACTAAAATTCAAAAAACACGGCAGAGGAAATAGCGCGAAGGGAAGGAAGAGCGAGACGAAAATACGAAGAGCTCTTCGTGAGCGATGGGATGCCTCAGGCGAAGATCAACACCTTCTTCAAGCCCTCCTCCCCCCACCCACCTCTTGTCACCACACCGTCGACGCCGCCTCCTCTCAAGATCCCAGTCACCAGCACACGCTGCCATCCGAATCCAGAAACCAAAAGGTGGTCTGTAACACCTGAAACAACAAAAAAGAGAACTTTGGTAGAAGAAAATAATAATAATAATAATAATAATAATAATAATAATAATAATAATTATCTCTGTATTTGGACGTGAGAGGAAGACAAAAGAGATGTAAGATGGTATATTTTGACCTTCAGAAGCTTAGATCCGAGACTTACAGGATCTTTAACCATGGCAGCGGCTAAAGTTTGCTTACAGAGATGAGAGGGAAGGAGGAAAAAATTGGCCAGGATCTAGAGAGTTCTATGCCCTGTTTATCCAATACGCTAAATGGTAGAGGATAAATTTAAATCCGATCCATTAGTCCGATCCGTCAAGGAGCAACATAGACAGAAGCTAGCCAAATTATATTACATTATATTTTTCAAGCATTTCACTGTAATTTCAGCAACTGTAACTGAATATAAATAGACTGTAATAGTGAGATCTGGAAGTAAGTATATGAATGAAAATTTTTCTCCAATTCTCTCCTCTCTCTCTTCAGATCTTCTCATCATCTCCCTCCTTCCCTATTCTGATCTACCTGAGATCCATCCCTCTTAATCCTCTACCTATACCTTTATACTCAATTCTAATCCTATTTCTCCCTTCTCAGCACTTAGAATTCCAAACAGCAGGTTCGTGATCACCTTCAACAAACCAGGATATTATAATTTTGGTATCAGAGCAGGTAGAGCCTTGGATCTGAGGTATGGAGTCCTGCTACAACTGAATTATCACTTCCTAGTGGTACTACAGCAAATCATCAATGGATCAGCAACAGATTGAATTGACAACTGCTCAGGCTAGCAACTGATCAGATCAACAGAAGAAATGACTGAAGATAGACAGCAGATCAGATCAGCAGTACATCAATAGTATCTGCATCAGATTAGAGTAGTTTGGAAGCAAATTTGAAACAGATCTATCTGTCGAATCAAATAGGCTGCTGATGCTTCAGGTAATCCTTAAATTTTTGAATCTGCTTCTAGTAGAGATAGTGATAATTGATAGGAGAAATGTATCAAGATCTTTGTGGAGTGATTACTGTTCCAATCAGTTAGAAACAGTAATCTGATCTTGTTAGATCATCATTGGCTATCTTGATTGAATTTACTGTTGCTAAGAGACTGTAAAAATTTTTCCACCAAGTAGTTTCAAAATAGTTCAAAATAGGGATCAAAAATAGAAACCAATCCAAACACTATAATCAATTTAATTGGAGCGAAGTAGAAGAAAAAGAAGAAATGGCAGAGGAAACCAGATTGAAGGAAATCAATGAAAATCTCAAAATTTTGGAAGTAAAAATGCAAACACTCTCCACTAAATGCCACAGTCACATTGAAGATAGGTTACAGCAAGTAATAGGTGAATATAACACTAAAATAGGAGTGCTAGCAAGATAGTTGGATGAGATGCAGATAGAGAAAAAATAGAGGTATGAAGCTTTGCAAATAGAAACAATAAGGAGACATAAGATTATAATGCAGAAACAAAACCGCAGGCATGAGCAGTTGCTGAAGCTAATTGCACCACAGTCATCAATTTTTCAGCCCACTCTTTTATTCATTGCAAACAACACCCTATTAGCCATAAAAAATGGAAGAATAAATATAATGGAGCAACCTGGCGCTAGTTCTTCAGCCATAGTAAATGAGGATAGGGACAAAGGGATATTGCCCATGCCATACCATCATTTGGACAGACTGGAGGATATCCAGAATAGAACCCAATTTCACTTACCTTATCCAAAGTTGAAATTTTCTATTTTCAGTGGAGAAAAATCTAGGGAATGGAGCAGTAAATGTGAGCAATACTTCAAAATATATCAAATCTCTGTTATCTATTGGGTAGAAATAGCCACAATGCACTTCATGAAAAGGCACACAGATGGAAGGAAGGATACTTAATCGATAAACTAAGCCTGAATTGAAAAGAGCTAGTAGAAGCAGTGAATAGAAGGTTTGATAATGGCAGTATAAAGCAGCTAATTAGAGAATTTAATAAATTAATACAAACAAATACTATGGAGAAATATCAGGAGAAGTTTGAAGATATGAGAGCTAGAATGTTGCATTACAACCCAGTTCTAACTGAAAGATACTTCATAGAAAGCTATATCAGTGGATTAAAGGAAGAGTTGGTACCATACATTGATTTATCTCATCTTACGACACTAAAGGAAGTATATGAGCAAGCTAAATTACATGAACAGACATTGTTTATGATGTGAAAAAGGAGCAAGATGAATCACAGAACAATCATAACACAGTGAGCAGACTATCATAATCTTAAATCGACAGCACAAAGAGAGGGTGTAAAACCATAATTTATCAAAAACTCAAACTCACCTCAGAAGGACAATAAGCAGCAGTGGGAACAGAGAAGGGCTGTCGGTCTTTGTTTTAAATATGGAGAGAAATATCATCCAGGTCATCGATGTTCATAGAGAACAGCCCATTCCATCAGTGCCATAATAGAAGTAGATGAGGTATTTGATGAACAATTATTGAATGAAAAAAAAGAAGAAGAAGAGGAGACTGTAATAGAGGAGGAAAAAGAAAAGGAAATAGAAACTACTGTGTATGCCTTAGTGGAACAGAATCAGAATGAAACTATTAAAATTCAAGGAGAGATTGGTAATAAAATAGTAGTCATCTCAATTGATACTGGAAGTACCCATAGTTTCATTGATTATCAGGTGGCCAAGGAAGTGAAAGCTATTCTCACTCCAGCAACCCCACTTATAGTCACAATGAAAAATGGATACAAGGTTTTGAGCAAACTTAAGTGTGTTAGCTTCAAGTAGACTATACAGGGAGAGCCATATCAAGCTGTTCTAAGGGTGATTAGATTGGATGGATCAAGTATAATCCTAAGAATAGATTGGTTGAGAATCTATGGCAAGATAACTTTTAAATACCAAGATAATGCAGTAACCTTCACTAAAGAGGAAAAACATATGACTCTAAAAGGCATTACAGAAGGGTCTAAACTGAGGTCTACTAAGGCTAAACTCCAAATGATCCTCCCACAAAGTGGTACAAGTCTGGATTGAAAGATAACTGCTGTGCTATTGGACACCTAGTGGACTTTGAGAAGGACAAGACCAAAGCAAAGATACCCACTTCAGTGAAGATGGTGTTGGAACAGTATGCAGATGTATTCCAAGAACCCAAAGGGTTGCCACCTAGCAGACCACAGGATCATAGCATACCACTATTGTCAAGTACCAATCCTATCAACATCAAACCTTACAGATACACCTTTGAACAGAAAGATGAGATAAAGAGACAAATACAGAAAATGTTCAAATCTACCATCATTCAGCCTAGTACCAGTCTTATGCTTTTAGCCAAAAAAAAAAGATAATAGTTGGAGATTCTGTGTGGATTACAGATAGTTTAACAAGGTAACGGTGAAGGACAAATATCATATTCTTTTAATTGATGATCTCTTGGATGAGCTTGAAGGGTCTCAATACTTCTCTAAGATAGATCTGAGACTAGGATACTATCAAGTAAGGATGAAACTAGAAGATGTGCACTAAACAGTATTCAAAACTCACATAGGGCATTATGAGTTCCTGGTTATGCCCTTTGGGTGAACCAATGCACGTGCCACATTTCAAGCCATTATGAATGAGATATTCTCCACTTATCTTAGAAAATTTGTGTTAGTTTTTTTGATGACATTCTTGTATACAGTCAGACTATAGAGGAGCATGTGGAATACCTCGAGGAGGTTTTAAATCTATTAAGAAAAAACCAACTGTATGCCAAGAGGTCTAAATATTTCTTTGGGCAGCAATAGGTGAAATACTTGGGGCACATTATTTCAAAAGAAAAAGTGGCCACTGACCCAGAAAAAGTGACAGTCATGAAAAGATGGCCTACCCCATCTATATTGAAAGAGATAAGAGGATTTCTAAGACTCCCAGGATACTATAGAAGATTTATAAAATGATATGGGGTAATCAATAAACCCTTAATTGATCTTCTCAAGAAGGATAATTTCTATTGGGATGAAGCAACTCAAGAAGCATTTGAAAGGCTGAAGAAAGTAATGTCAACAGCTCCAGTCTTAGCAATGTCTAATTATTCTTTATCCTTTACCTTATAAGTGGATGCTAGTGGGCATGAAATTGGAGCAGTACTCATACAACAGGGAAGACCCATAGCTTACCTCAGCAAAGGGTTGAGTGAGAGGCACAGGGCACTTTCAACATATGAAAAAAAATTCTTAGCCATTTTGATGGCTGTGTTAAAATGGAAGCATTACATTAGCCCCCGACCATTCATCATCAAAACTGACCACCAGAGTCTCAAATACTTATTAAAATAGAAAATAACCACTGCAGCTTAGTAAAAAGAGATATTGAAACTCATGGGATTGGATTATATAATACACTACAAAAAAGAAAAGGAGAATCAGGCTGCAAATGCAATATCTAGATAGAGTTTTGAGAAAAAAAAGGTACAGGCCATCACAGCAGTAATACCTACCTAGAGCATAGAAATTGCCAACAGCTATGAAGGGGACTAGTAGGTTCAATAGGTCATAGCAGAGATACTTATAAAATTAGAGTCACAAGCTAAATATACTTATAAACAAGGGGTATTTAAGTACAAAGAAAAGATTTATATTAAAAAAATAGGAGAACTGAGATTTGAAACTCCTAGAATTGATGCATGCATCAACCTTGGGAGGATATTTTAGAATGAATCATACTTATAAGAGGATCAAACAACTATTTTATTGGCTTGGAATGAAACAACAGGTGGAAAAAAGGATGAAAAAATGTAAGATTTATATCAAGAACAAAATAGATGCTACTTCATATGCAGGACTATTACAACCCTTATAAATTCTCACTCAAGCATGGCAAAAAATTAGTATGGACTTCATAGAATCACTATCCAAATCTGAAGGCAAAGATACTATATTAGTGGTAGTTGATCGACTCACCAAATATGCCCATTTTATTTTCTTAACTCATCCCTATTCAGTACAGAATGTAGCAAGAACCTTCCTAGATGCAATATACAAGTTGCATGGAATGCCATAAGGAATTATATCAGACAGGGATAAGATATTCACCAGCCAAGTATGGTAAGACTTATTCAGATTGATGGGGGTCAAGCTGCATCTAAGTACTACTTACTATCCACAAACAGATGGTCAAATCGAGAGAGTAAACCGATGCTTGGAGATTTATTTGCGCTGTTTATGCTTCCAAAATCCCCACAAGTGGCTCAAATGATTATCCCTGATTGAATGATGGTACAATACCAACCATCACTCTTCCTTAAAGATGACATCTTACCAAGCTTTATATGGTCACCCACCCCCTATGTATCAGATGGTCAATCTGGACATGGGCACAAAAAGTACAGTGAAAGACTAGAACAAAGAAAAAAATAAAATGCTATAAATATTGAGGGACAGACCCAAAGAGGCTCAAAATCGTATGAAACAAAATACAGATAAGAAAAGAGTGGACAAAGAATACAAAGAAGGTGATATGGTATACCTCAAGCTCCAGCTTTACCGACAGAGTATAGTGGCCATCCGCTAGAACCTCAAGCTTATCTCTCAGTACTATGGGCCTTTCAAGATATTAGAAAGAATCGGCCCTGTAGCTTACAGACTCGAACTTTCTGAAGGACCTAAAATACATCCCATCTTTCATGTATTCCTGCTTAAGTGAGGGATTCAGAAACTATGGCAAGCATCACAACAGTATCCCTCACAGGAGAAGACAGATAACTTTTAGCCCAATCAGAAAAAATTCTGAACCAGAAAATGATCTGCAGAAGAAACAGGACAGTTACCTAAGTGTTAATCAAATGGAGTAACTTCAGTAAAGAATAAGCCACATGGGAGGATTATTGGGTCCTCAAGAGCCAGTTCTCTCAGTTTGATCCTTGAGGACAAGGATCCTTTAGAGAAGGAGGGGATGCAACATTTGAAACAACAAAAGAGAGAGCTTTGGTAGAAGAAAAGAAATAATAATAATAATAATAATAATAATAATAATAATAATAATACTTATCTCTATGTTTGGACGTCAGAGGAAGGCAAAGAAGGTGCAAGGTGGTGTATCTTGACCTTCAGGAACTTAGATCCGAGACTATTACAGGATCTTTAATCATGGCGGCGGCTAAGGTTTGCTTACAAAGATGAGAGAGAAGGAGGAAAAGATCGGCCAGGATCCAGAGAGTTCTATGTCCCGTTTATCCAATAGGCTAAAGGATAGAGGATAAATCTAAATTTAATCCATTAGCTTGATCCGTCAAAAAGCAACACCAACAGGAAGCTGGCCAAATTATATTTTATTTTATTTTTCAAATATTTTACTATAAATTCAGCCACTGTAACTGAATATAAATAAATTGTAATAGTGAGATCTGGAAGTAAGTAAATGAATGAAATTTTTTCTCCAATTCTCTCCTCCCTCTCTTCAGATCTCCTCATCATCTCCCTCCTCTCCCATTCTGATCTACTTGAGATCCATCCCTCTTAATCCTCTACCTATACCTCTATAGTTAATTCTAATCCTATTTCTTCCTTCTCAGCGCTTAGAATTTCAAGCAGGTTCGTGATCACTTTCAACAAACCAGGATATTACAATGTCCTCTCTCTCTCTCTCTCTCTCTCTCTCGATCGTTACCAATCCTTATCACTAAATAGTCCCCTTTCGCCTTCAAGATCATGTTTTTGATCTTAGATATTTAATTTCTCTCGGTCTGCTCTAATTGTTCTGATAAAAATTCAGAGATAATGTAAAAGAATTGTTGCAGATTAGTGCTTTTCTACATTTTTCAAGCCGCTAGGCTTAAATCATTAGTATGTAACCCTAATCTTGTAGCAATTTAAGGATAGAGTGCCCAGATTAAGGCTTTTTAGTAATGCACGAGCTCTTATTCTGGCATCTCCAAGTATTTTGATTCCTCCTTTCCACCATTTTTTCGGTAATAATTCAAGGATGTAGTTATACATTCTTGCAGATCATGACCTCTCTGCAGCTCTCGAGCTATTATTCTTGGACATTTGAGTATTCAGTTTTTATTTTTCAGCCCCCAATTTTTTAAAAATATGAATTCTTGCTTTCCTTTGCAATACTCGATCTCTCATTTTGTAATCTACATGTGCTTCTTATTATAATCTACCCTGGCATCTGCTGGAAATCAGCACTTATGTTTCAAGAATCAAAGAGCAGGAACTCACAGCTTGGTGGACTTTGAGATATTGATGGAAGGCAATTAGATAGCAGTGAGATAGAAAAGAATGATAGAATAGCAGTTTCTTCGTCGAGATCTGATCCTGTTGCCAAACTTGTCAACAAGAAGAGGAGTTATGCTCAGTACCATTTGGAATTGGGACAGTCCAATTTCCTCCTCCACACTTGCTCTGTTTGTGGTCTAAGGTATGCTCGTGGTGATGAGGGGGATGAGAAGGTTGACAAGACCTTCCATAAGAGCTACCATGAGGGGATCCAATTCAAGGTGCTTGTCTTTCACTCAATTTTCATGTTTGGTGCCCAGGATTCTTTCTAGTGTTGTTATGTTTTACTTCTGCGACGCAGGGTTGGTGCAGTGAGAGAGTGGTCTCTAAACCTAGCAGCAATGGGGACCGCATCTTGTTGGTGTTGGATTGTGATCCTCCAGCCCAAAAGGGCAAGGTTTTGGTCTATTCCCACTAATGTTTATAGGATTTACAAACTATTTATTAGAATGAATGAAAAAGTAGAGATGTTACTTGGATCTACTAGCAGAATTTTGAAGTTATGTTTGATGTTCGGTATAAAAAGTTATCCACTGATTTACAGTAATTGATCCCATCCTGCCCAAATATGGATAGGTTCAAGAGATAATTAAGAGGATGGAAAAAGAGCTTGGGTTCAGTAATGACCAGCATCTTCATAACCTATGCAAGGTAATATGGCCTACAAAGAAAACAAAGGGATGCCAAGTAGCACTTGTAATTTTAGTTAATTTTTGTCTTCATGATGATTTCCTTCTCTCTGGTGTAGGTATACCTGTTTACATAGGGTTATTTCTAGTTCTTCCTCGTGCAAAGATGCTGATGATATATCACACAAGTTGGCAGTGGCTGATACAGAGTCGATGAGACCAATTTGGAGGTTTTAATTTTACGAGGGAAGTCATTAAAAGTCGTTCAACCAATAGCACCAAGGTGGATCAGTGGGATGGTGGAGCTATCCTCTGTGAGGAGGAAGCTATCCTAGCTCTTTGTGGCTTTAGGGCTGTTTGGGTTGTACCATCCCACGGAAGAAAGGGAATTGCCTCACAACTATTAGATGTTGCAAGGTAATGTGTATCGAAATTCCAGGAAACAAGCACTATTATTAGGATTCATAATCTTGGTGAAATCTCGGTCGATGTCCAACGCTGCCTCTTATCTTTTTTTTAAAAAAAATCTCTGGATTATATTTTATATGAATATTATGATTTCTCCCATCTCTAGTGAAAATTTCTTGAAAAATGATGATACTTGGGGTATCTATGTGATCCATAGTGATAGAGTTCAAGATGGCTCATCGCTTTTCTGTGTGTACTTCCATTTTTTTGTGTAACTTTGTTTTTCAAAACTGATTGCTTTTTCAGGGATGGGCTTGTTGTCCATTGACAGATAATTTGTATTGTTTGTATTGTTTTTACTGTCGGTGGTAATTTTTATCTTGGCAGCATTTTTCTATGCTTGAAAAAATCTTGACAGCATTTTTCTTCAGGTTTTTCACTGATTGTGTATCTCATGAATAGGTCTTGAGTCAAGATGACCGATAATATGGCCTTATTTGTTACTTTTCATGCAGGAAGAGTTTCTGCAACAACAAAATGTTAGACCACTCTCAGTGTGCATTCTCTCCGCCAACCTCTGCTGGCGAGGCATTGGCATCAAGGTTTAGCAGCAGCAACTCATGCTTGGTTTACATGGCAGAGGACGTTTAGGAAAATCGTCCTATATGGGTCTTGGTATCAGTATATCATTTTTAGAGGATCAATTACTTTTAAAAAAAAAATTCATAAGGGGGGAACAATCAACTCATTTAATTAGATATAAATCAGGCACCAGCTGATTGATTAATGTGGAATGTGGTGGTGTAGAATTTTATTGTTTGTGACTTTTTTCTTTTTTTTTTTTTTCAAAATAGAAATCCTACTCTGGCTAAAGTTTATCTCAGTCTTTGGAACATCTGCAGTTAACATAAAATCTTTGCTTTACATATCACAGACTTTGCTTTTCCTGCTTTTCTGTTTTGTTTCTATATCCTGTACCTCAGCTCTGTACTTTTGTAAATAGCTTTTTCCTCCAATAAAATCTTGGGTGGTGTTTGACCTCCCTTTATCTTCAAAAAAAAAAAAAAAAGAGAGTCATGTTAAGCAAAGAAAAGAGAGTCATGTTAAGCAAAGAAACTACAACAAAGTCTGCATTTTAGTTAGACCGGTTCCAACTCAGGTTTAAGTTTATCTCAGTCTTTTGAACATCTGCAGGTAACATATCATGTTGAGCAAAGAAACTACAACGAAGTCCGTATTTTAGTCGGACCGGTCCTTGTCTTTTCAGGCAAAGGTGTTACATACGTTGGGTTTTTAAATGTTTTCATTAATGGGAATTAATGCTTGTTGGTTTTAATAAAAAAAAAATATTTGCTGGGCTATGAAAATTAACTACCGCCCATAGAATTGGTTGTTCAGGCAAATCAAATATCACAAAAGATAGAAAACTTAATCACTCTGATTTGTGCATGTAGAGTCATAAATCATAATACTCTATTCTTCCACAGGAGTGCTTTCTTGCAATATTCAATAATCTTATTAGTGCCTCTCTGAAAGTATCGGATTTGTTTGAAGAAAAGTGTTTACCGCCATTTTGTTTGAACAACCAGGAAACCATAATTATTGATCGATCCGTAGTGCCAGAGATTGGTTTTTTACCATTGGAATGAAAGCTTCTGGAAAATATGCATTGAGTATCTCAAAATCCATATGTATCACTTGGACGGCTCTTCCTATTCAACCGTGACATCTAGTTTATTTAAACACTTTTTCTGAAAAAAAAAAGAAAGAAAAAAAAAGGGGGGGGAAACGCATTAAAGCATCGGCATGGGGGATGGAGATGTATCGAATGCTGGGCGCCCGCAATGAGGGAAGATGGATGTGGGTCATTCTGTTTGAGTCGAGGTTTGTTATTATTTGTTTGAACCAATGAGCATGTAGATCTCGAGCACCTACGGGGAGATGAAAGAAAAGGATTTGAACTCAAAATCTTTAGATGGCTGACAAGGCCCTTAACCAATAAGCACAATTCGTACGATTGTACGGTTGATCAATTTAAACTCTTATTTGTAAATGACAACGCAGCACCCGAGCCATCATCCAAGCCTCCCATTCGGCCGGGGCTCCTGAGCACAGAAAAAACATTGGAAAAATCAACGAAAACAAAAGAAAGACGGATAAGAGATCAAAAAGGTATAATAACAAAATAAATAAATAAATAAATTATATCTATAATCTATAAATTATATCAAATTTTTTTAAATAATTTTTAAATTATAAAAATCTTAATTTTAGTCCTTAAACTTCTGAACTATTTTAATATTATCTTTCAAGTATTTTTTGATGACTTTTTCTCATCGATTTACTTCTTTCTTTCGAACTGGTGCTTACGTGGACAATCAGACGCCCCGCATGAATCACAAAATATTAAAAAAAAAAAATGAAGAAGATTGAGTCTTCTTCTTCCTTTCGATCGACCCATCTGTCTATACCACCGCTGCACCCCTGCCCCCAGCGCACACTCCCCCCTCCCCCCGCCCGCCTTGGCGCTCGCCCCACCGCACCCCCTCCGATTGCACCTTTGCTCGTCTCGGTGCACCCACCCCCTACCCTGATGCCTGCTCCGGCACCCGCCCTGTTTTGGTTAAAATAGGGGAGGGAGAAAGTGAGCATGCATGAGAGAGGCAAACTCTCGTAGAGAGAGAGAAGGAGAGAGAGCCCCGGAAAAGAGAGGAAGGGAATTTTCTTTTTCCACTGAACAAGGGAGGGAGAAGGGGGTTTGATTTTTTTTTTTTCTTTCTTTTGCGATGGGTCCACGTGGTTGCCCCCGCATCCTTCCTCCCCTCCAATCTCCCTCTCTTTCTTTACCTCACCGCCGTCGCCGCTGCTCGCCTCCTCCGCCCTTCTTCTATCCTCATCATCATCAGAGATCGCCTGCAATGAGATTCTGAGTGGCGACGACCGATCGTTCGCCCTCAACGCCGGAGAGAGGTCGGAGGAGAGGAAGGAGAGGAGGGCCGGGTGCCATAGAGGGGGGCTGGGGCGAGCAGGGGTGTGGCCGGGGCGGGCGGAGGTGCGGCTGGAGTGGTCGGTCTAGAGGAAGGGAAGAAGAAGAACAGAAAAATAAAAATAAAAATAATATATTATTTTTATGCATCAAATTTATAAAAATAAAAATAATAATAATATATTATTTTTTATTTCAGATCAGTATCGATAACTGCCACATAAGCACCGTTAACTGCCACCAAAGATTTTTGATGCGAGAAAGATGTCGGAAATGGACGAAAGATAATATTAAAACGGTTCAAAAAGTTCGAAGATTAAAATTTAGATTTTTATACTTTAGAGATTATTTAAAAAATTTAATATAATTTAAAAATTATAGATATAATTTATTTTAAAAAAAATCAAAAGATAAAAACCTTTTCCACGTAGATTGATTATTTTTTTTGCTTTTCACTTTTTTTTCTTTTCATTTCATTCTCTTTTTCAGAGATCCGTGGGGAAGGAGAGCGCTTAACTGAAATCAGAGGGGTTTGTTAGGTGCCAATCAAGAGTTTTTTCTCGAGCATATGGGTTTCTGTACGAGTTGGCGCGGTGTGAGTCTGTCCAGGGAGATTTTGAGAGCTTAATATCTTTGGTAGAACCATAATTTTGAGAGCTTAATCTTGGTAGACGCACGATACTTCACCAGATTTGGAGATTTTCGATCCAAAGAATTCTTCTTTGGCGACAAAAAATGATGATAAAGCCCCGCATCTTTCTCAAGTCACTTTTGTTGGAGCAAAGATGTGGTATGAAAAATGCTTCATGATTGTCATTGTATATAAAAATTCCGTTCTGAACATGAATTCACAGGATTTTTTGTGAGGTGTTTAATCTCCTTTGTGCACTACCAGTGTAGAAATATACAAGTGGCTTGTGCCCTTCGGCTCCGAGAGAGAGAGGGGAAGGAGGAGGAGGACCAGCCAAAAAATTAAAAAGACAGTCGGTACTTTAATATGCCCCCGTAGAGGAAAAATTTATCTCCTAATCTGCTTGAATAATATCTTTAAGAGGTATCCCGGGAACATAATTTGGAGGCTCGAAAACAATAAATACCATCCTGCAAGTCCCTGTCAATACAAAAGGTTTGTCATAATGATCTAACCAGAAAAGACATCATATCATGCCTGCTCTCCATGATCATGGATGACATCTCAAACCTTCTTTAGTTATATAACTTGAGATAATTAAGTCAAACCTTTCCTCAACAGTGTTCATTCCGAGTAGCAACATTAGGTTCACAAAACATGGCCAAGCGCCCAAATTACTAGGATTGCATACCAAAGTGGGTGAAAAGCAAGAAAAAGAAGAGAACGATGCAAATGCAGGTGCTTAAAAAAACATGAGTAATCTAAACTTGTATTATGAGCACAAAGGAGGGCCCACTTGACAGAAAGAACTCAGCCTTAATCAGTTGCCAGAAGATCTATAACCAGTTATCACTTGGCATTCCTTCTTCTCATCGATCCTTATGCTATTTTAGCTTTTGAAAAGTCCATTTCTGGATGCTGCACGAGTAAACACCATGACACTAATTAGATTCAAAAAGAAAGAGTTGGCACCAAAAAGTATGAGGAAATTCATAAATGTTGCTTACCTGGGCCATGAATTTCTTCAGAATTTCTTGCTTCTGCACCTCATCACTTGTAGGGAGACCCATAGCTTTCTGTCGCTGATCAAACTGGAAGCAACAAAGCAATTGGACGAGGTTAGCGCATGAAAAGATATGAAAGCCTAGATGCCAAAATGACTTATTGTTTCAGAAATTAAAATCTCAGAGAATTTGATGAGTTATTCGCTAATTTTCTAAGAATACAGAAAAAACTAAATTGATCTATTGCAATACTTGGCATACCACAACTGCATGAATAAATATAATAAAAAAGAACAAAAATAGCTTTAAGAAAGGAAAGGTCAGGTGTGCATTTGGGCATGTGAGAGCTAAAAATTACTGCCTGCTGGGCTATACAGATTGTGAAAAAGAAACGTATACAAGACATCAGGAGCCCGCCATAGATTGAATGCCTGGGAAAAAAGGTCAAAATCAAGAATTTACCATCATTTTCTCTACAGTTTGCCGAGTTTCAGGATCCAAATCAGATAATTTGCTGTTCTCGGGTTCTACTTTCTGTGTATCAATTTCAGGATCACCTTTCACCAAACATTTCCACCATTCCATCTGATTGTGCTTGGTCAAAAGAATAGAGATGGATTTTCCATCCTCTGTAACATGTGGGAATCATAATTATACAATGAAAGCATAAAATATCCTACAACGAAAGCATAGGAGACATGCAAAAATTAACACATACCTATACTCCAGAAGCAATCCTCAGCTTTGACTGACTGATACAGATCCCCCTGCATAGTACACAATACCCAAAAAATACAGATGAGTGACCAAAATTTAATGAAGGAAAAAAATAGTCCTAGAAAATATTCTCCTATACAGCAATAGAACAAGAAACTTGTGACAAAAGATTAAGCTACTCACATCTATAATCGGAGGCTGTCCCTTCAGCCCAATCTTTAGATGGTTCTTCTTTATTTCACACATCACAAACCTTGATTTAGTTCCCTGAGGAACTGGAATATTGACAGTAACCTCTTGAAGCGTTTGAGTCCAAGAATACTTATCCAGATCCAGACCATTTCCAGAGTTCGGCACTATAAGAAGATATAGATAGGAAAAGATTTAGCAATCCAGGTTAAGGCTTAGTAAGGATGTGATCCATACATACATAAAGGAAGGAAAATGACTTGCATATATTTCAGAAAAGTCAAGCTAAATATTTCAGTAGGGCAAAATTGTACGCTATAAATGAACAGCTCCAATATAATGTTATGAAACCTTTATTACAAACCCAAAATAACAAGACTGAGAAGCATAATAATACAAGAAGATAAAGCTCAACATCAAATCCACCATCATGGGGCACAATCTAAGTGCTCTACTATACTGAAAAGATTATATGGTAGGCCTGTCTCTCATTTTGGCAATTCAATCTAGCCACTAATATCAATGTTACAGCCTCTACACCAGTTCCTGTGAAAATACCATCCCATGCAAGAAGACTGGATTGCCAAATAGAAACAATGTAACGTTAGCTTGATGGCGTTAAATGCATGCTACCTTGCCAAGAGTATCATGTCATCATGGACAGTTACCACCCCAACTATCCTAGAGGGTCCAGAGAACCAAGAAGGCTATTTGTCAAAGTTCAGTCTGAGAGCGCCTCACAAAAGGAAAAGGGGATGCATACCACTCTAATTGAAACTTGTCTGCTGATATGACAAATAATTATCACAACTTTTTCCAAGATGAAGGGATTACAATCAAACAACTCCCAGACATCCACATTACCACTGAGTGATCCTCCACCATTAGTTCATGGTCAAGTTACCAAAAAAGATTTCACTCAACTTCTTTAAAGAATGTCTGAAGTGTCATTCAGAAACAATCAACCACAAATCCATTTCAAGAATCTCCTATCTCGAGACACTAGCTGAATTAGCAAGATTTATCCTATCTGTGGGGTCAACTCTATGGATCACAGCATCACATCAAGTTTCAAGAACCCATGATGAACTCCAAACCTGGCATATGTGATGAACTCCTAGACAATCCAACTTGGGAAACAGAAGGGCCCACTAGTCATGAAGTAATATTTGAAATACAATTAAATTGTTGACTAGTCTAAATTAACAAGAGTTAAATGGGCCATGCGATCAAACAATAAAGTTTGCTTAAACCTTATTGTTCGAAGACATCATGCAAAACTATAAGGCTGAAATCATCAAAGTGACATTTTTCCATCATAAACATATGTCAAACAAATGAACCATCTCTTTGCTGTACCTTGTTTGATTCTTGCATATGCAACCCAGTCCTAAGAGGTATCCTTCCCAAAAAGCATATTAATTTGTATGAATTAGTCTCATCGAATTCAACTCCATTAGTGGTTCTGTGATCAACCTCCAGTGCAGATACTGAAAAGTACTAATTGATCATGGGATGAATACAGGCAAGATAAATGGAGAATAGCTATACCAGACTTAAGATATTAGGAGCAACATTTCCTCATCCAGATTGGGCATAAGCAATCTCAGATCATGATCATTTAGAGAAAATTTTATAATATTCAACCAGGACAAATCAGATTAGATTAATTAATCTTGGGTTTGAATTTGATAATGTTATCGCTGGACAAATCTGCTCAGCAATTTAGCATATTGAGCATCCTAGAATTTAGGAGACATGAGGAGGAAAATGAGACAAGACAAAGATTGCTCCACTATAAGAGGCTTGTTTGTGTATATCCTATTTCTTCTTCTCATTTCATTATTGATTGACTATTCAAGCCTGGGTTTGTACCCAAATGATCTTCAAACTATCACCTTGTTGGAGAATCGATGAAATTAGTGTGCAAACAGAAAACAAGCTAGAGATTCTCAACTACATAACATCACTTAATTTTCTTCATTAGTAATGTCTACATAAGCACATTAGAACATTTGACCATATTTCACCCATCCCATCTTTTCATTCTTCCCAAGGTTATGTCCTAACCCTCAACCACCATTATTCATAACTTATGGCAAATCGACCCTTTTTAGTCTATAACCCTCTTTAGCCATTTATCTTTTCTTTTTTCTTTTTCTCGACAGAAAGGCCCACAAGCAATGAGCTACACAATGGGAGTAGAGCCTGCCCAAATACCTCCTAATCTCCAAACCCTGCTGAAGGCAGAATTTGATCCCAAATCACAAGGTCCAACTGCCAAGAACTTTACCAGCTTAATAAGCTGGCTCCTCCATAAAACTGATCTTCACAAAGGATCTTACTATTATCAAAAAGAAATAAAATCAAATCAAATGAACTTACTCACTTCAGCTATACCTCCAGAATGACATTTCAAAAGTACAACATTGTTTTGTAATGCAAATGATGACCGAGATCAAGAGCTGGCAACATTTCCAACCTCTCTTATTATTTTTAAAACAAATTACTAGACCTAGCCTAATAATTAAATTTGTCTATATCCTTCCATTATTTTTCAGGAATAAAATATGGAAGAGGGACTTCTATTTTTCATCACTTAATGGAAGCACTACAGGGAAATAAAAGAAACAGTTCCTAATACAGAAGTGTGAAAAGCTACTGTTAAAGGATATCTGTGAGATTTGTGAATTGAGAATTTGCAATTGGTTTAAAACTAGGTTATCCAGAAGTTTTTGTTTTAGGAATTCTGTAGTACCTATGCTTAACACACTTGGCCACACGATATAACATGACATGATACATCAAGAATCTTGAAAAAGGAAGTTCCCCTTTTACACCAAGTTATCAAACCATAGTGTCAGCATTTGGTCTGGATTATGGGTCATACTTTCATATGACACTCAATACAAGTTACAACCATATAATACTCCACTTTTTCAGGTGCTGGATATTGTCATGCTTAATGTCTTTCTTTACCGCATGCTGTGTTACTCCGACACTTGCATTCAGCTCCTAGAATTCATGTTGATATCAGATGCGTGTGCGCATGCGCGCGCGCGCGCGCACGCACACACACACACATATATATATAGATACATATATATATATATAGAGATACATATATATATATATATATATGTATATATATATATATGTATATATATATATATATGTGTATATATATATATATATATATCAATCAGAATTTGATGCACATAATACACTTGGATACTGATCAGATGTTTTAGCCTTAAACATTTGTAATTATATACCTCCAACAATGATTTCAACCAACTATATGTGAAAAGTGCACTATTGTTCTTTTTAGAGATTGCTTAAGAATGAATGCTCTAAAATAACTTTCCAAAATGACATTTTGCTCTAAAATCCTAAAGTCAACTAGGAAATTTTTAAAAAAAGGCATATTGAAAGACTTTGATAAATAATATCTTTTAATATTTTCTTTAAATAATTTTTCAGAGAATTTCATATGATATTTAAATATATATTTTTTAGTTAAATTAGTTTTTTCTATGTAACGCTATATTTCTTTTTTTCCTCTTATCGGGTCAGACACTTGGAAAAAATGTCTGTTTCCATGCAATGCTCGTGACAGGATAGAGTATCCAAGCATAACGCCAATGCTTGGAAGGAAATTGACAAAGAAATAGGGCAAAAGAGAGGATGCAGAAGAGGGCCTTTAGCTAGTTAGCAGAAAAATTAGGATCATACATGCCTATGGTATCATAAAATACAGATATAATGAGATCCCAACCTCCTTCAATCCTTTACCCTTCTTCATCATCTTACCATTTTTGGAAGTCATCCCACCTTGAGCATCAGACGGATAACTCCTTCCGACATCTGAAAATTCCTTAAGTGTCTATGCAGTTCTAGTTAAGTGTCACACATATTTTTCTTTCTAATGCAGTACAGTATAAATATAATTTTTTTAATAAAAAATATCTTTGACCACTTATCTTGGTTTAGTAGTCCAGATATTTTGAGATGTGCACACATCTTTATCTGTACATATTTGCATAGAAGTGACAACGTGTTAGAATTCTTGACGCTGAAATGTCAAAAACTTTGGGGCATCATGAAACTTGGCACCTGTGCCACTTCTCTACCTAAAAATGTTTTATGGCTAGCTTGAACTTAGATGGTTATTCTTAGAATTGCTACTTTTGATTCTTTCTTCACTTGCTGATATCACTCTGCTAGTTAAGCTAACTCTAGAAATGCCAACCTAATACTTGAATTGTGGTTCTTTGTTCTTTGCATCTTCTCTTGCATGACTTCTTGTCTTATTGATCTTTAATTCTATATTTATATCAAATAAAGTATAACTAGGATTAGACATCAGCTTCAACTAGCATATAGAAGATGACCAAACTTTAAACTGCTTGACTGAACATGGACAAGAAAGCACGATAGCATAAGTCCAACACTGTAAGATGAGCATAAGAGTGGTAAATGGCTTGAGTTCTTGAATATTCTTATGCATCTTGTAATTCATGATTGGTTACTAATGTCTGTAAATGATCATGCTCTAAATAACAGAAAAGCACAGCATCCAAAACTGTGAAATGACAGCATGCAAGTCTTCAAAATAATTACACGAAGTATCTCAATTTGCACATCAATGGCAAGTTTCATGAGCACCAAGCAACTATCAAGTTAACCGAAGAAGCATAAACAATAACAAAGTGAGGAATTATTCCATGAATGTATCAATGATTTCAATCAAAAATTTATGATACTGTGTAATCACATTAAAAACAAATATGACCTTGTTTATATTTGCTTCCTCCATCTTTCATGATGTGTTTTTACTCTTAAATTATTTGAAAATTCATTTTTTAGTCATAAAAATATCAAATGTTGTGGAGGTTACCCATCATCCGATCCAACCTTACCTCAAATTACAGCCAAATATCTATCGATGACCCGACAAGACTATCTTGGACGTCAGGGAGAGACCCAAGAGCCCGAGGTGGAGCGGTGCTACATCATCAGCTTTTGTCCGATCTTCAAATCGGACATTTACCTACACCAAGGTCGAGATCCAACTGATTACAGGAAATAAAGCCCAATGACCTGCACAGGTGCTGATATACACAAGACAAAGCCTAAACTCTGTCCCGACCTCAAGTGACCGGCCTATTCAATCACATAGGTGATTTTTAAAATCTTCCAACAACTTTTGGAACATGGGCACAGCCCACAACTTACACCTACGACTAATAATCCTGATTCATAAGTTAGTAGATAGATTCTCTATCCTAATAGCCTACCAGATCATGGCCTAATAGGCCTTAACGGCCTACCACATTCCAACGTAACAACCTACGGCCCTATTTTACACATAAGGAGGTAATAAGGGGATCCTCGGATAAGCTCGGCTCTAAAGTGGAAACCCTGCTCATGTTCTCCTCTTTTTTTTCCTCCTTCCATTGTTTCCTAAACTCTGACTAACTTAAGCATCGGAGGGTACCTCACTGGACACACTCTGGCGAGTGAACTTTCTTTGCAGGTCCATCAGCCATCGCGAGTGGAACACACCTTTTGAAGCACCTGATCGATCTCCAGATGTACCGCCACTGGAGTTTAGCGGCAACACCAAGAATTTCAAAAAAAAATCAACACAAATTATACAGAGAGAAATTAGTTAAGAATAAAGCTTGCAAGCAATGTCTCTATAATTTAATTCAAATATGTCCTGAAATTTAATGCAGTCCACTCAGCAAAGTTATAAACAAAATCAAGGGAAAAAAAAAAATCAAAAGTCAAGCAATGCGGCAAATGAAACAAATCAGTTAGCCATAAAGAATCATGTGCTAAACTAAGGTTAGAATAAACCAAGGGAAAGAAGGGATGCAGAGAGCTCACTCCTTGGACCCTCTTTTCCATTGGCCTTGTCAGCTTCCACTGCCTGTTGTTTCTCGGATGGACCAACGTCGACTGGCTGCTGCTTCTCGGGGGCATCAACCTCCAGCTTCTTCTCTGGAACCTTCGTCTCCGTCTCTTTGGGGCGCCTCTCGGCCTCCGCCGCCCTCTTCTTCAGCCTCTCCTCAGCGTCCACCTTTTCTTTGGCTGCGGCCACCATGGCCGTTATTTTGCTCACCCCTGCCCCATCTTCGAAGAGGTCCGAGCACCGCCTTACAAGATCGATCGCCATCTCGAGGAAGGGCACGGGTCCCTTCCTCTCAAGGATCGAGCTCATAACCTCCTCGTCGGCATCGTGACCTGAGGTGGAAGAAGAGGAAGAAGGCTTCTGCTGTTCTTCTTCTTGGAACTCCGAGATGACGGCCATGACGACAGTACAGAGATCGAAAAAGAAACCGAGGAGGAAAAATTTTTGAGAAGCCTTGTTTGGATCCTCCTAAAGAGAGAGACTTCTACTCGAAGTCGGAAGAGTCGTCCCCGAAAAACCTAGAAGCTTCTTGGTGCTAATGTAAACTGGAGGAGATGATGAGCCCATTTTGGCATGACTGGTTCAGATGAGGAGCCCAAGTGTCTAAATTGGCTCCAACTTGTGCAAGCCTAACTGAAATAACACATAAGCTGGGGCTGACGTGGGCCATGTAGAGGAAGCATGGATAGTTATGATCCAGTTAGGGTTGTAATGGAGCCAAGCTTGATTTGATATTACTTTTGAGCTTGGACCCTAAGATCAGGCTTGATTTGCTTATTATTATTTCGAGGTCAAATTTGAGTTGAATTTCAGTCTAAGCTAAATATGGGTCTTAATTGTTCAGCTTAATAATTCTAGGTTGAGTTGAAATTAATTCAAGCTTGAATCAAGCTTTGAATCAAGTGTTATCAAAATGAGCCCGATCAATTTATGTTCGCTTTTAGCTCAGTTTGAAATTAATTTCATCCTTATTGGGATGGTTTATGTTTGATTTCTTTTTTTAGCTTCAAAACGGGTTTGATTCAAGCATTTCTTGAGCATGTTAGTTCTCAAGTTGACCTCATCTTTTCCGGTTTGTTTAACAACCCCAGATCCTAGCTCCATGTTCTAAATTATGGACTTATTTAGTTTCTCCAATAAACATGAGTTTGATAAGTTGGATTGCTTCAAATGGGAAACAATATAAAGTAATTCATGGATGGAAAGGTATAGAGCTTAGGAGTTACACAATTAAGAGTTCTTGGTGATCGTAGTTCTAAAAGGAAAAAAAAAAGAGAGAGAAGACAAAATCATGGTATAAGAAGGATGAATAGATCAAAATGATACTTAAAGCATGTCAATAGAAATTTTATTTGATAAAAGCAATGATTAAATGTAAAATAACCATAAAAATCGAAGGATGAGAATAAAATTTTTAATGAAAGAAGTTAAGTGTAATATCCAAAGATGCCCTCAAAGGAGGAACTAAATGCCAAATAAATGAAAGGATAAAATAAGTTTAAAAAAAGAAAAGAGACTTTCCTAAGGTATCTCTACTATTATAAAATAAATCCTAGGGATATGCCCCTATTCCACCGTTCAACTCTGCCATAAAACCTAACTCCTCGGACTTTATTTCTAATCTCTTCCTGCATTGCTATGTGATACTATTTTCTTTCTTTGATAAGTGATAAATTTTTTTGGCTTGCAATCCATTTTCACCCTTCCTATCATTCTCTTTTCCCATGATTAACATAAGCTATATGCATTGCACATATGGTGGTTTAAGGGCATGAAAAATGAAGAATGTAAATATAGAATCTTCAAATGGGAGACTATCAAGCATAAGGGATCATGATGTTCATGATTAACAAAAAAAAAAGGGCAACTAACACATTTTATGATTTCATGTAAGGGCAATATTTGTGCACCAAAAAAAAAAATTTAAGTTTATTAAACACCAATACTCTTTCCTCTTTTCTAATATTTATTTTTTGCATGCTTGCTTCTAATCAAATCCATCTACAATTAAGAGAAAGCAAATAGGGCATGCTTTCAAATGTGAATGTCAATCCACCTATCCACTTTATGAATATCATTATTTTTTTCTACTTTTTGATTAGATATAACAAATGCTTTCATGCACACATTTAGAGCTAAAGCACTCACTCCATTTATGCTAGCTTTAAATACATCCTAGTGTTGGAACTTTTCATTTTTGGATGTAAAGTGAAAAGGTTATTCTAGCCAGCAAGCCAAAGGGTCAACATGGGAAAATGATTAAGCATATTTCTGGGTATTCTAAGTTTAGTAAGATCAAAGTTCTGCAAGCTCGATATGGAATGTTTTAACTTTGAGATGGCTTGCCTAGTATACTAGAATCCATTATTGCCACCAACGAAATGGATTGAGAACCTTATAGTTAAAAGAAAATTCATCTAAAAAGAAATCTAAGAAAAATATGGCATAATAAGATTGGCAGAATATTCATCGAAATTTATTCAAAATTTAACTCTTCTGTGATTATGTATACGCTAATACATATTATTTTTATATTTTGGGATAGCGGTATCTTTACTTCCAACATAAGAAACCTATATCTCTTCACTCTTGATTGGGGATTTAAAGAAAGAAAAAAATAATTTTTGAAAAGAAAGAAAATATTACAACCTTCTTTTACTATTACACCTTTGAAAAGAACCAACAAATTTAAGAAAAAAATCAAAAAAATTATTTTTTAATTTTTTTATATCTTTTTATTGATTTTTTTCAATCCACGGAAGCCTCAATAGAATGAGAGGTTTAGGTAGGATGCTTCAAATAAGTCTTAATATTAAAATATAATATTAATTTTATTTTTTATCATTAAAGAGATTTATAAAAGATTAACTAACTCTCAATTTTGTTTCTTCCAATTTCGTTTGATTTGAAAGAAAAAAAAATTATAGATTTTAAAAAAATTATACTTTTTTTTATTTATTTTTTTTATTTTTTTATAAAAAATTTTTAACAAAAAAAATAATATATTTTTTTCCTCTTATTTTACTCTCGAAGGAGTAATGTTAAAACTTTTGGGCGGTGGACTAATCATCAAAAGTTTTGGGTAATTCTTGAATTGAAAGGCATTCTCAAGGATACATTTGGAATTTACTTATTATACATTCTTAAAAAAAACTAATACATGATAAAAAATTTATTTCATCAATTTTTATCTCTGCTTTTGCGCGAGAGTCTTTCAATTCTCGAAACGCCTTGCAAAAAGGGAAAAAATCGATTGGATTGCCGTTTTGCACCCATACCCAGTTCAACCGTTGCATCTGGAGAAGTCGGAAGGAAGAGATGTCGTACATGAGAGGAGATCTACTGATGAAGACGAGAAAGCTGGTGAAGGGCCTCGCCAAAACCACCCCTGTTTGGCTGAAGGCCATGGAACAGTACGAGCCTTTTCTCTTCCCAAATTTCACCCTTTCCTTGTTTATTGTAATTATTTCACACAAAAAATTTGTATTCCTTCATTTGAATGTGCCTCTCAGGGCACCGCCCGTAACGTTTCCTCGTACCGATGGAAAGATCAAGAAGATTGAGATGCCGGAGGATGTTTACGTCAAGAGGTTCTTCAAGAAGCATCCGGATTCTCTCTACCACGACGCCGTAAAGTACTGTTATCATTTTCCATCTCTGCTTTTTTTTCCCCCCCTAACATTTTGTTATTATTTTTGAATGCCTTGTCTGTTCTTATTATTTGGCATGCTGGTTATAGCGCATGGAAGTTTAACATTATAAAGATATGTGATTTATAATAAATGACGAGTTTTCAAATTGATGTAGCTAAACTACAGTATAAGAAATTGACAAAAATTTACATGTTCTTAAGAAGATACTTGCCTGATGTAATTCAAGAAATATAAGAATTTCAATTATTTCAACAATTAATGGATAGAAAAGCATCCTTAAACACCATTTTTCTTGCATGGGTGCCAATTGCCCTTATTTGTATAACATTATTTACCAAAATTTTTGTTATATTTTTATATATGACTCTGCATTCAGCAACATGTAACTGCCCAAATATACTATAAACGTGGGATAATTTGATTTTATTTTTCTTAGTTGTTAGGCAAAACACAGTCTTTGGAAGGTGTTTCTTGATAGATGTACAAGGCATTTTATGTTTTCAGAAGTCTTCAGTTGAATTTATGGCATGCAAGATCTTGTTCTTTGAAAAATGATGGGTATAAATTTCTACATGGATGAAGTCAGTGCGATATGGTTTGCAAAGGCCAACCCTTGAGTCAATATTGATTAGAAGCATTTTTGGAGTGCCTATCTTCAAAGTTAACCTTTTTTTTTTTTTTTTTTAGCTGGTGGCAATCCTCTTAGTAATGTGGTATTCGGGGATTTTTGTTAATAAAAGTCATGATGATTATCTTGAACCAAACAATGAGGCATAGAGAACTTCGTTACCTCAAGGGATCTGATTATTTGAAAATTAATTTTATTGGTATGTTCATTTGTTTGATTTGTTAGTGCCCATTCGATCATGTAGTTCTCATATTTTTCCATCTTGTTCAAGGATGGAAATACCATACAAATTGATTCACATTGGGAGTGCTTGTCCTCTTATTGTATGACCTTTTCATCTTCTGTTTTCATCAATATTATTCAACATCTTGGTCCTTTATAGCATCATGTTGCAAAAGGAAAGCAGTGAAAACATGAGTCTTAGCTCAGGAGTTTTCTCTTAAATATATGATGTTTACGTTTGACCACAGTAATTACTTGACAGAAGTTGCAATAAGGACTGGTTCCTGGAGGAGGATGAGTCTCCTGTAGTTGCAGGTGAGGGAGGGTGTATCCTCTCAGAAATTACTAAGGCATTACTTATCAACAGGCAGAAAATGGGATATCTCAGAAAATATAAATAAGACATTTGTTTCGAGACAGAATTATCTAGTGAATCCATTGAATGAGAGGTAATGATTAGCATGAGTAGTACAAATCTGTAGGAATGAAAGACTGAGAGACATGGAGACAGGATATAGTGGTTTAGTCTGCAGCGCATTTCTCATCCTTTTTTTCAAGGACTGGATAATAATTAGCTTTCACCTTTCTTTTGATCAGCAGTTTGATTTATCCTTCTTATGGAAGAGTATTATCTTCTTAATATTGTTAGAAGGGACTTCAAGTGGAAATCTCTAGAAAGTTATGCAGAATCCACATAAATGTTTGGGGCAGAGATCCTTGCTTCTTTCAATGCAGAAATTGACATACTCTTTAGATATCACTGAGGCACATCCTTATCATGGAGATCAGCACATGCTTGAAATGAGGCAATATTCTTATAGTGAAGTGTTGTAGAGGTATATGACCCTATAGGGATTTTATAAAATTTCACCTCACAAGGAAAAACCTGGTATTATAAAATCATAATTTGCAATTTTAAAGCTTATGTAAAATCACAGAATATCATGTTTTGCATCACATCTAAATGTATCTTTGGAGGTGGGCAGTTACATCTCAACAAATCTGCTATATTATATTATTATATTGGATACTATATCTGTCTTAAATGCCTTACATATTATGATATTACAAAATATAATCTCAATCCAATTTATTGTCAAAAAAATCTTATGCTATTCATTCCATACAATGTTGTTATGATTTTAACCTCTCCCAAGACCTTGGCTCAGAAAAGTGGCCCTATGTGTCTTTGTTGATAAACTGAAATATCATGAGATAATGTCTGATATATATTGGTATACAAGTGCCTTCATTTGATGGTTGGATCATGTGCTATATTGACTCATACATTCATCTCCTGGTTGTTTTCCATCAGCCAAGACATTCAGATTTTTGGTTAAACACTTAAAACTTTCTTCAGCATGGCATCTCATTTTAGAGGAAACTGAAATCTTAATGTTAGAAACCTTGTCACGTCTTACACAAGCTTTTATTTAAATCCTTTATCTAGTCAGACCAGCCTTTTGCCGTTTTTTCCGTTTTAAATTGGTAGCATTCTAATAAAATCATGTTAATAATTATTAGTCTTGACCATTTTTTCTCTAACTCATGTTGTATCATGAGTGAATTTGGCACCTTAAGAAGTCAGAATAATGAATTTTTCGATTTCATCAGGATAAGTGGATTCGATCCCCCTCCTGCGCGAGTTTTTGCTTGGCGTGTGCTGGAACTAAAATGACGGTGTCTGTGAAGAGGAGGCCATGGCTGTAGCTGATGTATATCCCCTTTTGATTCTTCATGGGTTTGTTTTCAGGAGCACGTGGTTGAAAGTTGAAACATTGATCTACCTCCATATCCTTCCATGTTTGCTAGTCCATTAACTCTCGTGATGAGGAACTTTGCTTGGATTTACTTCACTGAATCTTCATCTCCTCGTCTTAACAATGTTGCTTTTTCATTAGATGGAATATCGTGTTGAGAAAAAAGCAAAGAAGAAGGCACCACCTCCAAACCCATATCCAAGTGCCATAAAAGAGATACAAGCAGAGGAGAAGAAATATGTTCATGATCGTTTCTTTAATCCCAAGATACTTGAGATTGTGCAAAAAATGAAAGCTGAAAAGGCTGCACGGATGCAAGATCAACAAGGAGGTGGTGATAGTGGTGCAGGTGGTGGCCAGCCTCGTGGCTGGAATGGCGAACAGCGCTGGTGTACTCCATTCATGGTTACTGGTGAACTCCGTTGATGGTTATATAAAGTGCTTTGTTAAATTTGGTCTTTTGTCTGATCAGCTTCTTCAGAAACTAGTTAGTATTTCATGTTCAGCAGGTATGTAATTCACACTTAAATAGTAGAAGGAAATATTAAGCTTTTTGGATGTCTTCTTAACAAATGAACATCGCTGTTTGACACGGCAACTAATGGCATTGAGTACCAGTTACTTTGCTTGTAGCCTGTGATTCACCATGTGTTCAATTTCTGAGCATGTTTATAGGAAGCTTCTAATTACATGAGACAAAGTTCCAGCAAGATGAGAACATGTGTGTGCGTGTTTATCCAAGAAAAGGGATGGGAAAAGCTGCACTAATGGCCACTGTTCATTGGATTTCTGGTCTAGCTAGAAATAGTGAATGTATTTAGGAAATTTTACGAAAGTTGCTTTAACGCTTAACTGATAAAATTTCTATTCATGTCAATTACATACATATATTGAGGCCTCCATTGTCTGTTTCTTTTCCAAATGGAGCCTATTTTTTCTTGTACATGCTGACATGTTTCACTGCATGGAGATGGACGATGCCAACTAAATTCTTGTTTAACAAAATTAGAAATTAAAAAGAAAGAGACGGATTTTTTCAAAAATTCAGCAATCAACATGTTGAAAGTGTAGAATCAACTAACTTGTAAGCATAAACTCGCAATGGTAGCAGTATCGTGCAGGTTACGAGCAGACGCACCAATTTGTCCGACTTCATTAATAAATTCTGGTGGATTTAAACCCTCCCGTTATTCAAAAGAACAAGAAAAAAAAAACTCACACTTGGTGCTCTCTACAACGCGACCATCAGGTTCAGCCCACAGGTGTTTTTAGTAGGTTTGGATTACCCAAGTGGAAACCACAGATACTGGCTCAAGAAAAGAGTATCCATATAAATTCTGTGTTTGCAGCAAAGCAAAATGAAGTCTATCGTTCTAGATTTGAGTCTTGAGACATATTCTCATCTACTCATTTGTAATATATGGACATTGTCTCGTGTTCCGGAGTCCAATGATGGTGTGTGGTGGGTGAAATTGGACTGTCTTGTTAACAAGGCACCACAAGTAGATGATCCGACGACAGCAAAGATCAAACTGTCAGAATAGGTCAAAAAGGTGCAGCAGGCCTGTTCTGAAATCATCCATCAAAGAAAACGAGTGGCGTTCTTACCCCCACCACCCCGGCCCCACCCCCCCCCCCAAAAAAAAAAACAAGGAAAAAAAAAAAGAAAAAGGAAACGGAAAAGTAAAACGAGTGGCGTTCCAAAGGATCGAGCACTTGTCTGACAGACAACCGTAAAGGTTAGACGTATAAATGGGGTCAGGGGCGATCTGTTTCAAAGTTCTGAGCAAAGGAATTTGATTTCTTTTGTAATTGAAGATTGTGGCACCTGCAAGTACAACCTTTCAGACAAATAAGAAATCATGGATACATGAGAAACGATACCATTTCTTCTGCATGACTTGTCACTGTAACTAACAATCATCATTCTCATGTCACCTTTTGAAAGATAATTGAGTTTATGCTGACCTTGTGAGTTGTCACTGGTTGGAAAACCACTCATCGATAACTTAATTGTAAAACAAATTTTGCATTTCTATCGAGCACCTGACCTTTTTTCAAACACTTGGCAGAAATTTTGCTTCAATTTCAGTCTAACGTTAAACACAGACTGGAAAATCTGATTCACATATGTGATAGTTGCTGCTGCACCCTATATGCTCCACTCTGGCACCGTATGAACACCACCTATTCTGAGTCAGAGTCTGTTGATAGCATCTGATATGCATCTTTTGGTTCAGCATCAGTGATAGATGGGGGCCTATCATGGTTTGAGCTTCTTGTGTTTTGACGTCTCCTACTGGCTCCTCTACTGCTTGTTCCTTCATCCTGCCAAAAAAGTAAGAAAGCTTGTCAGAATCTTCCTAGCAAAAACTAAATGTAAAGAAAATTGATCACACATGTATATAAGGACATTGATTCCATGCCAATCACCACCAAATAACAAAAGCAAACAAGTAGAGTACAAGAGATGCTCTAAGATCTAAATGACACACCATATCCAGTACCCTCTTTACTTCACACAATATGCTGTACCTTAAAGAAATCCAGAGCACTAAATTCAGGCCTGTAAGTTGATCAAGGGTGATAGAAAAGCAAAGACCATAGAAGTCAGCCTGTTCAGTGGAAATCCATGCTTCAAACCTTGTTATTTTACCACCTCTTCTGACTTCAATAAAAAATGGAAATAAGTTAAACCAAGTGAGGTAGATCTCAGAATGAGCACAGATAACAGCAAATCCCCATCTTCTAAGTACAGTTTATTCCCTGGGAAGACCTCCAAATTCCTACATAGGAGTAGGACCATGTATTCTGTCACTACCAGCTTCTTAGAATCACTCTATACAATCATGATGCATAGATTCCATTAATAGCCTTGGAATATTTTAAACCAAAGCAAGATCCAAGTCACATAGAACTTTTCTGAACATCAAATACAAGCTCAATATAAAGCTAACAGACTATAAACCTTGCTCATCAAAAACAGAAGCCATGCTTTTCAAAGTACCCCTCAGAATCACATGCAAGTTTGAGCACATGCAATGTTGCCATTATGAAACATTTGCTTAAATAATTAAATCAGGATAACTGTCTTATGTTTATTATTGGTTGCTCTCTTGCTTTTGAAACTTCCCTCTTAAAATATTTTTTTATTTATCCGAATAAATCAACATTAGAATTGACAATTATGGATCCATCTAAATATCCCTTTTTGACAATGTCATGCATTTATAAAACCTCAACCTATACCTTTAACAATTTTTTTAATGTTATTACTTCTTGTCGAGGGAAGAAAAATGAGAAAACTAGAGCCAAGTGTAACAGTAAGGTGAACGCATGTCAATGATATCAGTTCTTATTCTAACTTATCTTACTAAAAATACAAAGCACGCTTAACAAAAATGTTCATGAGAGAAACAGGCACCATACAATAATTTTAGTTGATCTCTCACCCTTTTAGGAGGTTGGGTCGTTTGACTGCTTTTCAGCCAAACTGTACCAAATGATATGCATGCACCTAACAGCAAGCCAGGACCAATTCTGGGGTCTCTCATGTAATCACCGATATGGAAAGCAATGCTCCGGATCTTCTCTTTTACAGCATTGCGAGGAGAAAGCATACCCTGAGTGCTTGACCAGATTGGGTTGGCATCCTCGGGGATAAGATGTGGAGTCGGTTGAGTCTGCATACAAGAAGAAAATAAGTGATTTATATTGCTGCAAACAGTAGAAGAGTCCATAAGCATAAAAGATACATAACATGACTAAGGTTTCTTCAACTGATCATGGCTCATATTATGAGTGAGATAGCTAAATCACAAATAGGATTTACAAAGAAATTTCTTGGTAATTGCAACTATAGCTATGACAAATTGATGTTGTTTAATAAGAATATATAATAAAAAAAATCATCTACACTAGCAGGATATTAACTAAATCGCAATGCTGTATAATGCATGCCTTAAATTAATTGAAATAAATTTTACACATACTGCTCTATGGGTTACAAATATCTGAACACAAAATTTGCAACATTTCTGGTCCCCGTATAAAGCATGAACAAGAGTTATGCCATAAGTACATTTGCAGGCAAATTACTATGAGAAAAGACATTTTGGTTTATAGGAGCTATACTTACATGTTCATCACTGCTGGCTAATGCCTGAGACATTCCAGAACTTCATGTATATCTTGGAAAAAGGGTGATGCATTTGTTATTGAAGAGAGGCTTTTATGGCCTAAAGGTGGATGGAATGGGTACAAATCTCAGCATTATCAGCATCTTTATCACTGTTATGAGTAACAAAGGGCTGAGATTGCAGCTCAGATGGCTACTGAGGCATTTTAAGGTCCCACACTGCTACCATGAACAACCGTGCAGTGAGAGATCACCACAACTTTCGACATTGATCTGATAGCTGATTAGTTAGTTTATGGATTTCATCTTTTATAAGCAGTGTCTTAGTTCTATAGTATATAAAAAATTACCACAAACGGTGATGCACAAATAAAGTCCCTTTTTGTCCTTATTAGGTTGGTTCATTAGAGTTCTAATAGCAGGATTCTGAGACTCCAAAACAGGTAAGGAACGGTAGTTGGCATTGTATGTGGATCACATACAGCATCCAACAGATTGTACATGGAATTCTGATTGAGATTTAAGAAGAGGTCCGCTACAGCTGCCTTTCCCTCTCTTCTTCTCTTATTTCTTTCATTTCCTGCCATTCTTTTTTTTCCTTATATATTTCTGCTGCTATTCTTCTTCTTTGATGGAGAATTGCATTATAGATTAATCTCTTCATGTGATTAAAATCTGATATATCAAAATTTCATCATTCTCAATATCCTTGTCAAATTACTACTGGTATTTTCTTGACTATTGAATTACTGGATAGCTAGATTGGATTTCCGCTGTGCTCAATCTTGATCTGATGCAGCTAATCTCCTTTATACTTATTCTAATCTCCTTGAACCAGTCTAGTCTTGAGTTCACCGAGTTTGACATTCTTTTTAACCCTAGAAGCTCTTGCTTATGTTTGAGACCTCCTAAAACCCTATGGCTAATAAACAAACTCTCTTTCTTCGAAGGTTCACCATACCCGTGAGTACTGCCCCATACCGGGCATCCCATACCATACAAGTACCGAACCGAGACTCAAATATAGGAATGTACCTACTCTCGATACCCTGAACCCACTCCCGCAATGGGTGTACCAACACCATACCAACCTGGAACTGGAACAAGGTCCATTACCAAGACAATGAAACAAGGTGTCCTACATTTGTTGTATAAGAGCATCAAAAGGTCCCCTTGTACAAGAGCGCATCCCTCCTCAGCAAATTCAGTTTCAACAGCCCGAAGAGTAGCAATCTGTTGATGTGGAGCAAGGAGCAAAGCTTGAAGCTGCTGATTTTTATGAAGATCAAAACTCAGGCATTTCTTGACTGGCTGTATGGTATTGAGCATAGTTCGCCATCTCGCTACCATCCCATACTAGTACCATCCTTTTACAGTACTGGTATGTTGTACGAACTGATACAATAGTGTCGTATGGTACGGTATGGTATATACACCATACCAGATGGTATGGGGCGATATGGCAAACACTGGTATCGAGACTTTTTTTTTGCTAGTACAAGCTGGCAGATGATTTTTTTTGGCAAAAGCAACTTGATAAAGGACGGTAAGTGTTTGGTAGATTAAATAACCCACCAAATCTATCATGGAATTGCTAGATTATGGGATGACATGATGACAACTATTATTCATCACTTTGTCCCTTCAAATTATAATTAATGAGTCCATATCCAATTGACACAACCTGCACAGATGGCAACGGATTGCGTATGGATCGGATCGACTAATACTCGTATCCCCCCTCCACAAAGAAACCCATACCTGCATCGTACCTATCTCAAATTGGGTCGGGTCGAGTAAAATAGAGAATGCGGGTTAGGCCGGATTAGGTCGGGTCTCACAAAAATCCCCCAAATCCCACAAACTACCATGCTACTGCCAAGATTAAGCTCTTAAAACCTCAAGGGACCAACTCACACCGCCACTACTCGATCTCCCTTAGGTGCTCTCCTTCTCCATAGATCTCCGAAAAAGATAGTGAAATGAAGAGAAAAAGAAGTGAAAAAGGAAAAAAAAATGATGAAAACCCTCCAATCAGTCTGACCTCCCTCAGCTGCTCCCCTTCCCCACAGATCTCCAAGAAAGAGAATGAAATCAAAAGAAAATAAGCGAAAAGGGAAAAATGAAAAATGAAAACCCCTTTGATATCCCCCAGGTGCTCTCCTTCCCCATACATAGTCCACAGATCTTCGAAAAAGAGAATGAAAAGAAGAAAAAAAGAAGCAAAAAGGAAAAAAGATCAAGCTATGTGGGAAAAGATCTTACCTTTTAATTTTTTCCGTCTTCCCTTTGTTTTTTATTTTTTGATTTGTCCTATATTTTTCCCCCAATTTTCCCTCTATTTTTTCCATCCTCAGGAGTCTCAATTGGGTGGGAGGCATGGAGCAGCCTAATAGGAAAGCTTAGATGATGGCCTGATTTTTCCTTTGTTTTTTCCGTCAATGGTCTCAATCAAGTGGGAGGCTTGGAAAAGTTAGGTTATGGTTTCCCCTGATTTTTCCTCTATTTTTTCCATCCTCAGGAGTCTCAATCGGGTGGAAGGCTTGAAGCTGCCGATTAGAAAAGCTTAGATGATGGCTAGGGTTGTATATATCGGATCAGGTTCAGGGCAGGGCATACCATTATTTGTACCTGACCCGAACCCGTTTCAGGTAATTTTTTAAGAACCCATACCTGCCCCGGATTTTAATTGGATCGGATAAAAACCCGCCCCATTCGGGTCGGGCCAGGTCGGGTATCCGGCGGATCGGATGAGATTCCCATCCCTATGCACAACGAAAGCATGACAATGGAGGAGTACACCAATAAATTTTATAGCCTAGTGACACATTCAGAGTTTCCATGGAATGAAGATGTCATGACTGCAAGGCCTGAACCTTCCATCTCATCGGGTTTGGATCTTGCAGGTTATATACCATGGCTGATGCAGTTCAGGAGGCTTGCCAGATGGAAAAAGAAAAGAGTTTTAAAAAAAAAAACAGCTATAAGGGCTTGTTTACAAAGTTACCTTAAGGGCTGACCACTCTACTGCAGGATGTTTCAAATTGGTTCTACTAACAGATCAGTTATTCATCTTCTTCTAGTATTTATGATGGTTCAGGCTCCAGTTCCAAAGCAAGGACTGAAATCCAATGCTATATATGCAAAGGACTGACCATTTTTCAGCCTAATGCCCAAATTGATCAGTTACTTTTGCAGATAAATCAGCTGTTATTGCTTCTGCTAGTCCTGAACAACAGGCAAAAAAGGCTGTGGTGTTGGAGCCGGAACCAGAAAGTGATGATGATAAAGAGTGAGAGCAGTTGTGAGGAGATACTACATCATTGTGTTATTCTTAAGCCATTGTTGACTACAAACCCAGAAGGTGACAATGAAGATTGGTAGACCAATTTACCTTAGACTTGTATGTGGTGTAGCGGACAGTTGTGCACGATGGTCATCGACTCAAGTAGTTGCACAAATGTGGTATTAGAGAATGCAGTTAACAAACTCAAGTTAAAGACAGGCTCATCCAAGTCCTTGAAAAATAGCTTGGGTCAATAATGACAATCTCAAAGTAGTCCGTAAAAGGTGTTTGGTCCCCTATTCCATTGAAGAATTTGTTGATACAGTTCCATGTGATGGGCTTCCAGTAAAGGTGCACCACCTCCTGTTGGGTAAGCCATGGCTTTTTGATTATCCAGTACAACTTGATGGCTACATCAGCACTAATTCTTTTCAGCATGGAGACTTATTAATGAAGTAATGCTGGCTTAAGATTCTCCAGTAATGAAGCTCAAAATAACAGTGGGCACTTTTCTTCTGTAATGTGTGGCTTCGTCAGGACATGACACCTTAGACTCTTTCCCCAACTTGACAGAGTCTAGTTCTAAAAAAGAGGGGGCGGGGGGATGCGAGAATTGATGCAATTGCTAACAAACAGAAGCATTTATGGCCTCGAGATGGGGGAATGAGTACAAATCTCAGTGTTATAAGCATATTTATCACAGTTATGAGCAACGAAAGGCTGAGATTGCAAGATTGGATGGCTATGGAGGTGTTTTAGGGCTCCACCCCACTACCATGAACAACCATGAGGCGAGAGGTTGCTGCAACTTCATCCAACAACATCGATTCATTTGCTAATTAGATAGTTTATAGATTTTATCTTTATAAGGAATGTTTTAGTTACTTTATAGTAAATAAAAGGGTCACTGTTTGGCATTGTTCATGCTACAGCACTGTAAATAGTAATGCCCAACTAGAGTTCTTTTGTCCCCTCAGCTTGGTTCATTAGCATCTTGATATTGTTGGAGTCTAAGACTCCAAAATGGGAAGAAATAGTAGCTGGCTTTATATGGACTGCATTAGGCATCCAACAGATTGTATGTGAAATTTTGATCAAGATTTAAGAGGCCTGATATGGCTGTTTTTCCCTATCTCTGTCTCTTATTTCTTCCACTTTCTGCTATTCTCTTTTTTTCTCATATATTTCTGCTGCTATTCTTCATCTTTGCTGGATTATTGCATTGTAGATTGATCCTTGCATATTATTAACATCTGATATATCAAAAGTTCAAAATCATTCTCAATCAAGTTAATGCTGATATTTACTTGACTACTGAATTATTGCATAGCTAGGTCGGATTTCTGTTGAGCTCAACCTTGATCAGATCCAGAAAACTTCCTTTTTACTTCTAATCTCCTTGAACTGGTCATGATGTTGATTACACCTAGACATTTTTTCAAACCTTAGAAACCCCTGTTCAAGGTTTTAAAAACCAGTACTGGAGGGAACACTGAATTTTTAAAAACAGGTATGGTATCGGATATTGATATACAATATGGGATTGCATCTTGTACAGACACACTGTACCAGTGCCAGTTTTCTGCAGGAACAATATGGTACTGCTCGTATCATCCTGTTCCACCAATTTTTAAAACCTTTCTCTTGCTTATGTTTCGTGACCTCCCCAAACTCTAGGGCTAAAACACAAACTCTCTTTCCCCACTATAACTGGAATTAATTCATATCTGCACTATTTTCTCAATCCTGGACAGCAAGCATCCAGAACTTCCAAATCATATAAAAATCTTTTCTTTTTTTGACTGCCACCACCTGTAGACAGCCCAACACTAATGTCCACCTTCAAAGGGATAGCAAAAAAATTTACACTTATTAGATGATCCAAAACAATGATCTTTCATTGATCTCTCTTTTGACATTCTAGCCACTCAAAAAATAGGCCAATAGGACTTGAGTCTGTTGGTTGGTACCCCTCTCCTTAATCCATTAACTAGGGACAGGATCTGTATCCGAAACACAGAAAGGTGGGGTCTCATTATTATTCTAAAAAAAAAGGAAATAAAAAATCCGAAAAAAAAAAACTTGAATAGAATGTTTCTATTCGATGATCTATGTATTTAAGCAAATGATAAGTACAAATGACCACTGTAGGTGAGATAGCGAATTCAAACTATGCAGTCAAAAGACCACCTAACATGAATAGTCAGAATCAAGAAAATTGTCATAATCTGCTAAATAGCTCTGCAACAAATTCATACAAAGAATATAATTACAATTCAAATGACATACATAATTAAGAAAAATAAAATACATCATTGTGACAATTACACGATAAGACGTCAAAATTTCTTCGGGAAAATATGTTCATAGCATGATGTCAATGGTTCATAAACCACTTACAGAATATGGAAGCTCTTTTGTGTCACCATCCTCAACAATCTCCGAGAGCCAGTGAACAATCTGCAAAAAAGGTCCAGAAGGGGACACTGGTTATAACAGACTAATGGAGCAATTCAGCAAAAAAGTTCTCCCTTGGTATCTGTAGCATGTTGTTATGTAGTTTCATCACTACTCAACTGCACTATACAAATTATGAAAATAAAGACTTGGTATCTATTTGAATTTGTCATAGCAATCAATGAGGCTAACGATGATAAAAGAGTTATAAGGGATTCAAAATGGTGTCATCTTTATCCCCATTAATGGCCAGTTCATATGAGTATCTAATGAATTAAGTTTTAAAAAATACAAAACATCTCAAATAAAAAAGATGAGGATTACAATCCGTGAACATGTCACAGTCAATGAGGATAATATCACAATATATGAGCTTGAAAAAGGTGGAAATTATCTATCAACATTGCATATTCCACAACAAAACCTTAACCATAAACATCCAGCCTCATCCAACCATTTGGGGTCCACTTCATAGATTCTTATTTGCCAAGATATCCTATTTAGGGAGATCTGTGATGCTATTCCAAGCTTTTCTGTATCTTTTCTCCCAACCCCCACCCATTTTGCCTTAGGTCTCATCAACTTCAAAAGAATCTACAAGACTACAACAAAAAAAGATGTTACAATCATTAAAATCACAAACCTCATAAATGTCCTGTGAACCCTTGTACCTTGCCACAAGCTGGGAGGCAACATTAGCATTCTCCTCTGAAGGAGCATCCCACATACTTTGTGGCCACTTCTTGACCTTAATATTTGCTTCTGTTGAATTTCTTTTGTAGCGCACAATAAATAATCGAGGCACATCAGTAAAATCTCCATACCTCCTCGGTCCACAAGTTTCATAGGCATCATCCGAAAAGAGGTAAAACATACAGTATTTCTGCATTGAATGTGGCAATATTTAGTCAAAATGTATAAAGGACAACAAGAACTGAAACAGGTACTTGACCTGATGAATTTATGCAAAACAAAGCTTTAAATCTGCTGTTACTAGTAAATGCAAAACCATATTTATATCACAGGCATTTCTTCTTTCTTTAAGGGAAGAAGTGCATCTTGTCTGAATCAGAAAAACATACTATTAAATTGGGTTTGCTAATTAAGTTTATTATTGAAAACAACCACAAATACATACTAGAATAAGCAGGCCTACTCCAAACCATGCATGGATGAAGTACATCATTTTCTGAATACGAAATAGCTAATAATGTATTAATACTTCCAATGGGTGAACCAAGCAGGAGGGTGAAAATGAATATATTTCTCTTTAGATCTGTACCTTTTTACCAGAAATGTATCAGAACATCAAAAGGTGCAAGAAGTGACTTCCATCTGCCTAGATAATGTAACAATAGAGGACACAGCCACAAATGGAACTCAAGGTAAAGAAGACCCATAATTTCCACATGCAGAATGAATCCCCTCTCAAAACACACATAAGCTAATCAAAAATACCCTCCATCTATTCCTCATCTACCATCTACTCGTCATTACATACCATGAAACAGAACACAACCATTTTCTCAATCCCACCTGGCTCAGAATAGCTTAGTTCCCCTCGAAATAAATTACAGCATATTTTCTTCTCATCCAAGATATACATTAACTCCAAATCCTCTTCCAAACCAAAGTGCAACAATATTAACAACCAACTTGTGAAACAATTTCCACCTCATCAGAAGAAAACATATTTGCCACATGCCAAAATTTGCAGTTCCCCTCCAACTCAGACTCCAGGCAAATTAAAATTCAGAAACTAAACATTTCATTACCTTGTTTCGCAAATCACTCATATGTAACCTTCTTTGAGCATCTTCTCCACCAAGTTCTTCTTACTCCTCCTCCCCATCAGTTCTATTGTTGCCTGTAGCATTGCGTTTTATGACCTCTAGACTCTTTCTTCTACTAAAGATGAACTCTTTTACCTGAGATATTGAATTTTGCTCCTAGTCTAAAATCCAATGCACACCCTCATATTTCCGCTTGCTCACTGTTGTTCATGACATCATATCACCATCAACAAGAAGTTGCTAACAAGTCTCCATTATCTAATGGGTCCTCCAGGTACACCATCAACAAAAAGTTCTACCGCTTGAACACTCTATCCAGGTACAACCATACTCTTCAAGACTACCATACACTCAATAGCATGATCTTCATCATCTCTAGCTGATTTTCTCTTAATTCAGGTCATATCTGCCGGCCATTACAAATGTTCAAAGCTGCAAGCCATCATAGGTTCACATACATTCATGAGGGGCAAAAATGTCATTAAGGAAATGCAGTTCAGCACATCCAAACTCAAAAATCTCATCTCTCCCTCTCGTGAAGATCCTTATTAATGTCAGTAGGTGCATGACTAAGACCTAGTTGGATGGTTTAATGCAGGACCGTAAACCATGTTTAATGGTCCATACTTCATACAGTGCAATTATATAAGGAGCAATGATCCTGTACCACTTAAGACAATTTTTGTTGGATTCATAAAGTGACCTTGAATACTTGGGAAAAAGTCTGATGTTTATGGTTATGAATTTGTTACATTGGTTCTAATGGAACAAAGTATATTAGACACCTCAAACAAGGGATATAATAGAGACTTTTTCTTTTTTTGGAGGGTAGGCAAGGCAGGGGTGGTCAGAAAGCATGATGCATGGTTGTGCCACTTCACCCCCTTGGCCTCTGTCCATGCAGCAAGATTAGCATAGTTTTGAGTAGATTCTTTGAGTGAATTAAGTAGCAAGCTTGAGTTGTGGCTTTTCCCAGAAGCAAGATATTCACCATTATCAGCATCCACAAACTAAATCCTTACATAGTTGAGTGCTATAAAGCAAATTCAATAATTCCACTGATATGAGCAGAAGTTTCACTGACAAAATGATGGATTTGATATTCTAGTGAGACAGACCCTGACCTTCTGAAGTTCACCATCAAGCCATGTAAATGTCAAGCGATTCTCTTTTAATGCAGCCGCAGCAGCAGCAGCAGATGCTTGAACTGAAAAGTTAACTTTATTGGCATTATCTGGATCAACAGCATCCAACAATACATTGCGGACCCTGCGCATGGTCTATAGTAATCTAAGGTGCATGTGGTAAGTTAAAACCAAAGCATTAGATGTATCTTAAAAGCATATAACCCCTTGTTGTTAAATCCCATCAAACAGAAAATAATTGGGCCTTTAAAACATACATTAACCCTTCTATACCATCAAATTACAATACAATATCCCAAAAGAGACTTACATCACGCATTTTACTTAGCTCATGGCTAGGGCGGCCAGCAACAATCACACAATACCAGATTTTAGTGTCATTTCCGGCTCGAGAGTAACCTCTTGCATCACATCCTAGCTCCATAGATGTCACACTCCTTAGTTGGGGAGGTTCTGGAAACCAAAGCAAAAGGTCATCATGTGAATTCATTTCATGTGAAAAAGTATATGTAGATAATAGAAAAATGCTACTCAATATTGTATTTTACTCTAAAGTATCATCAGTTTCTTAAGATGTTAAGCATATAAAAAAATGCAAAAAGATATACAGGAAATCTTATACAAGGTTTACTCAATCATTTCCTGATCTTAGTTGTTAACATGAATGTCCATGTGCATGTGAACATGCGTGCACACACACATTAAACCCAAATTCCAGATTGCCGCTCCATCAATAAGCTTTTGCATCACCTGTCTTCACACTGCTAAAAATACTCTCACCTCAAATAAAAATACCCAATTTAATCCATCTCCTAGTCTGAACATTTCAGAGTTCAGATTGCACAAGCCCTTAACTTCCATTGAATTTTGACAATTAGAAATCCAGATGAAGAATTTACAACAATGAAAAGCTCATTCCTCACAACACAAATATTGCATTACATTCTTGAACAGACAAGAAGTGCAATAAGGACTTCCAGCTTTTGCAAATATTGAAATGAGAGTGCCAAATGAAAATAGCAAAATGAAACACACAAAAACACCTATCAAAATAAATACCCCTTACAGAACACGCACACAAAAACATCACTAATTAGTTAATGGTCCAGAACAATTGATATCACATTGTAATGATTAGCATTGCCTAGTCAATTTCCAGCTGGACTAACCAAAATTAGCCACAGGTAATTTTCTCTGACAAAAAGAAAATGCAATATGTATGCAATAAAACAATAATCATAAGGTGTTCCAAGTTTTCAAACAGACCATACCTTTGTGTTTATTCTCTTCCATGATGGTTATAAACTCTGAGCTGTTTAGGCTTCCTGCAATAATAGAGATGGATGAGTAGTCCTTCAGACAACATGGAAGCCTGTAGTTCCCAGGTAATGACATAAGAAGGTAGGAAAGAAACAAACCATGGTAAACAACAGGCTTTAAACCTGGATCCTTTAAAAATACAATAGCAGGGGCTGATTCCACACCAAATCTGATAATGGAAATAAAATCATTCATCATAACCACACAAAAAATGATGACAAATATAACTGAGTCTGTTTTAGCAGGTACTTAATCATGAAATCCATTAGGTCTGAGGTAATAACAAATAAGAAAAGAAGACCTATCAGAATGCAAAAAAAGTCATATTGTTTGCTAAGAAATTAAAATTGCAAATGGAGAGTTGGGTAGCTGAGCAATTAGTTACCAGGCAATATATAGGCAATAATTGCCTATAATCTTTTAAGGCCTAGAAAAACCTTAAAAATACTGTGATATCCATATGACAGCCTCAAAATTGTGAATCTACAAAAACTTGATGATGAAACAAGAGCTATTATTATCGAATGTCAAATTGTCAATGAAACCATAATGACGAAAAGTGAAGGCAGGTTGAAAAAAGATTATCTCCATTATATAACTTGGTACACTAAACAAACGATACCGTCAATTAAATTTACCAGGAAGATTTTGTCAAACCATATGCTTTTCTTTCATGGAAATCCCTTTTACTTTCTTATAGTACAACCTCGTCCATTATTGAATTCACCGATTATTTGTTCTAGGCTTCCCATGGTCACATGGTTGCATTATGCCAAGGATGAAGATATCGACGTTGGAAGAGGTGAGTGTGACAGGAGGGTGACCTGGACTGGTAAGAGACCTAAAGAGGGTCAAAGGCATTAACGGCAGGAGAGAAGAGGACAATGCATAGTGAAGAAGGCGAGGAGGACATAGAGGAACAAGGCAGTTCACATCTCAGTGAATTCAAGATTTAGGATCAGGTTGCCATTGTTTCAAGAAAGAGGAAGTTTGAACAAGTGTTTTTTAAGACCGGCGAAATTGGTGATAAAAGATGGAGAGAGAACAAGAATTTAAATCTCAGCCATACCAGCACAGCATCAATCAAGTGCTAACCCAACTGAGCCGAACTACCTGGATCATGCTCGAGTTGATCGTGCAAAAACCATTCTGGGACCAATCAATGCAGTCAACTACTGACCAAGATGCCTTCAGACCCCCTTCTGGATTTTCTTCAATGTCGGACGATGGAAACAACCAAGATTTTATGTCCTAGCAGAATAGGGGGCATCCCAGCCATCCCATCCCGTTCCTGTGAGAAAAGGCTTGGAACTCCAAAACCCATTCATACAAGGAGAGAAGAAGAAAGAGGAAAGAAGGAAAGGAAGGAAAGATAAAGAAAAGGAAAAAAAAAAGAAAAGAAAGAAGAAGAAAAATGAAAAAAAAAAAAGAAAGGAAGATGAAAAAAAAAAAGAACAGTAAGAAAGAAAGGTAGAGCAACAGAAAGAAAAGAGGGAAGAAAAGAAAAAAGAAAGAAAGGAAAAAAAAGGGGAGAAAAATGGAGGATATCCACTAGGATGCATGACCGAGACGATTATCAAGATGGGACGGGATGGGACAGCAAAACGAACCATTCCATGAAAAAATCGGGACACCTTTGTCCCACGGGATTTAAAACCTTGGAAACAACTCAGGAGAAGGTAGACCACTAACAGACAACCAAATAAACTACTACGTATAAACTCTTTTACATAAATATCATTTATACAAATGCCGTCTCACTTAAGATATTACATGCAAACAAGGAAAATCTTTTACTTGAGTTAAATAATAATCCTCAAACTTCCAAATTTCTTAAGAATAAAAATTGATTTCTCAATTTTGGTTCGATTTTAAATTTTTGGGGTCAGGTCAAAGTTTCAACTTTTGTCTTAAGTTATTTCTCAAACTCTAGAGGCTTGTCAGTTTTGATTTGACCCAAAAATTGCTAAGAACCAAAACCACAAAGGAAAGTCAAATATTTTAGTCTCCAAAACATCTCACCAAAAATGATACTAAACATCCCTTAACACTTCAACAAAATTATTCAAGTGCTACACATATACAGTATATTCATGTGGTAGGTTATTACATATTTACAAGCCTAGTAAGCACTTGATGGGGTACCAAAAGGTCATTGTTGTTAACTAACATGTTAAACTTATTCTTTGTTCATCTGACAAATCAATGCTAGAAGTAGACTTTTTCATCTTGAAAGCACTACAACCATCTATATATCATTCATTACTTTCCTGAAATTGGCTACCTGATTACATTTCAATTGTTAATGTACATATAGTTTTTTCAATATAGTTTTAACTGCAAGTTATTTCAAGATACATATTAAATAAAATTAGCGCTAAAAAAAACTTCAGTACACATCAAAAAGGATGAGTAGGGTATTTAAATCGACATGGTTTATGCAAAAACATAGCATTAAAACAATAAAACATAAGAAAAAAGACTAACATACAAAATTGGATGCCAAAGTAGGCCTTATCAAGGACTGCCAGTCGTATCGAAGTGTGCCTCTTGGTCCTTTTTTGATACAATATGCAATGTGATGCATACATATTGGCCAGCCAGAAAACAACCCCATATCTCAATATTTGAATCCTTGCTGGAGAGAGACCATTCAATGGACTTTAATGTGATTTATGGTTCTAGACCAGTACACAATGCACCTTTTCATTTTATATTATTAGGATCTTAATAATGGAAATTGACATCAACTGCAGGGCATATTTGAAGCAAAAGAAGGCCAAAAAAACTACATTTTTAAGTTGCTAAAGACTGAGTTCTATCATTCCCGAAAAAGTCATTACTTGAATCAGAGTGGAATAGAGTAGCTTTATATTTAAAGTGAATAAAATGGAGAAAATGATAATTGATAATAAGATGTTGGCAGGCAAGAAAAAATTAATTGGAAAAAACAGATCAACAAAATGAAGGCATTAGTTAGAATCATTAAGCGCACATAACCACATCAATAATTAGAGAAAATTCACAAACCATTCTTAAAACACCCGCCCATGCATGCATGCATGCAAGCAAGCATATGCATATATGCTACATTGGTTTGTCAAATAAAGATGACCCGTTAAAGACCACCAAATGCTTGCTCGGATGTAGCATCTTCTGTCACTTCGGCAAGGGGTCAGGGCTTCAATTCAGATTGGAGTCAGTTCTCAAGGATGGGGTGGGCGGGTATAGGGTAAAAGGTGAGGATTAGCCCCTCCTAGTCTTAAAGATGAATGATGGAAGAAAATATTCATCAACCATGACATGATGCATCCTGGAATGCTCATTTGCGATGCATAATTGTTTAATAATTTAGTCAAATGAAAAAAATTCGAATGGCATGGAAGTGAGAGCACATACGAGTTCCACCAAATGGAAGAATCCTCTTCTGTCCATAAAACGAATGCAAAAGACGCATAAGTCCCATAATCTTTGGCAGCTTGGCGCAAGAATGGAGCAGCACGTTCTCCGGTTTTTGAGAAGCAAAGAACTTTAACCTATCAATTTTATGTAGTAAATCCAACAAGTTGATAGGATCACAAAATGAAAACAAAGGGATATAAGTGATGATATGAAAGCATGCAAATGTTTAGCCTAATAGAAGGGAGGAGAACCTTGAACAACTACTATATTGTCTCAATTGCATGATTGTTAAATTGTTACATATGTTGAAACTTAAAATCCATAACATCAAATTAGAATGACAGAAGGGCTGAAATGCTAGATTTACCTTTTAATCCTCTAATATTTTCAGGTAGCCATTTATTATAGGAGATTGTTTGCAAAGCTATATAAGTCATTGGATATTATCTTTCTTCATCTGTAAGGTGATTTCCTCCCTTCTTGAAGTAAAACCATTTTGTGATCCTTGGGGAGCAAGTGTTTGAGTCAATACAACGTAAAACAACACACAGGATTATTACAAACCTATTTGGGTCTAGCTGGCGGAAGGATTGCAATAAGGTAATTATTACAAGATAGGACAGAACCAGTAGTTGGGTTCTAACTATCATAGAATCATTTTGGGTCCAAGTAGGGGCTTCCAATAGTCATGCACCTTTCAAAGCAAACTTATAAACTTAATTCAAGCAAAGTCAGAGCTCAACATAGAAAATTAATCACTAGTCTAACTACAAGATACTGCTGGTCAACACCACTAACATCGCCATCCATCCTACTGCATTCATTCTTTAACCCAGCATATTTCAGTGAGTCTCCCCATCATCTCCCCAATTAACAATTTAATCTGGACACATCTTTCCATCACTCACCAAGTGGGTCATTCCTTTCTCTTTGTAGACACACTTAATCTTGGTATGCAATAAACTCCAGAGAATACTTATGATGCATCTGCAACCCTCAACGTTTCTCTCAAAGTGCTGTCCCTATAATGACAAGATGACATCTCCTTGTGGTATGATGCAGCATATAGGATTCTTTTTGTCATTCAAACTCATCCAGCAAACTCACACCAGAATAAGACATGTTTGGTATCATTTGTTCCTCAAAATGACAAAACATATAAGACTAACAGGATTCCAAGCTCTCCAGGAAATCCATTATCAGGACAACTTATTGTGCATCAAATTCCAAAAATAATTTCCAAAAGCCTGAGTTTCATTTGCCAACTTGTTGCATGACGTGACCAACATTTTCCTTTTCAGGAATCCTATGCCAAGCCACTCAGTATTGAGCAATACCAGCCCCTATCAACCAGTGCCAAGTCAGCACATACTATCAACTGCTGAGCCCAAAGGGCACCTAACCCCATTTATCTTTTGTTTATGCAAATTTTAAGAGTGGGAGAGTTGCAGAGTGGAGAACTGAAGTTAAGGAAGGACCATGAATAACATGTTGTAATCAAGTATGTTAAGAAATATGGATAACCATATATTATGTCATTGGTGTCGCAATTTGCATAAATGAGGCTAATCTTGATATTTTATCAGACGATCCGTTGATACTTTTTATAGCATGTGTTCTACGAACGATTACTTCTTAGTAAAAACTGTCATCAAATTAATGTTAAGGTATGGTGAGGATCAAGGTCCACAATCTCGATACCAAGTACTATACTGGTGCATTACCAATCTGGCACAGTATGAGGTGGTATGGCACAATATGCACCCCATGCCAAAACAACTCTCAAGCCATTTTTCTCACTTATTTTATCTCCATGCAGGTCAGTACACCTCAGTACGGGTTGGTATACACCTTGGTATGCCTCGATACATCTTGGTACATGGCAATATAGGGCCTATATCGACCTGAATACAAGATGTCGTACTGGTTCCAACCTATTGTGGTACGATACGGCTCATATCGAGTAGTTTTCCGCAGTATGGCATTCTATGGATAGGAATGTCAAATTAGTTTAAATGACACCACATAATATTCAAGATGCATATGTAATTACATATTATCACCATGTATGAACCAAGGTTTAAATCACGTGGGACAAAGGTATCCCGGTATCTCTATGGAACGGGATGCCCCACCATCCCATCCCGACATCCTAGTTGATATCCTCCATCTCTCTCATCTTCTTCTTTCCTTTATTTCTTTCTTTCCCTTTTGCTTTCTTTCATTCTTTTCTTTCTTTTCTTCTATCTTCCTTTCTTTCGTTTCCTTTCCCTTTTTTTTTCTTACTCTTATCCCTTCCTTTCTTTTTTTTTCTTTTTCTTCTTCTTTCTCTTTCCTTTCTTCCTTCTTTCCCTCTCTTTTTTTTCTTCTTTCTTTTTCTTCATTTCATTTTTCTTCTTCTTTCTTCCTTTTACTTTTTACCTTTTTTTCTTAATTTCTTTCCTCTTTCTTCTTCTCTCCCCACAAGGATGGATTTCAGAGTCCCAACCCCATCCCAGTCCTGTTTTCTCTCAAGAACAGGATAGGACGCCCCCCCAGTCCCACCAAAACATAAAATCTTGGTATAAACAACCATCAGCTAAACTAGAAACAACTGGACTATAAAGGATTAAACATCAAAAGACAAACAATAAAAGCTCCATGCCAATGAAAAAATATTAGATGTATATCCTAGAAGCCAATCTAGTAGACACATTGTATATTATTCTAGGATATAATTTTGTACTTAACTCATTTATTCATTAATAAAATTGGACATTTTCTTTTCCATTCTTATGTTGTGTTCTTGAATCATTCAAAGAATTAATGAGACGATGACAAATGTTCTTAAGAATTGAAAATTTGAAACATGTATCATAAATAGTTAATTCCTAAATTACTCCTGATTAATGGATCATCACGAAAACGGTGATTGATCCGTAAGATTGATGCACGGATTGCTTCCTTTTGGATAGATGAATCTTAAGTCTATAGTATGGAGACATTGAAGCGAGAGTGCAGGTAGTTGTTAGATAACAACGGTATTGAGCGTGGCCAATACGAGAAGTCAATAGGATGTCTACTCACTCATCCGTGACTTTCTCGATGCTACAGTAGTGTGAGTGATTCTTTGACCTACAGTGCCTCAACTATTCATAATGGAGTTGCTATAGTTTGACTGTACATACACTTGATTTTCAAGCCATATGAATCCTTGCGGTGTATGTTGGCTGCAGCAGGTTCATTGTAGAAGTAGGATGTGCACCTAGATGAGATCTATCGACCTTAGTAATTAAGGGACAGTCCAATATGATTTATGAAGCTGAGTTTTTAAGATCGTGACCATGGCAATGTGATTAATGAAAAAAGATTTTTACAAGATTTCACAATATGGACTCGAGTGCATTAAATCTTACATAAGACAGATGAAGGAGATTGACGAATTTTTTCATAATCTCCGTCTAGTCGGGGCTCACGATAGAAGAACCGAATCACACGATAACCATACCTAGAGGTTCAATTATCTTCCATTCTGCTGCGTTGTCATCACATGCTGCTAGGTGCCACTGGTGGATAGTGAGATCTATGAGAATTAATTGATGGTCAATAATTCTCATAAGGATAAATTGGAATTGTTCTAATCTATTGAAAAAAATTTCAATGATACTGTTGATGGAGATCATAGTATATCTCACTACCAGACAGAATAGAACCTATGAGACCACACACAAAAGAGATTTTGACTTGCTTGAATAATTGAATCATGATTTTGAATCGCAGTAGGATCTAATTATTAATTTGATTGATGATTGGACTATTTTGTAAAAGTTACAAGAGAAGATCTGCTAAAGGTTAGTGAGCCAGAGAGGAACAATTAGCAATTGTTGCTGAATTAATCATTAATATTTGATTTGATCATTTAATTAAGATTGGGTTTAATACACATTAAATTGGATTTAATTTGGTTCGATAAGGATTTGACTAAACCCAATTGGATTTGGAATTAGATTTGATCCAAACCAAACCAAATTAAGATAAGGATTCTCTCTCATGCTCCACGCCCCAACCTCCTCCATGCCCCATCTTGGCGTGCGTGAAGAAAGAAAAGGAAGAGAGAGGATTGGCGCCTAATCTTATCCCTTATCTCTTATCCTTTTGGTTCAAAGTTTAAATTTGATTTAAATTTTGAGTTTGAATTTGATTCAAATTCAAAATCAAACCTAGATAGAAAGATAAGGGTGGGGCGTGGGGTTATAAATAAAGGGCAGATCAAAGTAAAGAAGAACATAAGAAAGGATAAGATCTAATCTTTGCCCCCCCTTGTCTTTCTTTCTTGTCACCCAAAAGCAAAAGAAAAGAAGAGGATTGGATCCTTTTCTCCATTCCTCCTTCCATCCTCTCATCTCCTATCTATAGCCTTCTTGATTGGTTTCTTGAGAAGAAAAGAAGAAGATTAAGCTTTGAAAGAGAGAAAACTGCAAAGGAACTAGCATCCCAGTGATTTCGAAATCTCTTGATCAAGATCAGCCCTATATGGATACCTGTAGAGGCCAGATGCTTGTACGGCTTCAAGGAACCTCGAAGACATCCATGGAAATCCAGATCGTGGTGCAGAACAACTAACGCAAAGGCAAAGATCGGATCTTTATTAGTTTAGATCTTAATCTTGTCTTTGTAATGATAATACCTGATTTTTGAGATATGATCTCTATACATACTTTATTAAATTAGATCTGATTAGATTAGAAAAATTTTGATCTAATCTTACTTTCTGCTGCATGCTTTAAGAATTTCTGTATGCATCCATGAGATGGTTATCCTTAAAGTGGTATCAGGTTCTTATTGCAAGATTAAAAGCTAGATTTCGGATCTGAAAATCTGTTTCCGGATCTGAAATTCTGAATTTTAATGTTCACAAGATTATTTTCAGATCTTAAAAACTGTTTTCAAGATCTGAAATCAAGAACGTTTGATGATCATGAGATTGATTCCAAATCTGAAAATTTGTTTTCAGATCTAAAATTCAGATTTCTAATGATCAGGAGATGGATTTCAAGATCTGAAAATCTATTTTCAGATCTAAAATTTAGATTTTTGATGTTCATGCAATTGTTTTCAAGATCTGAAAATCTATTTTCAGATCTGAAAATCTGATTTTTTGCGTTCATGCATCTGCAATTCTGTATCTAATCTGCATGTGATCTGAATTTTATCTTTATTGTATGTTCATGTATGAGATGATATTCATAGATAGATACCTATCTTGATATGATCTGTGATGGTATGGATGTTTTCAAATTAAAGTAATCTAATTCAATATAAGATAAGATTTTATAAGTCAATCTAAGATGATCCTGAAATAAGGTTGTCCCGACACAACGGTGAAAGCTATTATGTTGGCAGATTGTCCTAAGATGAAAAGAGATTGATATGGTAAAATATCACAAAAAATTTAGCATGAATATAAGGATTATATGATAATCATACGAGTGTTTTTCATGGATATATGTAATGATCTCCATGAATCACTACAACCCTTTGTGTAGGGCAGTATCATGAATACACACCTTATTGATTTGTAATTTTGCAATATGTGGTGGCAGGAATCAATAGGTTGACCAATTTGGAATTGATTGATCAATTGGTGTCTAAGTAATAGAATGGTAGTTTACTTAATTAGGACCGTTGCATATGCACGAAAGCCTCCCATCAATCTTGAACTTACCTGGTCAATTTGATTGATTAAGTTTTCTTTTGGATGCCTAGTGTTGGGTTCACTATATATGTCGTATTTGCATCTTGAATCCGATCTTAATGAACCAAGTCAGGATCCCTCAACTTGATCCATGATAATTGTGGATTTACATCAGATGTAAATAAAACAATTAAAACGATGAGACCTAAATTAAAATCTCCTCACACATATTAAGTCTAGCGGTCTTCCTCCGTTACAGTTGTGCAGACATCTTTCTGGCATTGATTGTTCTCGATTGGATACAGTGCTTCAACTGCATCGGAGGGCGCAACCACTCTATTAGCATAAAATGCTACAGGGTGAAGATGGGATTGGGCCCAATATCTGTCAGGTGACGGATCTAATGACGGCTTTGCACTTGCGTTGAACGGTGGGTCTAACTTGACTAAGGAATGAGGCTAATATTTTTCAGGTGAGGCCTTCATGACTTAGAAGTCGAATATCGCTGCAACATGCTTGAGAAGCATTGGACAAGAGTTATCCACTCATCGGTATGCGTGTCATCAATGTCTGTCAGGTGGGGTGCGCGTACATCGTTAGGATCGCAGTACCCACTTGAAATCCTAGTCACATGAGGTTTCCATTTCTCTACGTGTAAGAGATTCAATGAAATAGTGGGAGATATATTTGTTTCATAAAGATCCTAAGATAAATATAAAAGATTTAAGTATAAATATCTAATTAGAATCTCTACTCTTGAGTTCACAATGTCAGCTTCTAATCCTTTAGCCCGAACTCTTGAAATCAACCAATTAACCAGAATGAACTACAAGGATTGGCTTAGGAATCTCAGAATAGTTCTAAACTCTGAAAGGATATGCTATGTACTCGACCAGGACTCTCCTGGTTTGCCAAATCATCCAATTGCTGAACAACGGACCGCATTTGAAAAATGGACGGATGACGACAATAAGATTAAGTGCTATATCTTGACGTCAATGTCTAATAAGCTCCAACACCAGTATGAAGACATCAAGACTACCAAAGCTATGATAACTCACCTACAAGAATTGTATGGTGAGCAGAGCCGAACTGCGCGCTATGAAGTATCTAAGAGACTCTTCAAAATAAAGATGCACGACAGACAGTCAGTCCATGATCATTGTTTGACAATGATTAAGGATTTGGAAAAGCTTAACAAGCTGGTATGACCATGCATAAGGAATTGCAAGTGGATTTGATCTTGCAATCCCTTAGTAGTTCATATGGATAGTTTATAGTAAACTACCATATGAACAAGATCGACAGCACTCTATCTGAACTGTTGCACATGTTAGTGACCACTGAGGGAATCTTGAAAAGTTCAAAGGGTACTGTTCTTGCTGTGGAGCGAACATCTACATTCAAGAGAAAGTCCGCTTGGAAGAGGAAGCCTGCAAAGAAGCAAAAGCAAGAGAGCAAGCCAAAGGACGCTCCCAAGAAGACAGCTGACTAAGAAAAATATTTTCACTATAACAATGACGGCCACTGGAAGAGGAATTATTCTGTATACCTGGAGAGTTTGAAGAAAAAAAGGAGACACCTTCTGAAGGTATGTCAGATTTACTAGTTATTTAAACTAATCTAGCAGTTTACTCTACTTCTAGTTGGGTCATAGACTCTGGTTCTAGCACTCATTTATGTACTTCTATGCAGAATCTGATAGAAAGTAGAGGACTGAGGGAAGGTAAAGTGACCCTTCAGGTTGGCAATAGAGCAAGAGTTGCTGCTGTAGCTGTTAGCACCTATCCTTTGTAATTATCGTCTGGATTTAGTTTAGTTCTTAGAGACTATTATAATGTATCTGCTGCTAGTAGGAATTTGATTTCTATATCTTTATTAGCACAGAATGATTATATTTATAATTTCAATAAAGACTACTGTTCCATTTATTTTAAAAATAAAGTAGTTACATGTGATTTTTTAATTAATAGTCTCTACCATTTATATGTTGATATATCTATGAACGTATCTGAGCAGATAGTAAGTACCATTGAATCTAAGAGACCTAAAAATAACATAAACCATAGATATATATGGCACCTCAAACTTGATCAAATAGGAGAGGATAGAATAAGCAAATTGAAAAAGGATGGGATCTTTGACTCATTAAATTCTGAATCATATCTAGTTTGTAAATCCTGTCTTCAAGGAAAAATGACCAAATTATCCTTTATAGAATATAGGGAGAGGACCACTGAGACACTTATCCTGTTACACACTGATGTGTGTGCCCATTTGATGTGCAGACCAGGAATAGTTATCTCTACTTCATTATCTTTACTGATGACTATTCACGACATGGGTGTGTACCTTATGAGACAAATTTAAAGCCTTTGAAAATTCAAAGAATTCAAATGTGAAGTAGAAAAATAAATCGAAAAACCATTTAAATTCTTCAATCAGATCGAAGAGAATATCTTAGTGAAAAATTTCAAAATTATCTCAAGAAAAATGAGTCTCACAATGGACACCTCCTGATACATCTCAACTCAACGGGATATTGGAAAGGAGGAATAGGACTCTATTAGATATGGTCCGATCATGATGAGCTTCACTGATTTATCTTTATTTCTTTAGAGACATACTTTACTTTCTACAATCTATTTATTAAATAGAGTACCCTCCAAATCTATTCATGCTACCCATATGAAATGTGGCTTGATAAGAAACCAAGTCTTGATCATCTCAAGATTTGGGGATGTCTAGCCTATATCAAAAGACAACAGGTAGATAAGTAGAAGTTAGATCTATGAGAGCTCGTTTTATAGAGTATTCTAAAGAGTCGTTAGGATATTATTTTTACTTCCCAGAGAATTATCAAATGCTTGTGAGCCAACACGCCACATTCTTGGAGAAACAATTTATCCAAGATGGAGGTAGTGGGAGGCAAATTGAATTCGTAAAGAAAGTCTCTGAAAAGCAACAAGTCATAAATCAATTAGAACCTATTCATACTGAGCTAGTAGATGTTATTCCTCCATCTCGTAGATCTAGTAGGATCTCCCGTCCTCCTGAAAGATACATAGATATGATCATAGAAGACGTAGAGGAAATGTTCTTCGTAAGAGATAGGGAACATGGAGATGATTCTAAAATCTATAATGAGGCGATGTCGGACATCGACTCCGAGAAGTGGTTGAATGCTATGAAGTCAGAAATTGACTCAATGCACTCCAATAAGTCTGAACCTTAGTGGATCCGCCAGAAGGTATAGCATCTATTGGATTCAAATGGATCTATAAAAAAAAAATAAGTGCAGATGGAAAGATAGAGACCTATAAAGCTAGGCTTGTAGCAAAAGATTATAATCAATACGAAAGTATTGACCATCAAGATATCTTTTTATCTATGGCTATTTTAAAATTCATTCGCACACTACTTGCTATTGCCGCATTTTATGATTATGAGATATGGCAGATGGATGTGAAAACTACATTCCTGAATGGATATCTTGAGAAAGATATCTACACGAAGCAGCCTTAGGATTTTACTTACAGTGATGAAGATCACAAAGTCTGCAAGCTGCATATATCCATATATGGATTAAAGAATCTCGAAGTTGGAATACTCGTTTCAACGGTGTGATCAAATCGTTCAATTTCATTAAAAATGAGGAATCTTATGTTTTTAAGAAGATAGATGGTAGTGCCGTCACATTCCTCGTACTGTACGTAGATGACATTCTCCTTATTGGGAATGATGTTCCCATGCTGACTTCGATTAAAAAATAATTGTCCAAAGAATTCTCCATGAAAGACCTAGGAGAAGCATCATATATTCTGAAAATAAAAATCTATAAAAATAAATCTAAAAAGATACTTGACCTTTCACAGAAAATGTATACAGATGTGCTGAAGAGGTTCAGCAAGAAAAACTCCAGGAGATTATTATCCCTTAGGCATGGTATTAATCTCTCCAAAAAAATGTGTCTCAGCACATTTGAATAGATACAACGCATGAGCAAGATCCCCTATGCTTCGGCTACAGAGAGCCTTATGCATGCCATGTTATATACACAACATGATATAGCCCTTGCTGCAAGTATCACGAACAGATATCAATCGAATCTAGACGAAGAACACAAGATAGCTGTGAAGAACATCCTTAAGTACTTGAGGAAGACTAAGGACTTATTCTTGATTATTGGAGGAAGATCTGAGTTGCGGGTTAAAGAATACACTGACTCAGATTTTGTCTGATGTTGATAATAGAAAGTCTACATCAGAATGTGTGTTCTTATGCAATGGTGGTTCAACAAGTTGGAAGAGTTCCAAACAATCAATCATTGCTGACTCTACTATGGAAGCTGAGTATATCACTGCCTCAGAAGCTGCAAAGAAAACCTTCTGGTACAAAAAGTTTGTTGCGGAACTTGATATTATGTCATCAGATACCATCACATTATTAACAATGCCATAGTCCTAATTAAAGAGCCCAAGTCTCATCATAAGTCCAACCACATTGAGCAGCGATTTCATATCATACGCGACTACCTCGAGAAGAAATACATCGAGGTGCAGAGAGTAGACTCCACGGATAACGTGGCAGAACCACTAACCAAGCCACTTAGCCAGCAGAACACTAAAGCCCACCATGAAAAGATGGGACTTACATATATGATGGATTGACTTTAGTACAAATGGAAGATTGTTAGATGTATACCCTAGAAGCCAATCTGACAGACACATTGTATTATTCTAGCATATAATTTTATACTTAACTCATTTATTCACTAATAAGATTGGGCATTTTCTTTTCCATTATTGTGTTGTCTTTAAATCGTCCAAAGAATTAATGAGATGATACGTTCTCAAAAATTAAGAATTTGAGACATGTATCATTGATGATTAATATCTAAATTGCTCCTAATTGATGGATCATCATGAAGATGGTGATTGATCCAATAAAATTGATGCACGGATCGCTTCTTTTTGGATAGACGAGTCTCAAGTCTACAGCATGAAGATACTAGAGCTAGAGTGTAGGTGGATGTTAGAGAACAACGGTACTGAGCGCGACCAATACGAGAAGTCATTTGGATATCTACTCACTCGTCAGTGACTTTTTCAATGCTATAGTAGTGTGAGTGATTCTTTAATCTGCGATGCCTCGACTATTCATAATAGAGTTGCTGTAGTTTAACTGCTCAGCTATATGGATCCTTACGGTGTATGTTAGCTGCAATAGGTTTACTGTAGTAGAATGCACACCTAGATGGAATCTATCGATCTTAGTAGTTAAGAAACAGTCCAATATGATTTATGAAACTCAGTTCTTAAAATCGTGACCATGACAATGTGATTAATGAAAAAAAATTTTCATAAGATTTCACAATATGGACTCGAGTGGATTAAATCTTACATAAGACAGATGAACGGGTTTGACGAAGTTTTTCATAACCTCCGTCTAATCAGGACTCAAGATAGAAAAACTGAATCACACGATAACTACACCTAAAAGTTCAATTATCTTCCGTTCTACTGTATTGCCACTATATGCTGGTAGGTATCACTGGTAGATAGTGAGACCTATGAGAATCAATTGATGGTCAATAATTCTCATAAGGATGAATTGAAATTATTCTAATCCACTGAAAGGGGTTTCAATGATACTATTAGAGATCACAGTATATCTCACTATCAAACAGAATAAAATCTATGAGATTACACACAAAAGGGGTTTTGACTTGATTGAATAATTGAATCACGATTTCGAATCGCAGTAGGATCTAATTATCAATTTGATTGATGATTGGACTGTTTTGTAAAATATACAAGAGATGACCTGCTAAAGATTAGTGAGTCAGAGAGGAACAATTAGCAATTGTTGCTGAATTAATCATTATTTGATTTGATCATTTAATTAAGATTGGATTTAATACAAATTAAATTGGATTTAATTTGATTCAATAAGAATTTGACTAAACCCAATTGGATTTGGAATTGGATTTGATCCAAACCAAACCAAATTAAGATAAGAACTCTCTCTCATGCTCCATGCCCTAACCTCCTCCACGCCCCACCTTGGCATGCGTGAAGAAAGAAAAGGGAGAGAAAAGATTGACGCCTAATCTTATCTCCATCTCTTATCCTTTTGGTTCAAAGTTTAAATTTGATTTAAATTTTGAGTTTGAATTTGATTCAAATTCAAAATCAAACCTAGACAGAAGGACAAGAGTGGGGTGTGGGGTTATAAAATAAGGGACGGATCAAAGCAAAGAAGAACATAAGAGAGGATAAGATCTGATCTCTGCGCCCCCTTTGTCTTTTTTTCTTGTCACCCAAAAGCAAAAGAAAAGAAGAGGACCGGATCCTCTTCTCCCTTCCTCCTTCCATCCTCTCATCTCCTATCTATAGTCTTCTTGATTGGTTTCTTGAGAAGAAAAGAAGAAGATGATTCAGCTTTGAAGGAGAGAAATCTGCAAAAAAGCTAGCACCCTGATGATTTCAGAATCTCTTGATCAAAATCAACCCTATGTGAATACCTATAGAGACCAGACACTTATGCAACTTCAAGGAACCTCGAAGACATCCACGGAAATTCAGATCGCGGTGAAGAACTATCTGTGCAAAGGTCAAGATCGGATCTTTATTAATTTATATCTTAATTTTGTCTTTGTAATGATGATGCTTGATTTTTGAGATATGATCTCTATGCATGCTTTATTAAATTAGATCTGATTAGATTAGAAAAATTTTGATCTAATCTTACTTTCCGCTGCATGTTTTAAAAATTTCTACATGCAACCATGTGATGGTTATCCTTAAAAAAAATGCATCTAGTGCCATCCAGCTTGTTCGCAGCATGTATCAACATATGCTACTATACACTATGCTAGCAGTGCGTAAATCTAAATATATGTTTTTTTTGCCAATGACAGAGATTTACCCATGAGTCCATTCTCACGATTACCTACCCTCCTCATTAGGTAGCTTGACTTCATTCTAGTTTCATATATTACAGACCACACTGCCAAACACTTGGCACATGTATTTTGATTCCAATATATTTTTTGGTGAGATTTTTTATTCCATTATTGGTCTTAAGCCAATCACACATGCTAAATTAGATGGACCTAAGGATCCTCCAATGACTTTGTTAGCAAATAGATTGTTGACAAAAGACAACACAAACAAAAATGCTTAACTATAACCCAAGTTTGCTCCTTAGAACTGTAGGATTAACATGCCTATGCTTATAATACTTTAAAGAGAAAAAAACCTAACCTTTGTTCAACCGCATCCTTGAAAACTGACTCCATTATAGACACTATAATTATAAGGAATGGCAGAGAAGTTCCATTCCCAAATTCTTGCCACACATTTGGCAGCCAAATCATTAAAGTTTTGGCTCAAGGTTCGTCATGTTGGTATCAGGCCCCATACCAATACCATCTTATCACAGTATCGGTACACCTGGTATCAGGTCATTTTAGTGTACCTTGTATCTATACACCCTTTGTACCACATACTGGTTTAGTATCGATATGGTACCATATGATCGATACGCACCAGTACTGAACGGTACGACAAACCTTGCTTTAGCTTTTCATCCTTAAGCCACTAGCAAGAATACCAGACTATCTCGAAACTCCAAAATTGACTCAATCTTCAAGACCAATCTAATCCCAATATAGATATTTGGACTCAATTTGGACATCAACAACACAAGTTTAGCAAAATTATCCGATAGGACAAGCAACAATGGATGTTTAAGAGCTTCTTCGAAGTTGTTGTAGGCCTCTCAATGATGGTGCTTCAGGATATGGTCATCTTTGCATCTCCTTGAGCCTTAGAAGTTGCTAGTCTTATTTGGTTATTATCAAGTCAAGCAACAGCTAGACAAGTTTCAAAAGAAGCCATAGGACAAGAAGGTGTGGTTCATCCACCTAATCATTATACTTGGGAGTTGGGATCCTACCATGTGGTATAAGGATGAAATTTTTCCTCCATTTCGTATCGAACGACTAAGACATAAGACACCTCGGTTAGGTCCCCTTCATAGAAAATGAATAACTTCCATTCTTCCAACATAGCCAACACATGTCTTGTTTCATTGCTGTCTTTAGTGCAGTCAGCTCTCATATCTCAAACTCCATTAAAGACAGCAATGAAAAAGGATGAGGGCCCTAAAATCCCAAAGTTGTTAATCCCCTTAATGTTTACAAAGTAGAAAATTATAATTCCATCGGCACAGCCTCCTGGTGATTAGATATCGTTGAACCACTAAAGAGGAAACTTCCTCAACAATGTGCCAGTCATTACAATATCAAGTGTGGGGATGCAGATCAGAGAACTGGAGATTTCTCTGGGTGCATATAATTCACAGTGAGATTCCTCCAGGTGCATATCATTCACTGGTAGTTTAATTTCCCTCCCCATTGGAGTTTGTAGCAAGGAATGTGGTTGATGTAAGTCATGGTAGCCCAATATCTTAGACCATGGATATCCACCATATTATCATTTGACCAAAGCTGGACAAAGAACTGTGCAACATGCCACTCCATCTCTTTAGGCCCCATGATGACCTTAGGAAAAAGTATCCATTTTTATCTGTCCAAAGCAACTCCAGACCATCTGAAAAAGTCTTCCCCGAATAGCTATTTCTATTGGCTAGTATGAGGGAAAGGTTGCGTGCATCAATAAACAAAAATGGACCTCATTGGTACAAATCCAACTCTCCAAATGTTCTTTGACATTGTACAACATAGAGTATTTAGTGATTTATCTAAATAATGTGAATAGGACAACTTTTAACATAGAAATAATAGTGCCTAATGTTTCTATCTACACATCACCGAGCCACCTGAACATGCATTACCCAAATAGCTATACTTAATAGCTATTATGAGGCGAAGTCTATGTGCAGTCAATAGATAAAGGTGAATCACCTTAATCTTTAACAGAATTTTCCATTGATATTAAACAACATGAACTGCCCATTTGGTTTGTCTCAGTAATGTCAGTGAAACAATTTTAAGAACATAAAGATAGTTACAATATTAGAAACCTAAATGAGCAGTAATTCCGCACCTTATGTTGACCAATCTTTGCCATGAAATTGGGAGCCTGAAATTGAAATATTGCTTCATATTACAACATATGGTTATAATCGAAATCAAACTCCAACAAAGATTAAGGAAAAGATCAGTCAATTAAACCATCAAATTCTATGGCAAGTTGAATGTAGAGGATTGGAACTATGTATTTAAATGAATTATATGTGACCAATATCAGTCAAACTTAAAAGGAAAAAAAAAACATCCAAGACTTTGTATCAGTTTGTGAATCAAGTCACAACAATGCGGAGAATTAGCAATGTCAGCACTACAAGGTAATTGCATGCTCAAGGATAATCAAATAAATCATGAAGCTAAAAGATAGTCCACGAGAATCTCTGAAGATAGAACAATGAGTTATTCACCAATTGAAATATATGACCAAGAAAGAAAGAATAAAATTAAAATAAGAAAAGACATACTATCTGCAGCTTCTGAATGAAGCCACAATGTGGCAAATGTTCCAGGTTCAGCATTACAAACATAGGTACATGTCCGAGATCGTGCATGTGAGGAAGCAGAACAGTAAGAAATATACACCATCCAAGATCATACATGCATGGAAGCAGAACAATAAAAAAATATATACCATCACAGTGTGCAGAAAATAATTAGAAGTTATCAATGAAGTGCAATTCAAAGTACTCATATTATATTATCAAACTTTTCATATAACTTTATATCCCACAAATTATATGTAACAGGTATTTTTATACAGTCCACATTGTTTTTTCTTCATCACTTATTCCTCCATCATTGTAAGCAGTAAACCTCCTCACATGCAAACATCTCTGTCTTCTTTTTCAAAGGAAGATGTGCAGTACTTGACAGCAAGATTTTATGTTCTAGTGGGACAAGGGGCATCCTAGCCATCCCGCCCCATTCCTGTGAGAAAATGAGACCTGGACGGATTCGGGACTCCGAAAGCCATCCATGCGGTGAGAGAAGAAGAAAGAGGAAAGAAGGAAAGATGAAGAAAAGAAACAACGGAAGGAAAGAAGAAGAAAAATGAAGAAAAAAAGGGAGAAGAAAAGGAAAGAAGGAAATGAAAGAAAAGAAGGTAGAAGAAAAGAAAGAAAAGAAGGAAAGAAAGAAAATAAATAAATAAATAAAGAAAAAAAAGAGAGAGAGATGGAGGATATCTACTGGGATGAATAATCAATAATCAGGACTACTATTAAGACGAGATGGGACAGCGGACTGTCCCACTCCATAAAAAAAAAAATCGGGCACCTTCATCCTACAGGATTTAACTTGTCTGGAAGAACCTTTCATCTAGTAAAATCAAAGCGGTGCATGCAGGACCAAAACATCAACATGTAAAAGCCTCAAAATAAAGCAGCATAAAACTGAAAAAGGTAACATTTGGAATATCAATAAAAGGACAGACTACAAGAAAAATGGAACAAGAAAAGAAAGCAGAGGACAGTCGCCAAAAACACATGATAACGATGCTCAGCAGAGGTAGGACCAGAGCAGTTACCATGTATAAAACTCACTGAAATTGAAAGAAAGTGCTGTCAACCTAAGGTGGATCTCAGAAAGCTAATAGTTAGACACAAAATGTACTTCATTTTGTGCACATGAGACGGATTTTTACCTTCCATGTATTAAATTTAAAAAGATAGTTTCTGAACCTACATCGAAAACACTCCATGTGAAGACAGCTGGCCCATATGGAAACTTGCAGAGGTTATTATGACTTATCTTGAAGAGGCTCTCATGCAGATGTAGTCATTTGGTAAAACTAACAGATCAAGAACACAAAGATCTAAATATTTCCATGAAAAGATTGATGAACTCAAATTATTTTGTGCAAGGTTCAATAATCAGATTGCAAAAATTTGATTGCAACGTAAGTGTCCATGTGCATGGAAGATTGTTAAGAGTGACACCAGATTCAAACAATATCCATGTACTATTTATGCAGCGTGTATATACAGTTGTGTGTCTGCATGTCCACCTACACTCAGTAATCTGAGTGCTGGCCAACATGAGAACTTGTAAAAAAGTTACTACGGTTTATGTTGGAGAGAGGCTTTTGGCGAAGATGTTGCTATATGGTAAGTAATGGATGAACTCTACGATCTTAAACTTTTCACTAAATAAATGACAATGTAACTCCAATATGTTTTGCAAGCTTCAACAACCAAATTACAGAAATTTGATTCTTAATGAAGATGGATGATTGTGAAGAGATGGACCAAATTCAGATTAAGAGACCAACAGCAGGCTATCCTACAGCTTTAACAGCCAAAATATCATAAAACTTTTCAACTCTTGAAATGTCTTGGTTGCCTGAGCACCAGAATCTAAGAATGATCCAAGATACATCAAGTCATAGAGCACATATGTCAGGGTCCCCACCCAACCAACCTCTCTATATCCTAGATGATTGGTACAGAAATAAAGATCACACACGTTGCTCATGAATAATTCCATGATGCATGCAAATAGCAAGATACTTGGTAAACAAAAAATTTTCAGGCCAAGTGAATCTGATGTTGTATGCAGCTATGTGCAAACCAGACTTCCACAGATGCAAGGATTTGGAAGGGATACCATCATATAAGGTGATGGTTACCAACAGCAGCCAAAGAAACCAAGATGATGCTTTGCATCCTGGAAAATATTAGCCTAATAGGTAAGGTTGCATGGATTCGTAATTAAATAATCCAGGCATCTTCATTTCTTTATCAGCCACATCTACTTAGTCATTCTCTCTCTCAAACATCTGTCATTAATACAGCACAGAAACACAACCATATCAAGGTTTCTGCTTTTGATGAAAAAGTTCACAGAAAAGGTATATGATCAGCTAGGGGGTGACATAGTCTAGGAATGATTATGATGTTAAAAGCTAGCAGAAGGCAACATCAGTGGGCTGAGCTGGTGCCGTAAACATAAAAGAATGCAGCACCGAGCTGAATTTGGCATATAGGCAAATGCTTAAGTATTTCAAGCCCAAATTTTTTTTCTTCACGCCAAGCTCAAGCCTGGTTTTGAAAGAAATTACAGTTGGCAAACCAACACCAGACAAGGATTGGGCTCAAATGCATTGGCTATCCAAGGAAGAAGGACTCATGCCCAAGCATCAACTAGATGGTTTTACTCTCGGAACCTCAGCATGTGCACAGCCTAGCTAGTTGACAACCCTAGCAAGAAATGAAATTGGTAATGGACTCTAGTGATGATGAAAAGAGGTAAGGCGAGCAGTTAAAATTAGGGTGATTGTAGCAATTCAAGGTGGCTAAGATTAATAACTAAAGTGATTCTGGGACAGGTCACATTGGCCAGTAGCTGGCACAACACGTGCTGTCCGGTGATACATTATCAAAACAAAACATTATGGCAAAAAATAAAAGCCCTTTCTAATTAGATTGAACAGGACTTAAATACATGTCATGCCAACACAATTTTAGGTGTCAGTACTAGCCCAGCATGCTGCATCCTGACTGGCACAGACCAGCATGAGCTGACACATAAAACCACTCTTTGGATGAAGGATGACACGGTGGGTGTTTGCTATGGTATAGGTTGAACAGCAGCAAGGAATGGTAATGGGTGATGAGAACCATTACCAAGGAGTGGCAGTGACAGAAGAGGAAGAACATTAGAGAATAGGCACCATTTTACTTGGAATACTAGAACTTTTTGTCTCTAGGTACTTGTTGCCAATTAAAGAAAAGGATCCACTCGCAAGCATTTAAAAAGGTGTGATTAACTGCGATCCACTGTATACGAAACTTATGGGATATAGGCTTTCCAAGCGTTTTTGTTTCTAAAAAGGGTCCAACTACATCAGGGCATCAACCCACTTAGGTGCATATGTCTAGGCTGCTGAAAAAGACAATTGATGTGAGAGAAAGATATGTAAAATTGACAGCGACATATCAAACACCCTATCCCAAATAATAATCTTAAAAGCACTTAGACATATATTCTCCACAAATCTACAATATATATATATATATATATATATATATATATATATATATATATATATATATATATATATATATATATATATATATATATATATATATGTATATATATATATATATAAAGCATAGAATGCTATCTCAGAACCACCAATTTCAATGAAAAGAAAATGCCATGATGATAACCATGAGCCTTGTCCTAACTATTTAAGGTCAGCTGATATGCAAAAATACATTTCATTTATTCACCAAAGAAAATTATCATGGATTGATTAAATAATTAGATAAAAAAATTTCTCATGAATTACCAAAGCTTCCTTTGAATAGTAATATATGCGAGGCAAGCCAAGTATATTTGTTGCCATCCAATCAACAATTTCATAAACTGAGGGTTCTCCTTGGTACCTAGCCACAGAAACATATTCAAGTTTTTAATTAAGCTGAAAAATTAGGCATAAATTTCAAACATGGCATGAACATAACAACACCAATTTTCTAAAGTCACAACTGAGGTACTATGACTATTACCCTATTCACTTTTGTTCAACTTAGAAAAAAGATTAGACTCAACTAACCTCACATAACAGTCTCCACTTCTACAGTTAGGTGGAAATGCAACAAGGGCAGGTAGACCTGCATGCATCATTAACATTATTAAATTAGTACCAACAGTTAACATAAATTTCATACTGCCATTTAATGATAAAATTAGGGCTAAATAACAAAATTAGTGATCAACAAACTGCCATCAACATAATGAAGTGCACATCATAATACAGAATATCTACTCACAAAACACCATGCTGCCCACAAGATGTAAGTTTTGGGATGCACTTCTTATTGATGTAGCTAATTGAATGTACTCCTTCCTCTAGAGAAGAGGGTTTTGGAGAGCACCATTTTCTTTAGAATACTCACAAGGGAAATAAAAAAGAGTGGGCAAGAGAGAATGACTGAAGAGAAATGGTCTAACAAATCATCTTTCTGAAACTCAATATTCTCTTCTTGATGTTTTCAGACGGTAGATCTATTTATGTATCCAGCAGTTTACATTTATTTGATGTTTTTCTAAAGCTACAGCTTATTACCTTATCTACCTAAATTTATTAGTTTCATGCAATGTTCCATAATCTTTAAAGTTGAAACCCTGAAACATGTATGTATCTGGGAACCCCTAAAACCTTTATTTTTTTTTTTTTTAAAGTTGAAACAAATAACATATAAAACCACTGAGACTTCAATCACATTGGGAAAACTAAAAAGCCAAAAAAAATTAAAAAAAATGGATTTGGGTGTACCAATACCTGATCGGCAAGGTCCAACATACAATGTGTTTGGTAGAGGACCATACCAGTACCATTCCAACCCAATACTTGGCCGGTATGGTGCTTGGTACAGGTACTGCCAGCTTTGATGGAGTACCACTGACCAAAATCCTGTGGGGACTATACAGAAAGAAACAAATATACTTCTGAAATTTACTACTATTCATAGAGCCACACTGCTAAGATACAATAAATGAATATTGGTAAACCACAAATATGTTTATTTTCAAACACACTGATTATAAACTTAAGTACTTCTAATATTTATCAGAAATTCTTTCTAGGTCTTCAGAGGAGATCTATTATTACTTGCAATAAAGAAAAAGTGTCAATAAGATGCAGTTGTAACCAAGGTTCGTTGTGCCGATACCGAAGCCCAGACCGATTGGCCAGTGGTACGGTTCAGTACATCCTATGCCCCTCCATATCAGGCCTAAACTGACACAAAGAGAGGGGAAGGGAGAATGAGAGAGAGAAAGAGAGAGAAGGGGGAGGGAAGGAGAGGAAGAGGGAGAGAGGGCCTTCGAAGGCTACCAGAGTGCACCACATCACTGCCAAGTTCAATGGAAGCCACAAAAGGGTGGAGGAAGCGAAGGAGAGGGAGAGGAAGAGAAGGCTTTCAAAGGGCCAGCAAGGCCACCACACCACTACTGAGGTTGGAGGAGAGGCTCCGCCCTCCTCTCAATCGAAATAAGGGCTTCAGCCCATGTTTCATAGTTTTTTTTGGCTTTTATCCGACAAAGTCGACAAACACGATTGTTGACTTTATTAATTTTTTTGGAGATTTTTGGTTGAAGTCAACAATACGAAAATCAAAAAAAAAAAAAAAGGAGCGAAGTCGGCACCACAATTGCCAACTTCGCCCTAATAAAAGTAAAAAAAAAATACGAAATGAAGGCTGAAGCCCCTATTTTGATCGGGAGGTTAGAGCACCTCCTCGACCTTTCATCAGCCTCGACAGTGGCTCCCTCTCCTCCTTCTCTCCCTCTGTCCTCCTCTGGCTTCCACCTAGCTCGGCAGCAGCGCGGCACCCTCCGACAACCTCTAGAGGCCCTCTCTCCCTCTCCTCTCCTTCCCTGCCCCTCTCTCTTCCTCTCTTTCCTTCTCCCTCTCCCCCTTGTTGGTTTCTCATTTCGAATGTCGGAATCATTCTGATTGGCTGCCAGTATGGTTTGGCATGCCCCGAACTGAATGGTTCGGCAACCCCTACTTGTGACTTAGACAAACATTTCTAGGTTGCAAGGTTGTATGCCAGATTTATGTTCAAATACAAACAAACCAAAATTAAACTAAATAAGATGCATGTTATTATTTTTTTAGTCATCATATCTTGCCAGAAACTAATATCAATAAATTCGGAACACAATGTAAGTCAATGTCTGGATGGAATAATGTATCTAAAAGGAATTCCAAAAGGAAATGTTTTGCTTCTATACTCAATATCTTACCAAGATCTTCACAACTTCATAAACAACACAGAGTCACCTGACCAGCATAAATAATCCTGAAAAAAAATCCATTTCCCTCATGCTCATCCTAGTGGCTGTCTGGTCCCACATGCAAGAAAGTAGACAACCACCAGAACACTAAAGATCCTAAAAGACCACCAATCTAAGATCAATAATCTTAAAATGTAATTTAATAGTGTTATCTTCCATGAAACAACTCAAATTTCATGCATGCACATCACAAACTGTTTCATATATACCAACAATAGCAATTGGAGATGCATATTAAGAAGTTCATATCTTAAAGAAAAAGGTGTGATCCTCCTAAAAAACTCCTTTAAATTGTACATTAGGTTTATTATTTCTGTTTAGGTTCAACCAAGAGACCATTTTAACTTTTAAGTAAATCATTATTAATGAGTTTTATGCAAATTTACTTGGCTTTAAGAATCATACTGAAATCCAGAACTAGCAAATGTTAAATGTGCTCATCTCAGCCTCTGGTCACCTTTTGCAATTGATAACATATTTACCATGTCAGTTTAGGACCAGCAGAGAGTAACAAAGTATTACATTAAACATGCACTCAAATCAAGCAGAATAACATCTCTCATGTATTTTTATTTGTTTTAATGAAAAAAATAAAAAGCCGACACCTCTCATCATGCTAAGCACCAACTGAAGGTCCTATTAACAATCTCATGGTACTAATATTCATTTTGAGGTTTAATAATGAGAGTTGTATCACATCAAGAAACAAATTAAGCATCAGGCTTTCAGTCTAAGTTGCCCACATGAGCTTTACAAGGACATTATGCATCATTGCATGAAAAGTAACGTTCTCCTTGGGTGTCTTGAGTTGCACTTGATTATGTCCCTTGGTATTTTATTTGGGTGCTTGTTTTAAGTTTTCTTGAAACAATATAAACTAAAATTGAAATTATGATTAATATATTACCATTTCGAAAAAATGGCTGCCCGGTATACTTCTTTTCAGCAAGGTAAGCAGCCACTTGAACATCACCAAGCTCCACCATACCAGTTTCAGCAACCCCTTCCAGTAAATTAGCTGCACATCCAGAAAGACCAAATAAAATGGTGATCATTAATCAACTACGGATGAAGTATGGAAATATGGACCATAATAGAGAAAGTACATATAAACATGCACAGCAAAGTAAGATAAATTGGAAAAACATCCAATGCTGTGTCAATTCACCAATTTGGACTCAATTTGACTTTCACAAGTGAGAAAAGGAAATTGGGAAGTTGAAAAAAAGGAAAGAGAGCACGACTCATATAAAAGCTAGTGATCAGTTAAACTTTAAACTAGTGTGACATTTTAACTTGCCTAAGGTATTTGGCGTATAGTTCCCCAATATAGGATCTAAAATGTAGAATCATATACTCGTATCCTTTAAACAGCTCTTCAGGGAATCCTTGCCATAATCTTCAGAAGTAATCCCCATTATATGTGACTACCAAATCTGAGTTTAGGATAATCAGGTGTGGACTCTAGTGAAAAGTTGTAGGCAAAACTATCAGCTTAGCTATAACTAATACTCTAATAGTCTAGTTTGATGTTTGTCAAATCCTGATTAGTCAACTTCAACCAGCCAAGCAACTTAGCATCCTTTCTGATTGACAATAATGGTTAAGTCAGATATGCCAGCTCAAATCAACAAAGGTACAGATTGAAATGTCTATTTGCAGTTTCCTATCGAAAATAAAATGGACACTTGATTTAAGTTCTTTTATGAATTATTTAGAAATTGAACAAAACCTATTATTTCTAATTTTTTGGAAGGATGCATCTCAAGAACCTCTGATTAGCCAATAACAACACTAATGATTCTAATACTCCATCATGTAGATATTTTGATTAAAAGTCGGTTCAAAACATTACCATTCTATGGAATCTCACATTTTGAATACACTTTTAAGTGCTTTTCATTTCAAGAACTGTGATTTCTAAAATCAATACAAGTAGTATTTCAGAAGTAGATATGCATGTCATAATTTTACATAGCATATAAACGGCTCACTGAGATGCTGAAAATCATGGGACATTGCTACTGATGACCATATGCTTAAAGTGTATAATTGCACTTCCTTTGTTAGTTAGCTGCCAATTTAACTATTTTAAGATACAGAGAGAACGCAAGCCCATCTTACAAAATGGACTTCTATATAAGCTGGCATTGTTGTTAAGTCTTAAGATGAAAATTTGAAAGAGATGTGCCACAACTCCTTCGGAATTTTCACAGTCAAAAGGTCATGCAGGAATTTTAGTTAACAAGTATTTTTGGAGTTCCCCCATTTTTCATCCATTTGACCAGATGTTAAGCTTGCAGAGCACTACCTTGTATCATACCAATCACAACACAACAACAACAAAATAGCTAGAGTGCCCCCACCCACAGGAAAAAAAAAAAAAAAAGAAAAAAAGAAAAAGGAAAGGCAACATCATGCAGTTTGCTTGGAAAACAAGAGCAAATTGATGTACGCCATAGCTTTCAGACTGAGCCAGTGATAGAAACAGCACCTTTGTATTGAGGAGTGGTATTTCAGGTGTCACATATGAGTACCAGCCTAGATGAGTACCGGATGTGTAGAGGCTAATCAAAAGAAGAAAACCAAACTCCCTTTTAGATGAAATCAAAACAGGGTGCAACATCGAGGCTGCATTTGGAATCGGAATAATATTATTATTGCTGATACTCTGTATTCTAGTTACTCCATGGATTAAGTGGATCCTAAATTCTGTTTGGAATAAGAATGTTAGAAATATGAAATAGAAATTGGACAAAGTTGTTGTGTACATGAAAAAATGACATGGAAGAACAGAAAGTTCTTGACACTATTTTAACAGTAATAAGCTAATGAATAATTTTCTACTTACCATAATTTTATATGAAAATAATAATATTTTTTAATATTTAAAATGATATGTGTTTAACTTAAATTAATCTAACCACCTCTATTTGCCAGGGTCGTCATCTTCTTAACATCAAAGGATATGTGAAAGCATCAATAATTTCAAAAATCAAAAAAGGGAGACCCACACACCACATGAAATTCCCTATCATATATATATATATATAATAAATTCCATCAGTTCTTTAATTTTCCTGTGAGTACAGGTAAAGTTCAGCAAGGCAGACCTACCCAACATTTTGGATCAGTGCCTATTCCTCTTCCCCCTTCCTCTCTCTCTAATCCGAACCCAACCTATGATACCAAACACTATGGTGGTAGCATCAAGCCAGAGGTGGGTGAGGAAGCTCTTAGCCTCATGGTTCACTGGGCTCCTCGGTCCTCAGGAATGAGAAAGGAAAAGCCGGGACTTGAAGTGGGGGCTAGGGTACTGTCACATGGTCCAACCTCATGTTTGTGTCAAGTAGCCAGAGTATGGCATAGTAAGTGGTGGAGGCTCATGCAGCAGAAAGGAGTGGAAGCCTTGGAACCTTGGTTGCCAATGCTTGGTCCAACACCTCGTTCATGTCAAGGAGCCATAGCATGGGCTAGTAGATGTGGACGGTCAAGCAGCAGAGGGCGAGTGGGAGCCTTGGTTACTGGTGATGATGGGCACCATGCTCGGGAGGAGGGCAACATCTGCCAAGGCATAGAGATGATAGAAAAGAGGGTTTAATTGAGAGAAGGGGAAGAGAAAGGCTTACAGGGTTACTTTTGGGATGGAATTGGATTAATTTTACCCTGCACTCATGGAACAAACTACTCCATCTCTCCTGGTATAGTAGTTTATTTTGGGGTAACCGGACTATTTGGAGTAATCTACCTTGACAGAAATAATTAATTTCCAAATAAATGGAAAAAATTTTCAGCCTTTCATAGAATAACAAGATTAAGCTGTTTTTATTCCATGTCATTCTGCTTAGATTGTTTGGAAGCTGGTTAAATTGTGGATGAAGGGGGGAGTTATTTGTTTAATCAGCCAAACACAATCCAAAAAGTGGTGGATAACTTCTTTTGGTCAAAGGCTCAAACATATACTTTATTTCAGGGGAAAGGATGAAATAAAATTAACCACCCACAGCTTTCTCTCCCCCTCTTTACTTTCCACTTTTTCAAAAACTGTATCCCACTAACCATGGGACTGTGGGAGCACCAACGAAACAGCAAATTAGTTTATTCACTTTAGGGGGCTGAAAATACATGGTTAACCTTATTCAAATGGGTGGCCAGATATTCAGCATTCAAACACAGCCTAAGAGACACACTGGTGCACCATGTCATGCTTCTTAAAGATGTAGTGAGCTAAGAAGATTAGTTTGGGTATTGTAAGAACAGTAATATTTGCTAGTCATGAAATCACCATATCAACCTTGCCAAACACCAATGCGCATCAAAATGTGTCAAGAAATTCACAAAAAGGCTTCTATACATACTCTTTTAACTCCAAAAATATGAAGAGGGATTTGCCAATAGGCCATTCTTGCTATACCTTTATTCAAAGTTTTTGACTCAGGGTACAGAAAAGACCAAAATAGGTCAATTACTCAAATCTAGGAGGTATAATGTAACAAAGTAATGCTAGGGTTCAAGATGAATAACTAGGAACTCTGTTCAACCTAATGCAAATTTAACGTTACAGCAGAAGACCCACTTACCGATTCTCTTCCAACTATTGAGGAATTGGGCACAGCGAGGACTCCCAGCTGAATAAACCTTATTTTGCCAATGCCATGAACAAGATTCATATTGCAAAGGTTAGGAATACAATTCATCACTAGAATAATCAGTTAATCACATTTAAAATAATATGCTTCAATATCATGAATTGATGCTTTTCATTATTTTTAATAAGCTGCTAAACAAGTACGTTAGCTTTGTCTTTTGTTTATCTGACTTTCATCAACATGTAGCATGTTCAATAGAAGAATAGTTAACGTCTTACCTGTATTAGCACTGCCTTTCCCTTCCCAGTAATAGAAACGAACTCCTCAGGTGAGAGTACATTAAAGCCATGATTCGCCAAGTCTAAGACAAGGATAAGTTTAAAAATCAATCAACATTCCATATGGAAATGGAGGAAGAAGTTGCCAAGTGTATATTATTTGATATCAAGATATAAAACTTAAATTCATTAATCGAAACTGACCAGATATAGATGCATTCAGCAGTGGTAATTCAATTTTTGAAGAGTCCACCCCATCATACTGCTTTTTAAGTTTCTCAATGACATGCTACAGCCAAGAAATGACACAAAAGCATCAAAATCTATTTATTAAAAATGATGATAGAGGAAATGAAATAGCAAAAGATAATAACATTGATTTCATTATGCCCTATAATTAGAATATAATATTCTAAATCTCACCAGCTGCTCATCAATACCAAAAAGGTCATAGTCTCTCTTCCATACAGGATTTGTCAACATCTCATATGCATAGCGAATCTGCAAATACCACCAACTAAACTGTAAATATAACAATGATCCTTGTAAGAGATGATGCAATATGTTTTAAATGTCAAGCATCAAGCCAGTGTTATTTTTCCACTAAAATGGGAGTTTTCTCATACCTGCATGTATTGCTTGCAAATCCAGCGAGGATAAGGCACAGCATTTTCTTAGAATTTAAAATGCTATATATGCAGATCCCGGCATATTTTACAACTCCAATTTATTCAAAATATTATGTATGTATGTATGTATGTACGTCTGTATGCTTCTTGCAGGACACACCATCGACTGAAACACTGAACTTGTGCGCACACATCTGACCCAATACCAGCTCGATAGTTTGCATGGATAAACTTTTTGCACTATCAACTTAGGTTGCAACTTGGATGACCATTTCTGCCAAGAGCAGGTCAGGGCACGACACCACATGCTAACCCATGTAATTTAACTGTCTGGCATAAACTCATCCAGAACAAAAGGCAGTGGTAGAACGTTGCACATGCCAGACCAAAGAAGTGTTCAACAAAGATATTGAACAAGGCATTAGACCAAAGCCCATTACATAACTGTAAAATGAATACTATTAGCCTTGTCAGATTTTCAAATTCATCATTACCATGGCAGAGAAATGAGAACCACTTTTTGCAAGGGAATGCTATCTAGTCATTGGATTTTACAACCCTAGTAATGTGATCCGATAAAAAACCAGTGTCTATTATTCTTAATCTAAAACACTTCCCATGAGGGGTGTGTGTATATATATATATATATATATATATTTTTTTTTTTTCTAGCATATATAATTCTTCATACTTGACTGTATATGAAAAACAATATCCTATCATATTTTTCTTTTAAGCCTCTTTTCTACAACCAATGGTCAATAAGATGTCGATTCTCCACCTCCGACTTAGATCCATCATTAGTGTTTCACTCTTTCACCTTAACAGGGACAAAATGTATTCATAAACTCAAGCCCGATAGCAGCAGTGAAGCTTGCTGCTAGTTGTTATAATCAATCACTATGTAAATTTTGGAACTGTTTTCTTGTTAAAGAAATGCATTGTATTCCTTTCAATGTATCTTTGCCTGAACGAAATTTAATTTACAGAATTGACTCACAGTATGCATGATTTTCCCATAACACTAATAAATCATAAATAATTAGTTCCTTTATCTTCATCCAAAGACATTCTAGAAGGCATCATTTGAAAGCTTTGCTTTCACACTAAGAGAACTAGACTAGTTCCTGGCAGAAAACCACAATAGAAAATCATCGATATGTTATACATGCATGAATGCATGCACATATACACAAATAATGCACAGCTAAATCCTGCTAAAAATAATGAATACCCTCATGTATTACCTCATACACAATTAAAGTGGATTTCTCTAGCCGAATATCACTTGAAATACGCATTGTATACTTCTAAAAGTCAAATAACACCCGACTTTAAAAGTTAAAACTCATATGATTACTTACAAATTCATATTTTAAAGGCCACATGACAACCTAGCAAGTCAAGTACCTTTAGTTAAATCAATAAGCACAATGTTATTGGCTTTTATCAACCTAAATATACCAATAAAAGAAAAAATAACTTTCAAAGACCATCTACACTACCTGCCTTCAGGACCCAGTGCTCTGGTGTCAAATTTCTAAGCAACCATTGACAGGAGAAAAGCCATCCATAAAAATTGAAAACTAGTAACAAGGAAAGACATCATTATTGTCCATAAATTATAACATATGCAACCAAGGGATAACCCTCCAAGATTCTCCTGGACCAGGAAAGATTATGTGAAACTACAGCTAAAATGCAGGTTTCAGTAACTATATCCAAGCCACATAACCCAAAGAGTTAAGTTGAGACACCATCAAAAAACTTAACGAGTCATGAAAAAGATTAAATGTCACTAAACAATGCATTAGTATAACATTCAGAAGTTGATTCCAATGGAAACGATTCACCCTGAAAAAATATATCAAGAAATTATGATAAAAATTAAGATACCCAACCACCCTCAAACTCCTAAACCCTAGGGCAGTCTTTGATCATAGAATAGAAGAATGGAAAGAGAAAACTTAATCTTCATTGAATTGTTATGCCATCATATTGTTCATTTTTCTTAGGTGGACAAACACTCTTTTTCTTTTCTTGAGCCAGAGTAGTCAAATCTCTTGGTTGCCAATATGAAATGAACTGAAAATCTGGAGGAAAAAAATTTGTGCTTATTTCTCTCAAATTCTAACTTTATCTTTGACAGGTTCAAGGACTATTGCAAGTTTAAAGGCCCAATGAATGGTTTTGCTCTAAAAGTCTATTGATAATGCAGATCTATAGATATTTATAACGGCATTTGTTGTGTATAAATTACCAGCATGTAGTAATACAACAAATTATGAGCATGATATTTTACATTATTCAGAACAAGGGCATAAGGTTCATGTATAGGTAAAGTACATACCAAAGTATGCCCATACATCTCCTCATGGTTTGCAAGGGCCATTTAATAACATTAATTAAATATTTAGAAATCATGATTGACACATAAGAGTTTAACTTATTAAATAATTAAATTATGTTTTCTAATGTTAAGTTTCTAACATATCTTGGTTAACCTCTCCCTCAAACCAGTCCCCATCCCATCTTTCTCTTCCTATCACCTCCCGCCAAGCACCAACCCACCACCCATCTGGCTATCTCTTTTTATTCCTTACACTCTTCAGTGCCTTGCATATTCTTTAGACCCCCCAACCTCATTCTTTTCCTTGCATATCCTTAAGAATCCTCTTTCTCCAGGCATTCCTATCTACAATTAATGTTTTTTCAACCTTTTCGACATCCTTTTGCCACTACACTACAACCATTCATGTTCCCTTCAATCTTCCCCTCCTCTTCCTACATCCTTCAACAAAAGATAAAATCCATTAGCCATTCACAATTCATTTCCATATCATCTCAATTGTATACACATCACTTTACCCTTAATTTGTGCAACTCCTACAACTCCACCAATATAAATCATATCTCATATACCTTTGCACAACTCTAATACAAATCATATCCCATATTCCATATACCAATTATTTTGTTATTATAGAAATATTATATTACATAACATATAATATTTTTGTTATTATAAATTTGCCTGTAATCATAAATTACAAAGGGGAAAAGAGAAAGGAGAGAATATTTTCAAGAATCATCGGCTGGGTAGGTAATAAGAAATGGGATAAAATTGAGTACAAGTTGGTACTCCAATTAGAAAAAACACATGCTGGAAATAACACTTTGAAGTTTGACCAAAACAGGAAATTCCCCATCCAATCCCAATTCTACAAAATAGTTTCATTAGAGTAACCCCATAATCTAGCATTCAGTCCACAACAAAACACAGCCTAAAACAATACTCTTGAATCATATGAGCATCATTGCAATCATAAATGTACAAAAGCACCTGCACACAACACTCAATTTATGAGGATCATGTTATGATATTCGGCTATAGAAAACCAACATAATAACTGCATCTACAGTTTAAAGGTTCTCTTGTCAATTCATTATGACTTAAAATGGTCTGTGCTAATTCATACATTAACAAGATTAACTAAGTATAAGCAGTTCAAGATATCTTATCTATTAAACCATAAGTCTAACATTGCATATCACTTATAGGCTTATCTCACAACCCACATTTCTAACAACTATACATTTAATTGACAGCGCAAGAAACATACTTAAATAAACTCAATGACCATAATAATCAGTTAAAAATGGACTCATGATTTATGAATTTTTTAAGTGTCAATAATTTGAAAATGAAATGAAAAACTAACCTTGATGAATTCAATAGTAGTTGGGGGTGTTGAATCTGAGAACCTGAAATGTTGATAAATCCACATGAATCCAAATGTTGTGCTTGGATTAAAAGGACCATTTAGAGGTAGGTCAACAAAAAGAAAATTGCCATGAAGGTTCGAATTGTGTAATTAAGTAAATTCATGATGCAGTTTTTTCTTTTATTTTTAAATAATTGTGGGACTGCAACCCTCCAAATTTAATCTAGAACCTCTGCCCAGTGCACATGCTAAGGAGAGAGGTGCCATCCAACTGACTGGAGCCAAGTTGGCAATTTCTAATGGAGTCGTCTATCCAACTTAATCGAAATAATGATATTTGGTAAAGAAGATCCTAGATGGGGGTTTTGATGAATAACCTAAAATTGACTTTTGAAGCTCTTGCCTTTAATAGAAGCCAATGATGATGAAGAAATCATAAGACGAAGCCAAATAGAAGGTATGTTGTTTCACCATTACTATACAACTATTATTCTTATCAAAGATGTTTCTTTCCTAGTTTTAATCCAATTGGAGAATAGGAGTCAACTATGCATCTCTAATGATATTTAAAAATGCTACACCTAAAAAGTTGCTCCATAACTTGAGGATATTAAGAAGATCCAAGATAAAAACTTGAGGATAATCCAAGATAAAGGCAATGCTATGTGATGAAGAAAACATTTCAAAAATATTTTTATATCATTATTCAAAGGCAATGTCCACAAAAAATAATTCCACCGTGACTCATGCATTTTTGCTAATTAATGGAACAGCCTCCCAAACAGATCTAGTGAAACTCATAAGTGGTAGATGTGGATGATCAGTTCTGACCAAGAAAAGCCATTATACTTCGGAAATAATGCATATACTAAATTTTTGAAATCTTTATAACTGATTATTTAAAACAAATAAGTTTTACTTAGATCTGAAAGAAAGACCATCATTCCTTCTATTATAAATAGAAACAACACCACAAATACCTTATAGTTTGTGTAATGTCCATAGGACAACAAATTATAACAAGATATTACATATTTACATTATCTATTTAATCTTTCAAAGTAATGGTCCGTGCAATTATGATGCAAACATGAGAGGTTGCAAAAATTAAAATTTTGAAAACTAGTTAATCCTTTTTTTTTGTTTTGAGAATTCTAGAGAACTTCAATCACCATAAGCAAAATAGCAAATAAAATTTCAGCAAGAAAGTGATAGTAAAATCCAACTAAAAGCAACACAAAGATGATAGGGAGCACCACTATATAAGGAACAATAATATTACTCAACTAAACTGCTTATAAATATTCCAACAAAAGTAGTAAGTTTGATTCTATCGGGCATAAAACTCTTAATTTTCGGTTAATTCAGCAAGGGTTGATGATAGTGGAGGGATGGCTAGGAAATAATGATACCTGAGATAAGGAGAGGTTAGGATTCAAGAGGGACAACAGTGTACTGATCGCGTGACTACAGGGGATCCACGGTTGACGAGGATAGCGATCTCACCACAGGTAGAATTTCAACAAGAGAGGAAGCAAAAGAGGGGCAGCAGTCCAGAAGAAGTATTGTTGAAGAGGAAGAAGCCAACCAAGACGCAAGGAAGAAGTGACACGATCAATAGGAGAAAGGAAGAAGATATGGGGACAATAGAAAATTTATGTTCGTCAAAAAAATCTCCCCTCCCAAGCTTCAACATTTGGATATTTATAATACCAAAAATTAGCTCGATATTGATTTCTGTTGTCTCTTCATTTTTCAAGACATGCACTACATTAAAAATCAGCTTGTCACTTCATTTTTCCAAGGCAGCACTGCATTAAAAATTAGCTTATCTCTTGTCTTTTCATTTTCTCCACACTGACTCCAAAAGGTCAAAAGATGAAAGAGAAGAAGAGGCATTAACTTCAGCCCATTACTCCTCCATTTACTCCAAGGCACATGCTCCAAAAGTCATAAGGTGCAGAAAAAGAGAAGACATTAAGTTCAACCATGTTGGTTTTAGATTTTGGAGATAATTTTGGTGAATAATAGGTTTAGGTTAGCTGAACCAACTAAAACTAATTGTCTTAAGTCAGAATTAGACACAAACTCACAAAACAAAAGGAAAATTGCATGTGATAAAATAAGAAATGATGATTGCAACACTAGTGGCTGCATCAGTTCCCCCCAAGTGGGAGAAATCTCGACCCCGTCGAGATGGCTTCCTAAAAATTGTGGTATAAATCCTCTCGAAAATGACGTAGCTCTGCCTCAGAAATCCAGCTGCTATCAGTCAATAGACGACCATGCCAATGCACCAAGTATCGACGATGAACACCACTACGCGTAGAAGACTCACGCACATCCAGAATATCCTCCACTCCCTCAGATGGCACCGCAGTGTCGAAACGGAATGGCAAGCCACCAATATCGATGGTAGAGGGGTGCACTCCATAGTACTCATAAAGCTCACTGACGTTGAAAATTGGAGAAGTCGACACCTCCGGGGGCAGATCAATGAGATAGGCATTTGCCCCCAATTTCTTTAGGATCTTGAATGATCCAAACTTCCTCTTGCATAGCTTACTATAGCCTCCTATGGGGAACCTCTTTCCTAAAATAAACTAAAGACATTATCGCCTTCATTAAAATTCATACCTCGATGGTGTTTATCTGCTCAATCCTTGTACTTGACAATGGAATCCCGCAGCCTCTGATGGACCTATTGTTGCACTTCTTGAATATATTTTAGGTAAGATTCTGCATCTGCACTAACTCTATCAGGATTGGGTATAGGTGCTCGGTCAAGAACGTGGGCTATAGGATGGCCATATAAAGCTTCAAAAGAGGATTTTCCAATGGTTCGATTTATGAAACTATTATAAGAAAATTCAGCTTGTGGTATTATTAAATCCTATTGTGTTTGTTTTTTCTCCAACCAAACATCTTAAAAGATTACCCAAAAATCGATTTACTACCTCTGTCTGCCCATCAGTTTGTGGATGGTATGGGCTGCTAAAATTCAATTTACTTCCTGCTTTAGACATTAAAGTTCTCCAGAAATGACTTAAAAATTGTCTCTATCAAAAATAATTATTTTTGGAATGCCATGCAAACGGACTATCTCATTGAAAAATAATTTTGCAATATATGATGCATCAAAAGTTTTTTTGCATGGTATGAAATGAGCCATTTTTGTAAAACGATCAACAACCACAAAAACAGAATCAACTTGCCGTGCAGTCTTTGGTAGGCCTAAAACAAAGTCCATAGTAATATCTTCCCAGGGAGCAGTGGGAATGGGAAGAGGAGTGTATAAACCCATATTTTGAGTTTGTCCTTTAAATGTTTGACAAATTTTATATCTTTGAATGAATCTCTCAACATCCTTCTTCATGTTAGGCCAATAATAACGCTCTTAAATTAATCCCAAAGTTTTATGTCTCCAAAAATGACCTCCTAGCCCACCACTATGCAATTACTCAATCAATGCCTCTCTCAACGAACCCTGAGGAATACACAATTTTGACTTTCTAAAAAGATATCCATCCTCGATACAATAATCAGAAGGTGACTCATTATTAAAAGATAGACACTTTTGTAGGATGGGGGCAAAGTGAGGGTCATTTTTATATAGATCTTTAACCACTTCAAATCCTATAATCTCCAATGAAGCAATGACGAGCAAATAGGTTCAACGGCTAAGAGCATCGGCGACACGATTAGCAATGCCTTGCTTATGCCGCAAATGAAAAGTGTATTCTTGTAAAAATGCGGTCCATTTAGCATGCCGTTTGTTCAAATTTTTTTGAGAATTCAAATATCGCAAAGCTTCATGATCGGAATTAAGAATGAACTCTCGATGAATCAAATACAGCCACCAATGTCTCAAAGCCTGCACAATCGCATAGAATTCAAGATCATAAGTGGAATAGTGCGTACGTGCTTCGTTTAACTTTTCACTAAAAAAGGCTATAGGATGTTTTTCTTGTGATAGAACACCTCCTATACCGACATGTGAGGCATCACAATCAACCTCAAACACTTTATCAAAATCGGATAAAGCGAGTACCGGAGCTTTTGTAAGTTTATCCTTAATCAATGAAAAACTTTTCTCAACCTCGAGTGTCCAGTTGAATTTGCCCCCTTTCAAACAATCAGTGATTGGGGCAATCAAGGAGCTGAAGTTTCGAATGAAACGTTGATAGAATGGCAAGTCCATGGAAGCTTCGGATTTCAGTTATGGTCTTTGGAGTTGGCCAATTTTGAATCGCCTCTATCTTGGTAAGATCTACTTTAATCCCCTCAACGGACACCACATACCCTAAGAAGATAAGTTTATCGGTCAGGAAAGTACACTTCTTGAGGTTCGGATACAGGTGGTTATTTCTTAAAGTTTGAAGCACTTGTCTTAAATGATCTAGATGAATTTCAGGGCTAGTGCTATAAATTAAGATGTCATCGAAGTAAACTATGATGAACTTTCCTATGAATGGTTTTAGGACCTGGTTCATAGTGCGCATGAAAGTATTTGGAGCATTGGATAGGCCAAAAGGCATAACCAACCACTCGTATAAATCTTCCTTGATTTTGAATGTTGTTTTTCATTCATCTCTAAGTCGAATGCGGATTTGATGATATCCACTCTTTAGGTTGACCTTAGAGAAAATTTTCGCACCCCCTAATATGTCGAGCATGTCATCGAGTCTAGGAATGGGAAACCTATACTTAACAGTGATCTTGTTAACTGCTCGACTATCTACACACATTCGTCATATTCCATCTTTTTTCGATGTTAGGAGGGCCGACACGACTACCAGGCTCTACTTTCTCTAATGTAACCCTTCTTCAACAAATCACCTACTTGCCTATGCAATTCCTCGTGTTCAATGGGACTCATCCTATAATGGGCTAGGTGTGGCAGACTTGCACCTAGCATAAGGTCAATACATTGTTGAATGTCCCTCATAGGTGGAAGGCCGTCGAAGAGTTCCTCAGCCATAATGTCAGAGAATTCATTCAACAATGACTGAACAACACAAGGAACTTCGGTGTTTTCAATGGGTTCTTTTACTATGAGGACATAAACAACTGAGGTCTTTTCAAGATTCCTAGAAAATTAATTTTTATTCACAATCATCATTTTCTTATCATCAGGGGTTGCTTGCTTTTGGGATTTTTCTTGTTTAGGTTTGGGCTTGGGCAAGAAGTTGAAGGGGACCAATCTTTCTTGTTGTTTTTAGTGACAATGTAGGTATTTTCCCTTCCATCATGTATAATGCTACAATCATACTGCCAGGGCCGCCTTAACAGTAGATGACTAACATCCATGGGCACTACATCACACCAGACCTCATCAGCGTAAGTCTTTTCAATTGAAAACTTAACCAGACATCTCTCAGCAACAGAAAATTCATCCCCATCCTTAAACCAAGCAATTTTATAAGGTCATGCAAGTTTTTCAATTTGCAAATTAAATTTATTGACCATTTCTCTTGCCACAAAGTTTTCAATACTCCCACTATCAATAACCAGTGAACAAAACTTTCCTCCAGCACTACAGATCATCCTAAAAAGGCTACGTCATTTCCAATCATCTTCGATAGACTTAGTAGTTGCTAGGACTCGATGAATCATCAAGTTCGGTTCAGTTGCATCCGGAATTTCATCAAGAATTTCATTTTCATTTTCTTGCTCTTCAGTTTTTATTTAATTTTCTTCTTCTTGCTTGCTTTTCAATTACATTTGCTCGAGCATTGAATTTTCTTAACGGGCATTCAGATGATTTATGTCCTTGTTAGTTACATTTGTAACATATAATATTAGAATCAGTTGGTTTTGCTCCTAAGATCCCTTTTCCCTTATAATCTTGAACAATTTTTGAAGATTCTGAATTTTCAATTTTCTGGACAGATTTGGCTCCTACGGGGTTCTTTCCACTAGTGTTTCCTTGACGAAATGTTTGCCTTTTCAATTTATTTTCAGCCTTAAGCGCATGATTATACGCATTGCCAACCTTATAGAAACTCGACTTGGATTTGAGGACGAAGACCGACCAGATAGCGAGCTATCCATTGTTCATTATCCTCTTTGAAATCATTACGAGCTTGGAGGGTGTAAAATTCCTCAGTATATTCTTGAACCGATTTAGAACCTTGTTTAAGATTATGAAATTTTTGAAAAAGAATTTGATGAAAATCAGTTGGTAAAAATTTTCCTTTAAGCCTTTCTTTCATTTTCTCCCATGAGTTAAATCTTTTCTTTTCCTTTTCTGATCCTATCATTCTGGACTTGCTTCCACCATACTAAGGCACGACGTTTCAACTTAAGAGAAACAAGATTAACTTTCTTGTCCTCGGATAACTCTTTCCATTCAAAGAACTGTTCTATTTTATCTAACCAATCTATGAATTCCTCGGGTTGTAATCTACCCTCAAACTCACTTACATCCATCTTAATGCCCTGATCCCATTGAGAAATGTTTCTTTGATTTTGGGAAAGTGGGTTTCTTCTAGCTGGTAAAGTATGAGTGTCAAAATCAGTGTCACTCTCAAAATCTTCTCTTCTTTCATTTTGTCATTGCATGATTAAACTTTGTAACATTTGTTGAATATTGTTCTTGCATGTCTCTCATGTATGTTTGCTGTCTTTGATATGCTTCTTTCCAATCTCGAAGTTCTTCTTTGTCATTTGCCATTACTAAAATGCTATCAAGTTGATCAACGTAATGGTTGATGTTTTGAAAGTTCTTTTTTTTTAAATGATCAAACCAAAACAAGCGTTCCCAAGGAAGGAACTTGCTCTGATACTAATTGATGCAAACATAAGGTTGCAAAAACTAAAATTTCAATTAAAACTTTGAAAATTAGTTAATCCTTTTTTTTTGTTGTGAGAATTCTAGAGAACTTCAATCACCATAAACAAAATAGTAAATAAAATTTCAATAAAAAAGTGATAGTAAAATCCAACTAAGAGCAACACAAAAATGATAGGAAGCACACTATATAAGGAACAATAATATTACTCAACTAAACTGCTTGTAAATGTTCCAACAAAAATAGTAAGTTTGATCCTATCAGGCATAAAACTCTTAGTTTTCGATTGATTCAGCAAGGGTTGATGATAGTGGAGGGAAGGCTGAGAAATAATAATACCTGGGATAAAGAGAGGTTAGGATTCAAGAAGGACAAAATAGTGTACCGATCACGTGACTGTGGGGGATCCACAATTGACAAGGATAGCGATCCACCACAGGGAGAATTTCAGCAAGAGGGGAAGGAAAAGAAGGGCAGCAGGGGAAAAAGTATTGTTGAAGAGGAAGAAGCCAACCAAGCTGCGAGGAAGAAGCGACACGATCAATAGGAGAAAGGAAGAAGATATGGGGACAATAGAAAATTTTTGTTCTTCAAAAAAATCTCCCCTCCCAAGCTTTAACATTTGGATATTTATAATACCAAAAATCAGCCTCATATTGATTTCTATTGTCTCTTCATTTTTCAAGACAGCACTGCATTAAAAATCAACTTGTCTCTTCATTTTTCCAAAGCAGCACTGCATTAAAAATCAGCTTGTCTCTTGTCTTTTCGTTTTCTCCAAAACACTGACTCCAAAAGGTCAAAAGATGAAAGAGAATAGGATGCATTAACTGCAGCCCATTACTCCTCCATTTACTCCAAGGCACATGTTCCAAAAATCATAAGGTGCAGAAAAAGAGAAGACATTAAGTTCAACCATGTTGGTTTTGGATTTTAGAGATAAATTTGGTGGATAATAAGTTTAGGTTAGCTGAACCAACTAAAACTAATTGTCTGAAGCCCGAATTAGACACAAACTCACAAAACAAAAAGAAAATTGCATGTAATAAAATAAGAAATGATGATCGCAGCACTAGTGGCTGCATCAAATTATCAGAGCATTTCAATATTCTTTCTTGCCAACAACTTAGATATAATCATTTTCGTGGATTTAAATGGTCCTCAGCATGGCATTGCACATACTATCTAGTGCCTTACCTGCATGCAACACCAGCTGGTTGCATTCTAGTAATTTGACATGCTGCTCTACCACTGCATCATAAGCATGCAAATTGCTAGCACAAAACAGCATGATATGGTACAGTACTTATCATTGCCAGTGCCACTATGCTAGACTACCATGTTACCAGTACATGATAACTCAATCCTTGTTTACTATCACATTAAGACAATTTTTGTTTCTAAGATGCAATTGATGTCGGAATTATAGGGAAAAGAGGCTTTAGTGGTGCAAGGTGTGAAGATCTAAGGACTTGTAGATGGTAAATCAAGGGATATTGGGCACACTTATAAGTGTGATAGCCTGAGAGTTGTTTGAAGGATTGTCAAGGGTTGTATGCAACATTGCTGGTTGTATGTGTCTGTCTGTGGGTGCATGTATGTGTTTGAGAGAGGGGGGGGGAGCTGTTTAAAGGATTAGAAAGGGTTGTTGCAAGATCTCTGGTTGTATATATAAATGCATGCATCAAGATTTTAAATCCTATGGGATGGGGCTGTCCCGATTTTTTTATGAAATGGGACATACTGCCATCCCGTCCTTTCCGACACTTGGGACAAAAGATGTCCCGATTGGAATGCTGGGACGCTAGCTGAATGGCCCCGTCCTGACACGTGGGATGGTATCTTGTCCCGATGTCCCGTGGGACATCCCGTTGGGACCTAAATCCTTGACATGCATTCATATATATACGTATATACGAATGTATGTATGTATGTACATATGCGTGGAAATAGTGAGCAGGGGTGGCCTATGAAGTACTTAACAGCAAAATTGAAAGAATATACAAGTTGAGATAAGAAAATATGGTGGCTGTTGCAAAGGGTCATGAATCTCGATGAAGGGGTCATGGCATTTTCAGAGCAAGTTTTCAATAATCTAGAAAAAACATATCCTCGATTTTTTAAAAAAAAAAAGTCAAATACCTTGTTGCGTAGGCACCTGGATAGGCATCTGGTCCTGTCTACCCTCTTGTGATAACCAACTGCCGAGACACCTATCACCTACATGAATCCCATGCTATTTGTCTATAGTGGTATTATTGTACTTTCAGTAAGGAAACTTTTGTATTATATATTATTATACAAGATCACCCATATCTGGTGGGCTCATGAGAAGGCCTTGAAGGATCCTCAATTCGCAACTCAAAAGAAGGCTGATGCGGCATATCCCTCTCTTTACTTGCTTTAACCATAGAGTGTCCCTCCACCCACCAACACACACTTGCCCCATTGTTCTCTTCTTTCTATGATTGTCCCTCTCATCTCTCTTTTTCTTTTCTTTTTCCCACATATTTATTGAGTACTTGGTAGCTAAGTTCTTATTACTTTTATTGGTTTATTTGTCTCCTAGAAAGCTTAAGTGGTTCCTAGGCTTTCCTTCAAATGTTGTAAGTAAATTATGGAGTGGTACTAGTAATTAAGTTTTGCAGGGAGTTAAAGCATGCAACATCCTATGTCTAAATAAGTAGAATATAACTTAAGTCAGTTGTATAAAGCATGGAAACTTGAAAGTGGCAAATAGCAAAGCTAGTAAAGTCAAAAGGTCTTGCATACTAGTGATCAAGGTTCAACTCCTACCTGATTTCAGCCAAGCTTCCTTCCATCCCAGTTCTCAAAATGAAGCATGGAAACTTGATTTCAAGTTAAACTCAATTGAAGTAAAGTGGTAAATTCCGCCACTTTTCTTTTCTTTTTCTTTTCCCAATTCCACCCTTTTCTGCCTTTTCCTCTTATGGTCTCTATCAACATGATGGAACTCCATAAAACATAACTCATTTAAGCAGTTCATAATTGAGGATCTTATTTCGGATAAGTAAAGAAGATGCACCAATAATATGATTTCCTTGGATACCTATACCATAATTGCATTGCTCTTCCATATGATTTTCAATATCCTTATAGACTGATGCAGCAATTATTCCCATTGTAATTGCATTGCCCTCTTTAAGATCTTCATTGATAACAAGAAGATTTGCACATGAACTCAAAGGACCATTGCTTTAAAGATCAAGCTTTCCAAGACTTCCAAGTATAAAAATTTAGAAAAAGAAAATGGTTTTGCCACATCGATAGATGTAACCTAAATAGGGCATGTGCTATGGAAGGTCAACAATATAATCTTGTCAATGAAGCTTTGAACATGAATTGTATCTTTATGTCATTTATGCCACCTGGAAGCCCTTTTTAAGACCGCTAACTCATTTGTCGATCCTTTAATTCAGCATATGCATGCTCCTGATATATGCTCAAAATTTATTAAAAAAAACTTAATCATTTCTCGACTAGGCAGATCAAGGAACTTACTCTGCTGAGTATCATCTTACAATTGATGACCTTAACTAAATGAAAGAAGTGATGCATTTGGTCTATGCAATCAAAGTAGAATGCTCCAGCTCTAACACCCAAAAAATGAATGAGAGATCTTAAAAGGATGAATATAATAGGTAGAGAATGGAGATTAAGAGGGGAAGAAGAAGAAATGGAAGAAGCCACCCAAGCCTCAAGGCCATATTTAACTTAATAAATCCATAATAAATTCTTGGTACAGCCATCCAATGCTCCTTAGGTAGAGTTCTTGAGGACAAAATAGACCTAGCAGATCCAGATGCTCGAATTAACTTACCTAATATCCACCACTGTTAGTCTTGGAAAGACTGTTACACAAGCAGGGGGGTATTGAGCAATCCAGACAAGCAGAAAGAAACATGACCTGAAGCTTAAGTACCAAAATGCAAAGATGGACTAGGGAAAGGCTCTACCTCTGCTACTAGGTCATCAATCCATCAGGATTGAGATATTCCTTTTGTCAGGAGATATAATATCAGCAATTTGTGTCAATTTCATGATTCTCATAGGGCACATGCAGTTCCAGATAATTCAAAGAACTGCAAAAAAAGAGATTCTTCTCCACCAAAGATGCTTCTGATTAGTAATGGACTCAGAAAGACAAGAATCACGCGCATACATCAAAAGCACAATGGCATTTAAAAGATCAAAATTTTATCCAAATTTAAAAAAGAAGTCTTCTTTCAGCGAAATCTCCAGGGTAACAGCATCCATTGCAGTAATAAAGAAAAGTATTAGCCAACTCACAAAAAAAGAAACCATAAAGATGAGAGTAATTAAGTGAAAAGAAAAGCATATATCATACAAATATGAGGAGAGTACCATTTGGCTGAAAGTTTCTCATACGCTTCAGTGACTTCTTGAACAGATGCATGCGCCTTCACGCCAAGCACTATCCACGAACCAAGAACCAGAACGGTCATTGCAGCAGAAAAGAAGAAAGCAATCTTCACCAGAAAAAAAAGGGAGGAAAAAGAACAATTGGATAGAGCGAAACCCTAACGGCAGACTTACCCGCGTAATGGGTAGGGGAAAAGGAGGAAGGGAGAACGACGATCTGGAAGAAGAGGCCGAGGGTAAAGAGGAACAGAGGAATGGAGTAGCGCTTTAGAACCGGAGGAATGGAGACGGCCATTTCCAAGGGGGTAAAAGGGATGGGGAAGGGGACGCGAAAACCCTAGCGAAGTAGGGTTTGAGGAAAGGTGAAAAGGAGATGAAATAGGGGGGCTTTCTACCTATGCGTGGACACGCTTGTTTCCAAGTATGGTCGGAAAACCGCGAGGGACGAGGGAATCCGGGAAGGCAAAAATAGAAAGATAAGCGACCGTATGACGGAAGTCACGATATCGTGTGCATCCCATTGCTGGTTTGAATATCCTGACGCTGGCAAACGGCGGAATGCAAAATAGTGAAGTACCGCGGCGGGGTGGATAACGGCCGTTATATGACTATGACGGACAGGTCTCGCGCTACCTCTCAACAAAAATAGTTTTTTATTCAAAATTCTTTTTTTTTAACTTTTTCTCTTGAAAGATAATTTGCTAATACATGAATATTTGGATAACAACTTTGCTCTTTTTCTATTACTTTATGCTACTTTTTATTGAATTATGCTATAAAATTATTATTATAGCATAATTTCAAACCATAATGTCAATGGCTCATCAATTTGAGTTAATAATATAATTATGCTATATCCTAACCTACAATGCCGGCTCTAAAGATTGGTTAGATATGGGCCGCATTGACGCCCAATGGACTGAAAAAAAATAAAAAAATAAAATTTAATTGATTGAACTGCTACATATGTTGAATGGCATCTAAAAATGTTGGCCGGATCTGATTGAGGGACTGCTTGAAGTGTGAACCAAGAGAAAGTATAGGCTGAGCAAAGATAGCCTATCCAAAATGCGAAGCACCTGATTTGAAACTAATCAGGCTTGTGATCTATATAGCTTAAATTATCAGCCAGGCTACGTGGGTATCGAACATGGATGGTTGCCAAGGAAATAGGATATAGAAGATAGAGTGAACTACAACTAGCTATTGCAGTTGCCAAAAGAAAATGGAAGGCAGGCAATGATGGAAGCAGTTGTTTGGTATCAATCGAATGGCCAGCACTTTCTATTTTATATTTGGGCATATTCCTTTATCTTATTTATCATTTATTTTGTAGTTCCTAAAGTATTGCTATGGTCACTGCTAATCTTCTTCGAAAATGCGGGGCTCCAATCATGAAAATCCTTAAAGTAGTTAATGATATGAGTTAATACCATTTGCATCTCTTTCTGGTCTAGACATCAATCGCATGTTTACATGGTTATTTAGCTCCACCATATGCTTAGATCCCTCTCTTTATCCCATCTGGGGAGAAGGTGGTGTGAGTAGAATCATACTACATTGTTTTGATTTGATGGCTTTATATTCTTTTTAAACAACATAGCAAAGAATTAAGTAGTTCGAATATAAAACTCAAATGTGCGTAATTTACATAAAAACTCCCATTGTTGCTTCTTCATTTTACACTATACATTCTAGAGTATAGCATGCATACCTTTAAAAGGGTTTTTAGTGCACCTAGTTTTATGCAAGGAGCCATCATGAGAAAGCCCTTGGAGCCGAGACTTCCGACTTCAAAAAAATAAAAAACACAACAACAACAACAACAACAACACAATGGAAAAGCTCTCAGGTATAATATGTATGGTAGACTTGGGGGCATTTCCATTATATTATAGAGAAGCTACCAAGTCTAAGGGCAGTATGCTTTTTAACGTGTCAACAATGCATCCATCTGTGATTTATGCATTATGCAAGCAACCTGCTAGTTCGCTACTTCATTTCCTGGAGATACGAGAGAGACTCCGAATGCTAAATTAGACTGCCTCCCAACACAAATATCCCTCACCAGAGGAAAAGCTGAGCACCATACATAGAGTTACGCTCGGTAAGCGTAGAAATAATAACCAGCGAATCCCTTTCAATCTAGAGCTGAGAGGCCTGTAATTGCAAAAACTCTCCCATAATCCTACCAACTCTGCATACGGAACTGAACATTGTGGAAGGGGGCATCCCGCCACCCACACCGGCCAATCTATACGATCACACAGGATCAATCCCGCTGTTGCTGTCAGGCCCCTCATCGCTCTATCAAAATTTCGTCCCAGACACGAGAAGGGGGAAACCACTAACATTGCTAAGGAGATGGATCAACTAACAGCTCTGTAACATTTCCCCAGTCCCTTTACCGCGTTTGAACATACGAGTGGTTAAAGTTTGCGACGTTTAAATATAACACCCTATCTTTAGCTTTTATTATAAATAAGTCCACGGTATGAGATACCCGAGCTGGTACCCTGCTTGATTATCTGAAATTTTTTAACTCTCCCAGAGCTGTTTGAAATTTGAATTATACTCAAACTGGTCGTGGACGTGGACAAACCAGGGAAGCGTACAAAAAGAGTCCGATTTGCTGAGATTAACCGAACTTTGGATTAATTTGTCTTCGGTTGCACGGGGTGATGAATGGAATTGTGTGTGACTAAACGAAAAAAATTAAAATTTACACAGGCTGCCTCCTCTGGTATCTAGTCCCGCGAGGGAATCCTAACTCATGATCATAACAATCAGCAATATCACAAACATTGATTGGTTAACACCACCGGGGTACCAATCGCTACAAACTCTTCTCAAAATATGAAGAGGCTGTGTGCGCTCAAACATAGTACCGGAGAACACATTATGTTGCCCACTGGAAGTTTTTGGTTCTTCTGGCGACTCTTCTTCTTCTTCTTCTTCTTTTCTTTCTTTCTTTCTTTCTTTTTTTTTGTTTGATGAAACTGGTGACCCCTACATTAAGTAGGAGAATCTGGAAATGGTTTTGCATCTATTCACAACCTTGTCATTTTTTTTTCAGGCATCAACAAATTCAACTATTTCAGAAATTCACAAAGGTAAAGTGATCAGTACCATAATGTAAACATGAATTACAGCAGAGGAGAAACAAGACAAACATTAGAACAGACCAAGAGGAGGGTTGTAAAGGAATGAAAGCAGACAATCAGTATTAGCTTGATTACGAAGCAATTTCTTTTAGGCACGACCGCATGATATTCGCAAGCTTTAAACATGCATCAAGGCAGAGCTCCATTGCCTGTTCACAGAGGCAATAGTACGTGTAATTAAGATGGTGCTTCAGTAAATCTAAAAGCACGTGGATTGGAGTTTCTTTCATAAGGATGTACATGCATACTTACCTCATTAATTTTAGCAGTTGACCATTCTCCAGTGAGGGTAAGTTGAGTTACCTCGTAACGAGCTGGCATGCATGCTATCATGAGACTCCCATCTTGGCAGGCTTCCTCTTCTGCTGTGGGGTCAATGACAAGGTTGTTCCCAAAACAAGACTAGGAACAAGAGAAGCCAAAATTGAAGTTAAAAAGGAGAGTAACACTAGGAATGTCATAATTTTTAGGGTCGATTGTCTGCACAATGAAGAGCAGATTGAGTCCACACATTATACCCAAAGCACATTCTATGTTCTTGTTTCATTTTCAAAGCCCACAACCCCACATTAAAGCAAAACCTCTTTGCACGTATACTCGTCATGTTAGTTACCGTATAAGTAACTACAAAAGGAACATTTAATTTGACAATCACAAAATTTGCAATCTTTAGATGGTTAAACATAGCAATTTCTAATATCAAAATACTCGGTGATTTCTAAATTCAAATACTGTACAAGTATGGTAGGAAGAAGGAGAAAAGGAAATGCACATGTGGCCATAAGTACCCCATTGATGACTGTTAAGCAGAATTTTAGTATTCTTTCAAAAAGAATGTACATACCACGGACACTGAAGAGACAAGGTCATACATCATAATTCCTGCATCTGCCAGGGCAAGACTCGCACAAGATATGATGACTGGGAGATCACCTACACAATAGAGTGATGATGCAACCATGGATTAGCGTTGTAACTGCTATTTTTGCAGGGAAGAAAATGACAAACCCAAAATACTGAAGCAGAAAAGGATAATGAAGAAAGCCAAAAATTGCAAATAATGTATAAAGGTATCGTTGAAACCAAAAAGGCCTGAGTAGTGACTATCAGTGCGGTGGCAATTAAACTATAAATTAGCCACACAAGAGTGAATATACTGGAATAATGATTCAAGGATTTCCATCATCCATTATCATATATGAAAGAATAGACAGGAAATCCCAGTTGGTTTTTGCACTATGAAGCAAGCTGACCAACAAGTCTTGGAACAAATAGTACTGCAGCGGTATTATCATAGTACTGCAGCCGTATTATCTAAGTACAAAGAAGAGTTATTTCGTGATTAACCAGCCATTATCCTAAGATAACTAAAATTAATTGGAGAACAGTTGAAAGGTTGACCAAGATGAAGACACAAGCCAAAGCATTCTTTCATTCTAACAGTTTTATGCTATACCAGGTACTATAGTAACCAGAACCTAACAACCGGTAACTCTGAGTCCTTCCAAAACAGACATTCCAAGATGCATTCTCTGAAAAAGGGATGCATGTAAACTTACATTATCCCTTGTAAAGCTTGAGAACTTTCATAGAAAATAACTTGATCATCATCTACACAATTAACTAAATAGTCGTAGCCGATTCAATAGTTATTTCTGTAGAGCATAATTCAGATGTCCTTTTCTGAACTTCTATTCAGATTAACAATTGATAGAGAAATCTTAAACACCAAACTGAATCCCATTTAACTTCTCATGGCTTACATAATGCTTCTTTAATAATTTAACATTATTTCAACATTAAGTTCCAGCAGCATCAGGAAGTGAACCTCTAGATGTCATAATCTTTTACTTGAACATCTTCTGCATAGTATGAGATAATAATTGTACAAAGACTTACTGCCACCCGACTCCAGGACCAATGCAAAGACATCAACTGTGGTTTTTGGGAATGTTTCTAGTATTATAGCACCCTCCAGGGCTTTATGAAGCATTGATGAATATTCTTTGTGGTCTGATCCCTGAAAGGAACTAATGCACATATCACATAAAAAGCATAATGGAGAGTCTAGATAGAAATATCAATTCATCAAATTATGGATACACAATTGCATGTATCAAGAGACAACAAACCTGCCCACGAGTAGGAGTGGAAAAAGTTGTGTAGCTCACATTGCAGTTCAGTCTACCAGTGTCACTGTACATCATAGCCTTCTTGCTTTCCCTTGGACCAAATCTGAAACCAAAAAGCAACTCATAAGAATTATGCAAGAAGAACAAAACTAAATCATAGATAATAAAATTTAAAAGGCTAGATAATAAAATTTAAAAGGCGCATTTTCCTTGTTTTATGCTACTTTAGAAGGACTTGCATTAACTACATGAATAAAATTGCAAACAAATCCTCTAGAGCATCGATTTCCACATTCTGCAAGTGCACATCAAGTATGACTATCAGAGAAAAGGTTGTAGCAACAAAAGATTAAAGGAGTATTCAATCTCAATTTGATAATACAACAATAATCCAAGACCATTATTTGGAGTTCATTTTACTAATGCCGTTCAATCACCCATTGCTATCTTTTGCCATATCCTCACAACGTCAAAGGTCCTTAAACATTGTTCACAAATTTAAACAAAGCCCTCTTTTGCTTATCCTTATTTATTTTCAAGCCTCAACCCATCTACAAGCCCAAAACTTATAGGGGATGTCCATGGCCTACTGTAGCATTTGAAACATGAATTTTACTATCACCTTATCGCTTCAGCCTTCTCCATGGTTCTCCTTTTCTTAGAAAGCTAACACATAGATGATGTGCAACCCTAGATATCAGACAGCTTATCACATGCATATTAAATAATCATTGTTATGATTAATAAAAAAATAGTTTGACCAATGTAGCTCTAACAGTAAGTTCTTGATTGGAGCTGCAGTTAGTTGAGTCACATAAAAGGTATGATCCTCAACAGGACTAGTATTCAGTGGATAAATTATTTGCTAGATTATTAACTTTATATTTTTTTTAAGTAACACACTAATCCGATAATCATGATCTTAACCTTAAACCTACCATTTCCTCTTGGAAGAAAAAACCTTAACCCTTACCATGTGATGCCACACTGGAATACTTGAACCCAAAATCTATTGCAAAATTTAAACACCAAGCCTTGATAGGATGCAAGACAGTAAAATGCCAGAGTTTTTGTCATGGTCGTAGCGATCAATAAAGCATACAAAGTGATTGCCTGCAGGTACAGGTATATCTGAGTGGAAGAACAAGAAGGCCAAGATCATCAACATGATTGTAATAGACATCATTATCATTGGCTCAAAATTCATCAAGCGATGTTTTACTAGTTTCTTCAAAAGTCATTACAACATTACCTAACCTCAATAACAAACTCAGATTGTTCAGAATAAGCATGTTTGATAAAACTGTTTGCCACATGCTGTTAGAAACATATTTCATCTAACATAAGACATGGACATATCTGAGAAATAATAGGTTGCAACTGGTTAATTACACTTTGTAACTTATAATAAGAGAAACAGATTAAGTTTCTATAAAACAAGAAACTTGCAGCCAATAAAAAAATATACTCCAATATTCTACATGCAGCTAGTGGTTTGGCAGATTTCCGAACAGTAAGAGTTAAGAAAGATATTCCACTGGTTTCTTTTATTCTTTAATTTTTCTTTTCCTCCTCTTCAAAGGAAATGGTACCACATCTTTGATTTTCATGTCATGCTCGAAATGGTTATGATTACCAAACTTGCAGCATTTAAACTTAGTTCAAACACATGGAACTCCAAAAAAACCACTGGCCCTGGTGCACAGTGTAAGACATTCACTCCATCAGAAACTTAATGAGATAGTGAAATGCAGTATCTTCTCTCATGTGATTTCTAATCTTTCATATAAACATCTACAGATTATAGAAGGAACACATACACAAACCAAATAACAAAACAAAGGTTTCTTTTTTTAGTAAATAACAAAAAAAATTCGTAAATGGATAAAATATTTAAAAAATGAGTCCAATTACAGAATTTTGAAGCCCATATTTAAAAAGAGATTTCCCATTTTTTACTGGCTATAAGAATACATGATTATTGACTGCTTTGGTACATCCAATTCAAAACATAAAGTAATATAACAATAAGCATGATGCAACAGTCAAATTAAGTACAAAAAGATACTATTTATAGGATTTCTTCTTTTTAATGAATCTCAACGAGTTATCAAGGTAGTGCTTGCTGACTATCAGTACACTGTAAAGATGGAGAGACTGAGAAGAAAATTAGCATCATTTGAAGGTTGACAAAATGCACTTACACAGAGACAATGACCTTGGTCCCTCCAAACTCAGCATAAGCAGACCCCGATGCAGCATTTGATGCACCAGTCCTCATAACTGCAAGCCAACAACAACGACATAAATTCTCTGAAATCAACTCTCTGTACGCCGGTGATCATAACGACAGAAACACAAAGCAATCCAATATGAAAGAATGTACAGGATTGTTAAAAATATAAAGACAATGTCTATCTATCCTGTGAATTAAAGGAAAAGTAATTCAATATACTGTTTCATTCCTCGCATACAGACAAACAGGAAAAATGGATACTAATGTCAACCAACGGAAAGCAGAACCCATTGCTCAAAATCCCATTTTTCCCCCTGAAATATGCCGTTGGGTTCTCACAAGCAAAACATCAAACATCTCATAGGCCTTGTTTGCGTGTACGGAATAAGGAGAGAGAACAAACAGGCAGGTCTGCACTGGTGGAAGCTTCGACCGTCCGTTCGGGTCCAGTCGGCTTGTAGGAATATTTTCCTCCTCTGCTGCTGCTGCCTCCTCTCCAAGCTTTGACTCGGTGAATACGTCGCCGGATTCGTTGCCATCTCTCTCGCTCCCTCGCCGGGCTTGTTTGCTGGCTCGCACGCGCCGCGGCTTGAATACCCGATAAAGACCTAAAAGAAGCCTAATAAGATGGTAGCTGTCGAGCGACAACCTGCACAGCGTGTAGAATAAATATGAACAAAGGTTGGCAACCTTGAAACCGGGAGGCTCGTCTAGGTCTAGCTTTGGGTCAACCAGAACTCAGAGCTGCAGGTGTCTGTTGGTGGCGATTTTTTAACTGTAAATAAGAATATTAAAAAAAAAAAAAATTTAAAATTTGAAATGGTGTGACAGACGAAAGATGAAAGTTAAATCTATACCTGCTTCTTATCTAGCTAAATATTTTTTTCTATTTTTTATTTATTATTATTGTATTTATTCTAACCCCTATCTTTTTATCCAAATAACAAGGGGTAATAATACCAGCCAAGTTGAAGCACTCTTTGATCGATAACATCTATTTTTTCAAAATAACTATATTATTTAAATATATATTAAAAATATTCAATCCAATCATAATCCAGTTGATTTGAACCTAACGAGATACGAAACAAGTATAAGTTTGCGTTACTTCGGTCTTACAAATTTGAGTTCAACAGTGTTTGAGCAGATGTTGACTCGATCCATGATTATCTCAATTGAAACCTAATCTGATTTGCCACAATTGCCAATATGTATGATTTGTTTGTACCTTAATATCATGCCTCCACCAGTGTTTCCTTTTTTGGTTCAATGAACAATATTAGAGGGTATCGGATTTCGTCATTGTTTGCGTTAGGCAGTCTGTTTATTTTCTCGATTAAAAGATGGTTATTGCAAGCTTTCTCTGTAACATTGCTACAACATGCTGGGTAGACTTTTGACATCCGACTCATGAAAGCTTGAAGTCTATGTCTGATGCTTGTCCTTCTACCCATATAGTTCATTTTCAGCGATAGCCGATATATATCTTCTCACAAAATATATTTATAAAATGCAAAACAAAATAAATATACCAAAGTTTGAATTTGTTTAGTCATTCCTTTGGAAATTCTTCACATCTACTGACTTGGATTTTACAATGTATTAAGTTTTGTCTAAAAACACTCAGGCTGCACAGCAACAAAATCTCATTGATTTTTCTTTAATGACATTCGGGTTGCATCATAGAGTTGATCACGGGTCAGGCATCAGGCTTAAACTATATCCATTTTTAGTCAGGTTTCGGGACAGACCTATTTAAACTCTGACCATGTGGCCCATGATCAACTCTACTGTATAATAACAAACATCTTTGTATGATTAGATCTTGAATTAGCCTGTGCAGACTTTCGGTGCAGTTCACAAAGGGAGGAGGCAAGGAAAGGGAGTCCAGACACTGTTACAGAGTCCAGTTTTCTCTGTTACAAAGTCCAGACTTTGAGAAGAACAATGTCATTCATGAGGCTTGGTTTTGTAATGGTTCTAGCTGAAACTGACCATTTTGGTGAGCATAGAATATAGCCAAAGGCAAAGCTTTAAGTATCAATTGTTATTTCATATTATTAACTCTAGGTATACTTTTATCTTTTATTTTCACTAGCAGACTAATACCTCTGATCAATAAGTAGATATTTGTAATCAAATGATTTAATATCTGTGTGCATATTATTTTTGCCTGGGAAAACAGCTTAGTATTAATTAGTTAATGGATTGCTTGCCCTGACTTTTTGTTATTGCATCTCAGAATTCCTTAAAATTCTAGACAATTATATACTACACACTTGCAAAAACTGCAGCTTTTGTATTTTGACTGACCTATATATATGGCACTTAAATTTGACTTGCATGTGCTATGCCCATACACATCTACTAATTACTAGAAGTAGCCAAAGGTGGAAGCAATAAGGTGTTGAAAGACATGCATACTCGCTTAGACTATCATGGAAAAGCAAGAATTTGTTAGAACACATAATATATAAACCCTTCATAAAAGTAGCCAATATGCAAAATGGAAGCGCTCTTTCTCAAACCTTCTGAATTGATAGGGTGTAAAGGAAACTTGCACATAATTCTATAGAACACATAATTCAAATGATGGGCAAAGTCTACAAAAAGCATGGAGTTGGAATGTGTCTGTCTTCTGTTAACAATCTTTTGATGGAAGAGTGATTCAGAGATGTTACAACCAAAATTCCCTTTTCTCAGTGGACATCTAGCAAAGCCAATCCATCCAATGTCCTCCACCTTTCGACAATTGGTCCAATGTCATCCATACCTAATTCTCTCATGCCGAGGAGATCAACGACGAGAGAAATTGTTTTTGCCAAGAATCTCATTCTTACTCACCGCAAAAATGGATTTCCACTATAGAAATTACTTTGCAAGACTCACACAAAAAAAGAAAATACTTTGCAAGACTAGCATGTTTAGAGTTCAGTACACACAAACACATCAATAATTACTGTAAGAGTGCGAGATAACGAATAAAGCAGAAGGCTGTGAGGAAGCCAACTGCACCAGTAGACAGCATTACAGCAAAGGCCAAGATCACTGAGTATCCAAGGTATAGTGCAACGGATGCAGGCCTGCCCAACCCTCCAATATCAAATGCCAGATAGTTTATGGAGAACATGAATATATAAAAGCCAACAGATCCTGATGCAAAGAATGCTTTCCACCACCACTTCCAATCCCTGGTGCAAAGACACATGTAGGCGGATCCCACCGACACTTCAGCACAGGCAACGGTAAGGAAGATGGCGGCCATGAGTAACAAGCCAACCAACTTTTCAGAAAGGAAGCTGAAGTCATAGTAGGACCTCCCATCCCAGATCAAAGGGAAAACAAAGAAGAGCTCAACAAAGATCATCGTGAATGGAAAAACCCCAGCTGTGACACTGAGAAACCACGATAGAGCTCTGAATTGTGAGCATGGCTGAAATGCCAAACCATAGAGCAAGGAGGATCAGATACAGAGGGAAACAGACAACGGCAGTGCTCCCATTTGCAGACCAAACGTTCAGAGCTATCAAGATGCAAAAAGATGTGATAAAGAGACATGCAATAGACCAGCACAAGGATCTCCACCCTTCTGAGCTGCCTTTGATGTTCCGCCATAGCCAAACACCAACATAACCAGCAACAAAACCAAAACTGAGACAGAAACACATCGTTACTGTTAAGAGCATGGCTTCAGATTTTGGTGAGATGAAACCAAGCACTTCAAGGGTTATTGTTGCTACTGCTGTGCCTGCAATCTGAATGCCATTTCCAACCATCACACACAGAAGCTTTGAGAAGCTTGGTTCTCTAAATGCATCACCCATAACAAGCTTCCACTGTAAAGTCCCCTTGCTCAATGATGCTTGGCCTTCTTTATCCAAGTCCTCAAAGTTATATAAATCCTTTGGTACCTTTTTAGAAATATTGATGGAGAGGAATCCAGTCAAAAAGACGATTGTTAGCACTGAGTGAAGCATTGAAATCCCAAGAAACTCTGAGCCTGTCTTAAAATATATATCCGTTGCAGAAGGCCTTATTATGGTTCTCTCAGTAAACCTGCTTTCATGAGTGAGCGCTTTTCCCAGAAGCAGCAGCTCTAGAAACTTTGCACTTTCTCTGGACCTTCGGAGAGATTTGCAGTAGCGAAGGATAAAATAGTTTCGCGATAACGGAGTCTTTAATGATCTCAAGGAATCAACTTTGGTATATATGTGCTCACTTTGGTAAAGCCTACTCATGTAGTTTCCAGGCACATTCAAGTTATGGCACAAATAAGCAATTGAGGCCAAAGATAAAACCAGAAAGCAAATGTAAGCAGACATCTTAGAGATCCGCTGAAGAGCCATTCGACCAAGCACTGAAAATTAGACTTGAGATAAAAATTCCTTGGCCTAGCTAGTTCTTCATCCAGTTCCAATCACCTAGAGTTTTTCAATATTATCTCGGGTTAGAAAAGATCTAAGAAAGTTGTTAATGTGGCTTGAATTTTGGATATCTTTTATGGGCTCGATCTATGACCCAATCTGAAAAGCCCGCGTTGCGACCTGAATGAAATATTTTGGGAGGTCTGTGGTGGTAGCGGAGGGCATGGACCGATAGGCCCATGCCCGAAGCCCACCACTGACCTCATTGGGAGGTGCGGGGGGCAACGCCCCCCGCGGTACGGACCAGTATAAATATTGTATTTTCTGCCAATCTCGGTAGTTGTGTGAGAGGTTTGGGAAATCAAAGTGCGGCTAGGGTTTGGAGAGTTCTTGAGTGATTGTATCTCTCTTTTCATCATAGTGGAATTTTTTCTCTCGTGTCTTGCCCGTGGACGTAGGCTTTTCAGCCGAACCACGTAAATCCTGTGTTTGTTTTTCTTTCTCTTCTCTATTTTGTGTGATTGTACGAATCTGTGTGTGCCTTATATTTGTGCTTGCTATAACAAAAGTGATAGTAGAAATACTAGCCTATAGATCCAAGGGATGATGGTGGCACTACACTACGACAGTCTTTCGCTAGCACAAAAAAAAAAAAAAAAAAAAAAAAAAAAAAAAAAGAAGAAAGAAGAAGAAGAAAGAAAAAGACCGTTGGAAATTTATTACAGCATTGTAAAACCATTCATCTAATACTTAGTTATAAGCTCAACCGTTTACCCGTATAGCTTGTCAGAATCCAATTAAAACAGGAACCAATTGCATGAGATGAGAGCAACATGTAGATGAACTCAATTACAAGCATTACATGCAACGTAAAATAACATCTAGGCACAAGCATACATCAAAATCTCAGAGAGATTAAGAAACCAGATTCACCCAAATATACAGAAAGATAGATGATGTGTGCTTGTACTATTGTAACAGAAGGGCCTTACGTCAATAGCACTGATTTGGATTATCTTCTCCACTCACCATGTTGTTTCGTTCTTCATCTCTTCTAAGAAATTAACCAAAATTCCAAAGATATATGACTTTACTCCCATAACATTTCTATTCCTTCAATCTTTTATATAACATATCATTGCTTAAAACAAAGAGGAGAAAAAGGTATACATGAAATGGAAGTGCAGACAGCAATAGAAATTCATTCAGGGAAAAAAAAAAAATCTTTTCCATAAGAAAGTACAGAATCATATAGGCAACATTTTCTAATATAATTTTCCTTTTTTTTTTCCTTCAATTTAGCGATACAGAAGCAAACGGATGGTTAACTCATCCTACTTTCTGTTGGGTGGATGTCTGGCCAGGACACTACCTCCCAAGATCCTTTTAGTACCACGCGATGCAGCAGAAAGAAAGAAGAAACAAAACAGAAAGAAAAAACAATCAAAATACGTGGATCAGCCACAAAAGGCTCGCCTCCACGGGGTATGCAAACTTCACTATGAAAAAGAAATTTTACAAGAGGAGACCTCACCCTCAACCCTTGTATACCCAATTCTCTCTCACCTAAAGTTTCCCTCACAAAAGCTCTCTCTCTCTTGGAAGACCCCCTGAACCCCTGAAGTGCCTGGCGACCGCTGTCCAGGAGCCTCCTGCTCCTTGTCTCTCAGCGCTTTCGCCTCTCTCTCTCCTCTCGGGTTCGTACGGCTTCCGTATGGCGAAACACGGAGAAAACCCGAACCCCCTCTTTACTGTTCGTCCACAGGCCCTTTTAAAGGGTTAAAACCTAATTAGATTAGGTTTAAGAGTCCTTAATCAATCCAAATCAGGTTTTGAACCGTCGGATCAAAAAACAGATCAACCCACGCCCTCCGATCGCGATCGATCCATGGAATAGTGCCGTGGACCGCGAGAAATGCATGAGAACCGCCCACGCGGTCCACAGGCCCAGTCGTGGACCGCCCGGTCCATGATGGACCGGGGCAAAGGGCCAGCAGGCCGCCTGGGCCTGGGCCGGCCTGCTCCGGTGCGCGGGCCTGCGCGCGCCTAGGCAGCACACCCGGCTGGGCCGCGGACCTGGGTCGCACGCCGCCGCCTGCGGCCGCACCGCTGCTGCCCGCCGCCGGTCGCCGGTGGTCCTCCACGGCCTCGAATCTCGTGCCGACTTCAAAAGCCGTATCTCCTCCATCCGAGCTCCATTTCGGATGATCTTGATCTCGTTGGACTCCGTTTTTCACCGCGAACTTCGCTGTGGGCTCAATGTAGGCTGAATCTCGAGGCATCAAATCCTAACACTTTTTCTAATCCTCCTAGTGTACTCAGAGAGAGAGAGAGTCTAGGTGTAGCTGGGCCTAGGCATTGGACTGAGGTAAAGCAGAGTCTCCTCATAATATCTTAGTAATTAGAAGTGCTGACTTTTAATGCCTGACCGCCGACTTCAAGTCGTCGCGTTATTGATCGTGGTTTGCACGGCAACCTATGATTCCTGTCAGCATACCTAGGATGGCCATGGTGTGGCTAGAAACTTGGACTAATCGAAAACTGAGTAGAGGAAAGATTTTTCCGCACTAAGATGGGGAATTATTGTATGGATAAGTCCAAGTGGACCAGGGCAAATCTCGGGGCATGTGCACCATAGGTAAGGCGGTGAAATACAGGGGTTAGTGTGGCGTGTTATCCACCGTGGGATTTGGCGTGACCCATTGGACCTGGTCCAAGCAATAATTAGGTAATGCGGCCATGGGGCGTTCCTGGCATCGACGTCCACTGCTGGGAAATAGGTTCAATCATTTAAGTTGTATCTTTCGCGTGAAAGAATGATTGGTCTTCTTCCATGATACTGACTGTTGAGTTTCATCTTGCATCGATATCAAAGTATTCAAATCTTTTTTTCCATCCATCTGCATAGCTCCCAATGCAGCTATCGTGTGATCCGATGGTTGAAAACTTGAGGTCTCAAAAGGGGGTGAAATCATTCTATCACAGGAAAGGTACAATCTGAATGATGGGATACGATTGAAATTGTTAGTTAGATCACATGATGTAATGCTTGATCGAGATTACAGTTGATCATTGATCTGATCTCAAGCAGAGGTGACCGAAGGACAAAACCACCGAAGTCCTTGCTTTAGGCCCCCGCCCCCAGCCCCCAGCTACCTCCCCCTCCCAGCCTCCATCTCGACAAGGTCTCCCTCCGCGGCTCCGGCCCCAGTCCCCCTACTCAGCCCCCGAGAAGACGAACGACAGGACACCTCCATCTTGGAAGGACCCCGCCAGGCCACCCTCAGCCTTCAGGCGGCCCCGATGCCCCACTCGGCTCGCGAGAAGATGAACGACGCCACGGCAAGGAAGAACGGCTGAGCGCGCGGTCGGTCGGTCATCGGTGGTGAGGAAGACGGGTCACGAAAGGACCGAAGGTCTCCGCGAGCGGCGCGATGGCGGATAGTCCCTTTTTTTTTCCAGAAAGCCCCCACCCCCAAACCCTCCCCCCTGCTCGACCCGTGAGAAGATGAACAGCGCTGCGTGTCAAACCCTTCCAAAGATCGAAGGTCTCCGCAAGCGGTGTGACGGCAGACGATCTTTTTTTTTTTATTTTTCAGAAGGCCCCCACCCCCAGGTCCATCCCCCCCCCCGCTCGACTCGTGAGAAGATGAACGGCGCCACTCACTGGAGGCCCTGAACGGCTGAGCGATCGTCGACGGCTGATCGGTCGATCATCGATGGCAAGAAAGAATGGAAGACGAAAGGTCCATCAGCCCTTTTTGTTTTTGCGTTTCCCAGGAACATGTGGCAGACTGTAGGTGGTTACTGTGCCCGGCAGCGTGGGAAAAAAAAAAGAGAGTCGTGCGGCGGGTGGCCTGCTTCATTAATATCGGCCAATTATCGATCTAGTCTGCCAAGACGCCAACGGTCATTTTTTTATAAAAATAAGTCATTTTCTTATATTTTGACAGAAATATTGTTAATGATTCATATTTCACACAGCATATACAGCTCCATAGAAATATAGAATCTTGTTTAGATTTTGAATTTTTTTTTATTATCTGCTTTTGCCCTCCTTCGAAAAGTTTGTAAATTCTCAAAATTGGTTGGGGTTGGATAGTGTTTGATATTTTGTAGTTTGAATCATTCTGTATTTGTAAGTTCAACAGGATTATCCATTTTTTCTCTAGATTAATACAGTTCTCCTTTTCTACAAAAAAATATTTTTTTTTATTTATAGTATCTATTTTTTAATTTTTTTATTATTCTCTTTACTCTTCTTCTTGATAATAATTCTAACTCATATTTTCTATAGTTTGCACTCTCATACAACAACATTCAACAATCGGATACTATAAATTAATTGATTATTCATCTCATTTGTAATCAGCATTCAACAATCGGATACTATTGTTCTAATCTTTACATATGTTTTATTTAATTTAAAATTTATATTATATTATTATATTTTATCTCTATTTTATTTAATATTTGATTCATTGAATTAAAAATTTTAATTGTTGATCTTTTATTAGCTATTTAAAAAATATAAGATAATCATAATAATTAATTTTTTAATAATTTATAATAAAAATTTAAATATATCAATTCAAAAATATGAATCTGATTATTCAAAGCTTAAAAAAAAAAGAAGAATTGAAAGTTTAATACAATCTCAAAAAGAAGTTTTTGATAAATTTTTTACAAGTAATAAAAATAATAAATCAAAAAATATTGATGAATATTTTTTAAATAAATTAATTAATAATTTTTTAAAGTTAGATGATAATGAAATATTAGAATAAGAAGAAGTTAATGAAAAGATTCAAAATGATCCTCAAAGTCATGATGAAAAGAACCAATCTGTTAATTTAAATGATTGCATTTCTAAAAATATTTATGATTCAAGTCAATGAATAAATATTGATACAAATTTAAGAGATTTATTAGTAGAAAAAGATCCAATTAGAATTGATGATATAGATTTTCCTAAAGATGAATTCTCAAGATATTTTTCTACTACATACTATATTCAAAAGTTGACAAATAGAGAGAAGCATGAAAGAAAATGACTAGTTTATTCAAAAAACTTAGACAGAGTATTTTATTTTTATTATAAATTATTTAATTATACTTCTAGTATAAGTAAACTGGCTAATATTGATACTAGAGATTGAAAAAATCTTAGTGCTAAGCTTAAGAGTCATGAGATGAGAAATGAACATATTATTAATATGAGTTCATAGATTGATTTAGAAATGAGATTATTAAAAAATAAAATAATTATTAAAAATATTCAAGAATAAATAAATAGAGATAAAAAATATTAAAAAAATATTATTAAGAATTCTTACTGTAGTAAAAACTCTTGATAAAAATAATTTAACTTTTCATAGAAAAAATAAAAAGATCTATCAAAAAAATAATAATTTTTTTTAAGTTTCATTGAAATGATTGCAGAATTCAATCCAATGATGCAAGAATATATTCGACGTATTAAAGATAATAAAATTTATACTCATTATCTTGGACATAATGTACAAAATGAATTGATAAATTTGTTAGCAAGTAAAATTAAAAATAAATCTATTAAAAAAATTATAGAAGTAAAATATTTTTTAATAAAATTTGATTCCACTCTAGATGCAAGTCATCAAGAGCAGATATCTTTTATATTGCGATGTGTAGATATTTCATCAAGTCCAATCAAAATTATAAAATATTTTTTTGAATTCTTAAAAATAGATGATACAGTTGAAAAAGATCTTTTTGATGTCATTATAGATGAAATAAAATATATTGGACTTGATATTAATTATTTAAGAGGATAGGGATATGATAATGGATCTAATATAAAGGGCAAATAGTAAGGAGTGTAAAAAAAATTTTTAGATATAAATTCTAAATCTTTTTATATACCATGTGGTTGTCATAGTCTAAATTTAGTATTTTGTGACATGACTAGTTCGTATACTAAAGCTATATTATTTTTTGGAGTGGTACAATATATATATTCACTATTTTCTTCTTCTACTAAATGATAAAAAATTTTACAAGATAATATTTTTGATCTAACTCTTAAATCATTATCACAAATACGTTGAGAAAGTTATATTGAAAATGTTAAAGCAATAAGATTCCAAGCTCCACAAATAAAAAATACTTTATTGGAATTAGCAGAAGTTAGTAAAGATCCTAAAACTAAAAGTGAAGCTAATTGCTTAGCAACATATGAGCTTAAAAAAATTGAGTTTTTATTGGACATGACTATTTAGTATGATATATTATTTGCTGTTAACTCAGTTAGCAAAAGTTTACAATCAAAAGATATGCATATTGATGTTGTTATAGAATAATTAAAAAATCTTCTTTATTTTTTAAAAAAATATAAAGCAGATAGATTTGCATCTGCTATGATCTTTTTTAAAGAAATTGTATCTGAAATGAAAATAGAACCTAAATTTTATGATAAACATATCATTCATAGAAAGAAATAATTTGATGAGGATGTTGATAATAAAATAATAAAATCTCTTGAAGAATCATTTAGAATTGATTATTTCTTATATATAGTAGATCAAGCAATTTTTTTACTCCAAAATAGATTTAAATAATTTAAGATATATGAAAATATTTTTAATTTTTTATTTAGTGGTAAAAAATTGAAGTCATTAGACAATGATAGTTTGAAAGAATATTATTTTAATCTTAAATATTTTTTAAAATATAATAATTACTCTGATATTGATGGTTTAGATTTATTTTCAAAACTAAAAATTAAAAAAAAAAATATACAAGTGAAAGATAACAATCCAATGGACATATTCAATCATATAAGATGACTCGACTCTTTTTCAAATGTATATATTACTTTTAGAATAATGTTAACAATTTTAATAAGTGTTGGTTCGGTAGAAATTTTTTTTTTAAAATTAAAATTAATAAAATCTTACTTAATATGAACAATGTCTCAAGAAATATTAAATAGATTGGCTATATTATCAATTGAAAAAGAAATGTTAGAAGAATTTGATTATAAAAATTTAATTAAAAATTTTGCATCTCAAAAAGCTAAAAAAATAAAATTTCAATAAAAAAATTATATAAATTTTAATTAAAAAAATCATTTTTTAGTATTTAGCTTTAGACCTTCAAATATGTTGAGCCGCCCCTAATCTCTGGTCTAAACTATATTCATTTTTAGTTGGACTTCATATACTATTTAACTATTTTATGTGCCCAATCTTGGCTCATGACCAACTCTACCTACAACAACTCTTCTTCCACATATTAGTCATGGCGACCCATGCTTTGTATAACTAAATAGACACACATCTTGAAATTAGATTGTGGACAAAGCTTCTTCAACATATTACCATGGTGATCCAAGCTTTGTATAGATAGATGGATGGACACGAATATGCCATCTATCACCAAATATTTTTTCAATCTTTTTTTCTATCAAAACCTATGCAAGTGCATGTTCAATTCTATATCAATTATATGCTGGATAGATCTTAGGTCTTTATATAGAGCCAGCAAATTTAAATAATATCTTTCAGATAGTTTTTTTAGATAAAGTTTTGGATCATCACAAATAATATGACAGCATACTCGATCCATAATCTATGTAGACTATGAACAAATATGCCTATATCTTTTTCTTGCTGAAAATGAAGAAGAGTTATACAAATAAAAAGAAATGTGAAAATTAGTTGTAGGAATAATCTTGGCATGGTTCGATTTCAAAGTCTATGATGTTGCATCGCTACATTTTATGGTGGTACTTATGAAGAGTAGTTGTCTCTTACTACTTGCGGTGCAAAATTAATAATAAAGATAAATAAAAAATCACATATTTTAGAGGTTATTTTCCCTAAATCAAGTGGATACAAAATTGATAATTTTAATGAAATGATACCATTCTTTCATTTGATTTCCGGTAAAGAAGCATTGAAATTAATTTGTATGCATTTTAAAAAGTCTAGATACCAAAAGCAACAGCTTTCATTCTCAAATACAAAGTTTGTAATATGTTTTAACTTACTATTTTCTTGCTATCTATTTTGTGATCACTTGATGCCCAAGTAAGAGGCTTTCAAACCACAAATTCTTTTTTTTCTTCTTTCCAGTAATGTGAACATTGTAGACCATCACCAATGGTAAGGTCTCCATCAAAAGAATTGTCATTTATTTTGAACTAGCTTTATTCCTTATTGCATCCAAAGGAGTGAAAGAAAAAAGAAAAACACATAGAAAAATGTTGCTACTAAAATCCAAACCAATGAGATCGGACTTGATCTTTTCAAAAAAAGCAAGGTGAAGAAGTCCTTAGTCGGAGACGAGATGGAAGGATTTCGATTGGGGATGAGGCGTTGAAAGAGATATCTTTCGGGTGCCAGAGTGAACCTGCAAAAAATCTCTGACTGAAGGATTTTCCAGCGGAGACCTTCCGATGCTCAAGTTAGTTAAAAATTGGAGAATAAGATGAGAGAGAGAGAATAGTGGAGCATCTTGAGGCTCTCTAGAACTTATCTAGGGTCTCTTTTTTCCTTCTATTTATAGAGGACAAGTAAGAGTCTTGTATACTAAGGATACTGGATGTTTTCGGAAAGTATGCATGGATCTTTCGAACGGAGCTTACGCTTTGTGTTTGTAACATGCAGCCAGCTAGTAATTGCTATTATGGGGTATGATCAAATTTTGACAAATAGATTTTTCTCATCTGGCCTCTCCATGATTGTGAAAAAGATTATTCATCTGAAATAATTAACTAACTTACGGAATTAGGGTGATTCACTAAACCGGGACCATGCTGTTCGAATTTTATGAGGTTAGTCATAGCCAATCCTTGCTCACCTCGGTCAAAACTGAGGACTAGGATGGCCAAAGTTAGGATGGAGGTCCATAACAGAAAAACTCTATACTACCCAAATCCCTGATTGGGGTAGTTTTCAATTTTTTTACCTCTAAACAATAAGATCTTATTTAAATGCTATGGAGTATATGTTTCTTCGTTGGCATGGAAGTCATCCAACTTATCAAAACTTACCTACTATTGCTGTAGATTTTTGGCTTACATCAGATTGGCTGAGGCGATGCCCAGCAAGGTGACGGTGATCAGACCTACAAAATAAGCTCCTGATTGGAGTTGACTTCGACGGAGATCCTTCAACACTCAAGTCAAAAATCGGTAGAACAGAAGAGAAGAAGCGTACAAGAGAAAAAGAATTCCATATCTTGGGGATCCCTTGTTACCTCTATTTATAGATTGAGATGAAAGCAGTGAGAGGAAAGAGTTGGAGGCCACTCCGACTCCTTTGAATGCATCGCTCTGGGATCTCTGCCCTGATTTCTTAGGATTGGATGGCTGTGGTTACCTTATTTGGCTCGTCGCTAGCTATTCTCGATGGTGGCATGATTTGAAGGGATTGTAAAAAAGTTTTCTATCAATCTTTTCCAATATGACGATCAAAATAAGAATCGAAGGAAGCGTGGATCAGAAACTTACCATGTGTACTATTGAAATAGGGATCAGCAATAGATGTATGGGTCGGAGCCATTGTGGGGGTCGGCATCCAAAACCTGGATCGATATCTGATGCTTGAGGGTTGTTTTGGTGATGAGGATCGACGGCCAATATGAAGATAGCAACCAAAGATGCATAGAGATCGAGATCGATCACCGATGTAGGGATCAGCGACTGAAGTGTGGATCGAGGTCCAACACAGGCTATAAAAGATAAGGGTTGATGGTTGGGGTACTGGTCGGTGACCGATGTATGATCTGATCGAAATCTATTCGTACTTTTGGTTCGGGCACCAAAGTTCTACCCATAACACCTATCATAATCACTACATATCCTGTAGGGGTATATTCGAGCATATCTCTACGGTCTTATCAAGCTTAGTTTGAAAATAATTTTGAATTTCAAATTTTATAAAATCAAGCTTGATTTATTTGATATCTTTTTCAAGCTCAAAAAATTCAAGTTTAATTTCAAATAGAGCCAAACATAAGCCTAATTGATCATCTTGAAAATCTTAAATTAAGCTAAATCCAAGCATGAAGCAAGCTCAATTTAAGATTGAATTAGGGCTTAATTCAAACTTGATTTAAGCTTAGTTCAAGCTTAATTTCAAGTTTGGTTCCAACATGAATATACATTTGATGGATTTTCAAAAATTAAACAAACTTTAAAACTAGAAAAGACTCGTGCTACAAAATGATAGATCTAAGATTCAATAGCTAGAACGTAAACTTGCATTATATGTATGCATATAATATATATTTTTTAGCCAAATCGAGCCGAGCTTGATCAAGTCAACTTCATTCGGTAGTATTTTAGTGAACGAAGGAACGAACAAAGCGGCAGGTCTGCACTGGTGGGAGCTTCGACCGTCCGTTCGAGTCCAGTCGGCTCGTGGGAACATTTTTCTCGTCTTCTCCTGCTGCCTCCTCTCCAAGCTCAGACTAGCCGTTATGCTTAGCGACGACGGTTGAAAGGGTCAATTTTAGAAAAACAACCACACTAGCCGTTACAAAACCAGCAATGCTGCCTGACATCCGACCGTTACATTAGCTATTTCAAAAAATACCAAATCAAACCAAGAACATACGACGAATAACCCCTTTATTCACATCACAATCCACGGTTAGAAGAGAATCGCAGAGCAAGCAAGAGATGACGGGAGGGATAGAGGAGCAGATGCAGCTTCTAAGATCCAGGGCCGCAGAGCTTTCCCTCAGGGAGGACTGGAAGGAATACATCAACCTCTACAGCCACCTCATCTCCCTCTGCGACCACCACCACCACCACCACCACCACTCACCCGGCAGCGACGCCAAGCTCCACAAGACCCTCTGCTTAGCCCTCTCCAATCGGGCGGAGGCACGGTCACGGCTTCGGGAACTCTCTGGTGCATTGGAGGACTGTGATCGCGTGCTCGAGATCGATCCTACCCACCTCAAGGCCCTCATTTGCAAGGGCAAGATCTTGCTCGATCTCGACCGGTATACGCAAGCGTCCGACTGCTTCCAACGGGCTCTTGTCTATCAGGGAACGGGCAACGCCGAAGCTCTTCGAAGGCTCTTGGAGCGGTGCAGGAGATTGGAGGCCCAGTCCAGAACAGGCTCTCTGGATATTTCAGACTGGTTGCTGAACGGCTTTGGTGGAAATCCTCCCGAGCTCGCTGAATATGTTGGTCCTGTCGAGGTCCGGAGATCGGCCAATGGTGGAAGGGGGCTCTCTGCCACCAAGAGCGTCGAAGCTGGAACGCCGCTGGTGATAACGAGGGCGATTGCGATTGGAAGAGGGATTCTGCCGGAGAAGGCCGGTGGGTCTGGCGAGAGCGCCAGAATGGTGATGTGGAAGGATTTCGTGGACAAGATTTTCGATGCTACGGAGAAATGTAGCAGGACCCTCTATTTGATCTATACATTGTCTGCAGGAGATGAGGAAGGTGATCCGGGGATTCCTGACATGGGACTCTTTAGTCCAGAAGCGTCAAAGGAGAGCTTCTTTCTCGAGAACAAAGAGCCAGATGTGGACAAGATCTTGAAGGTCTTGGATGTGAATTGTCTAACTGAAGAGGCATTCTCTGCCAAAGTCCTTGGGAAGAACAGCGGCTACTGCGGCTTCGGGCTGTGGATATTGCCTTCCTTTGTGAATCACTCGTGCTGTCCCAATGCGAGGAGATTGCACATTGGTGATCGGGTGGTGGTCCATGCTTCCAGGGATGTGAAGGCAGGGGAAGAGATCACCTTTGCCTACTTCGACGTGCTCTCGCCGCTGAGCAAGCGAAGAGAGATGATGTCTAAAAGATGGCAATTCCATTGCCATTGTGAGAGGTGCAGATTTGAGGAGAAGGTTTTTTTGGTGCAGGAGCTGAGGGAGATCGAAATGGCACTGGAAAGCGGGTCCGATGCTGGGGGAGTGGTGGCAAGACTGGAGGAAGGGATGAGGAAATGGATGGTGAAAGGAAGGGAGAAAGGGTTCCTGAGAGCATCCTTTTGGACTGCTTACTCTGGTGTTTACGAGTCAGAGAAGTTGATAAGGAAGTGGGGGAGGCAAGTTCCAGCTGAGGCCGTGGTGGCAGAGAGTGTGGCAGAGGCTGTGGGAGGGGATGAAAGAGTCCTGAAGGTACTGCTGGGGAGATTAAAGAAAAAGGGAGGCATTGGTGGCAGTGCTGGTGGTGGCCTGCAGATGGAGAGGGCAATGAGGCTGGGGAGAGGGACATACGGGAAGGTGGCGAAAAAACAAGGTATGAGAACTCTACTTGAGCTTGCATTAGCAAGCAATGCCCATTAGATTTTGCTTTTATTTTAGTTTAGCAAACATGGTCAAGGAATTTTGACCAGATCTTATTTTCTCCATTATTGATATCGTTTGATGTAATAAAGTTTTATATGCAAGTTAGTCAAGCTTTTTATCTGAAGCTGATTGAACTTTAAATCTCCAAAAGCCTTGGTAGATTCTAATATGTTAGATTTGGTTGGAAATTAAGCCATTCCAATAGCTTAACTGTTAGGTTCCTGTAATGATCTCTGTGACCATGACAATGCTGAATAACTAAAATGTTTAAGATGTCATGGAAACCCAATGTATACATCAAATGGAGTTGCTTAGGTGGAATCTGAATCCAAGATAATGCAATGCCTTTTTAATGATTTTGGTTTAGGGCAAGGAGAGTACAGTTGAGTGTTACCGAATTCGGAAGCAGGAGTTTAAAATTCTTACCTCTTTTAATATAATAAAAAGTGGTTGCACATTTAATAATATTGTACTGCAAAGATATGTTTCACAATGAATTGAAAGTCTTAGCCCTCCTAAGGCAACCAAACAAATATCAGGCTGAATATATTTGATAAGATTAATCATGTGGGTGTCATGGCAATAGTCATGAATAGATCTCGTGACATCGTTAGCACAAGAGATGGCCAGCACCTCAGTTTTCTGCCGTTTTTTTAATTTTTTCCTTGGCTTCATCCTAATCAATTTGTGCAGAAGAATTCGATGGTAGTAGTAATCATTAACTATTAGTTGAATCCTCTGTTTTGTCTCAACTTACCCACAGAAGATCTAGCAACATATCTCTTGAAAGAGATGTAAACTAACCCCGTGACGCCAAACCAACATGGCCTGCAAGAGTTAATAAAGGGGTTACACAAAGGTGGCCCTTAGCCTGGTTCCAAAAGACAGGAAGAGTTCATTGTTTTATTTACACTCCCTGTGTAACCAATCCATCAGCATTTTCTTGATTATGTGAAGTGAATAAGCTATTACTTTGCATGAGATGAAATGATTAATTATTTCATTTGAAGAAATTAAACCCATGAAGTCTTGGCTAAGGTTGGCAAATGTTTAGGAGTATTAGGTGAGCTACAGACAATTCAAATGATCAAGGAGTTTCATACTAAGGGCCATAGCCATTCACCTAAATAAGTCTGCAAGGAGGAAAAGATGGTCATTTCTGGAAAGTCTAAATTACATCTATAGTTAATAACATGAATAAAGGGTACCTTGACAATGGTGCTCTAGGCTTTTAGTCTGCAAATCATATGATGATGTGCAAATTTTTCAAACGTTATGACGGAGACAAAGATATGATGATCTCTACAACTTATGTCTGAAGTTTCTTCATATCAAAAACGTCTGAAGTTTCTTCCCTAATGGCCACTTCTTCCATAAATTTGACTATTTTTTTCACAGTATAAGTTTCAATAGTAAAGAGCATGCTTTTTGGCTTTTTGTCATCATCTTCTTTCATTTTCTTCACCATGGGAATATTTTCACATCACACTAGCATAGAAACAGAACTGGAAGTTGTTATGTCACAATCATGTCATTGGTCGTTGATCACATGATCCGATAATGCCAGAAAATCAAAATTGCCTAATGATGTGAAACATATTCTCATAACAATGGATTAGATCTTGCACCTGATAGGATGGAGGGAATTTTCAGTAGGTGACCTAACTGACTTAAGTCACACATAAAAAATTGCCGGGCAGGTTATGAAAGAGGTGAAGATTTTGGTGTCAAACGATATGGTATCCAATGTAACTAGACCCATAACCTTGATTGTTCACTGCCTTAACAAAAGACCGAAATATGTAATACTCTAAGTGACCAATGTTTGGAGTTTTGGTATAATAGTCATTGTCTCATGTTTGATTTTGCTAATTGAATGCCTGCAAGATGGAAGTCTTAGAGTATAAGGATTTTTGGATCCAGAGAGATTTGTAGTTTGCAGTCGCTCGAGTGGCAAAACCATATCAGGCCACAAAATAGGAACCAGTGTAATCTTAAACTGAAATGCTCAGCACTAAAAGTCCGACGACACTCGTAAACAATGCTTTCAAGCAATGCAAGAAATATCATTCCAAAATATTCTAATTTGATGTCATCTTCTGAAGTTCTAAATCTGTGCACTGAAACCAATATTTACATTCACACACCAGTTGTACATCTCTCTCTCTCTCCTTGAATTTAATTTTTTGTTTGCATGAAATCCTTTTTTCCAAGTGGTTTAGAAACACCCATCAAGGTGCAGAGGCCTTGCTGAAGCATTTGGGTACTCTTGGCAAGCAAATAAGTGCACGTCCATATAATTGTTTGTGAGACCTGCAATGCTATTTTCCCTCTCCATTTCGAAACTCTTTTCCCTTCTATGCCCATTATTCTCAAGCAATTGCACCAAACTGGCACCCAGGTTCTGAGAAGCCCCATGGGTTGTATTCAAGGAGCCTGGCAGAGACACCTCAAAATGTTGTAGTGATGGTTTTGAAGAATTGGATGTAGAGAGACAGGCAAAATTGTAGCAATTCTGCAACAGCTCCACATGGCTCATGTCACCCTCGAAGGCATCGGAGAAGCAGGTCACGTGGGTCGAGACAGATGCCGAAGAGGCTTTGTTCTTGCTGCGGTTGGAATCATTCATCCATGGACCTAGAAGAGTGGAATACAATCCATCTTCAAACCTGGAGCCCATCCCAACAAGTTCTGTGTCTTTCTTCTCTCCTGAATTCTTATGGAATACTTTACATATCACCCACTCATTCTAACACACAAGAAACAGCGAGAAAAGAAAACAAATTATAACAACCTATAATTAGGAAATGTGAGAGGTTTAGAGAGTGAGAGTACCATTGTTGTTCTAGAGAGGTTATAGACAGAATCCTCTCTCTCTAATCTGTATTCATGCATGATCCAGTTGGTCCTCTCTCCTTTGGGTGCTCTGCCTCTATAGAACACAAGGGTCTTCCTCATCCCAATAAGAAACTTGCGTTGGTGGATCTCCTTATCTTTTCCTGTTGCCTTCCAGTAACCAGCCTCTGTAGCCCTGTTTGTCTTCAAACCAGTTGGATACTTCCTATCCCTCAAACAGAAGAAGTACCCTGACTTCTCTCCCGTTCTAGCTTTGACTTCCATGCCAGAACATAATCTCAGAGATAAGATAACAAACTTGGGTAGAAGATGAGGACGGAATGAAGAGACATGAAGGAAACTTACAGGGCAAATCCCATGGCTCAGATTTGTACAAGTCAACTTCCCCAATGGCTCTGGCATTAAAGCTGGCATCCATAACCTTCTGGTAAAGGTAGTAAGTAATGAGTTCTTCATCGGTAGGGTGGAACCGGAAACCTGGTGGCAACTCCATATCATCATCTCCCTCGCTTAGCACTAAAGCACCATGTTCCATGTCCTAGGATTTCCTAAATCCAACCACCAACCTATAGAATAGAGAAAAAGAAAACAAGGAACCAATTTGAGTAATAATCTAACAATTAACTCTGTTATGTTTATTGATGAATTCAAGCAATATGAGAGAAAGCAAACTGGTCCAATTGGAGAAGATATAACAATCGTAAATCACACCAGCCAATAGAAGGGCAAGAACTGAGTAAGATATGAGTGTATGATATTAAAAGAAGGAAGGAAGGGGGGGAGGGAGAGAGAGAGAGAGAGATGATACTGCAATATAATTTGGAAAGGAAGGCAGAAGTTGGGAGGGAGAGGGTAAAGATGAAACATGAGATTGTCAAAGCAACAAGGGAAAAGTTGTCCAGGGAAAAGTGATGTAGGGGAGGTGACCTTCTTATATGCTACTTCCAATATATTGAGTGGTTTTCAAAGCAACAAGGCAGTTATAGGTCTGTTGCTTCCTCTGATCTCTTTTTATCTGAAGTTTGAACCAGTGGATCTGTTGGATGCTATAGGATTTCCTACTCGGTGGGGCCAGGGCAGCCTGTCTTAAATGGATGGCTTAGATCATCATTTGACCTTTTATGTGACATAGAAGTTGCACACGAAACTTCTATATCCAGACAGGATCCTCCCCTCACTGGAAGAGACTAATCTCAAAATGGGTACATGGCATGCTTGTGCTGATCACCGCTGATCTTCCTATTATATTAATCGGTCACCGAAAGTTTGGCTTGATGCTTTGGGACTGCCAGGTGCTGTTCCTAAAGATGTAGCTGACATCCATATGGAGGCTGCATAATTTTAAGTCATATCTAGAAGGGAAAAGAGGAACAATATGGTCCTCAATTTTATGTTTCCGATTTTTGCTAATAGTAGCATTATTCAACTTAATTGCCCATGCATCATTTTTGGCATGCATGAAAAATTCTGAAGAATAATAATTGTTGGCAGAAATATTAAGCTATATATATATATATATATTACTTATTATCAACATCTTGATTAGTTTTCCACTAATCAAAAAAGAAAAATCAGGTTAAGCACTATGAATCCATGAATATTTACAACCTACATGATGAATATTAGCGAGGCTAAGAATATTCAAATTTATTCAAATGAATACTCGAGCCACATCCCTTAATCTATTTGGTTAGGTTTGGAACACTAAAAGAATGAAACCATCTATTCTTAGTCACACCAAGATGGCTCAAGAAATAGTGACTTTGTCCATTGCCCACACCTATCACCCACATCTCAACTACTCATTCTTTCCCATTCCCCTTATAAACAACCATCTCCTAAATCTCAATTCCAAAATGAAGCCATCACAGTTCTTTTAAGCATATACTCAGATGGAAGAAGTTTACCAGATGCCTGCAATGCCTTCCTCCACGTCTGTACTTCACAAGTTCCTGGCACTCATCATGGTAGTAATATCATGGATCTTGATCCATAGATGGAGTCAAAGGAACCATAAAGGCCCGAAGACATGGCCTATCATCGGAGCAGCCATCGAACAACTAAGAAACTATGATCGAATGCATGACTGGCTTGCTGAATACCTATCTGTGTCGAAGACCATAACTGTCTCAATGCCCTTCACATCTTTCACCTACATTGCAGACCCAGCAAATGTAGAGCATGTCCTCAAGACCAACTTCAACAATTACCCCAAGGTAAAAGTACTTTGTTTAATTCTACTTCTCATCTATGCATAATCCTAACAAGAGTTATTCTATTTTAAAGGGAGAGTTGTATCGATCATACATGGATGTCTTGCTGGGTGATGGGATCTTCAATGCAGATGGAGATATGTGGCGGAAGCAGAGGAAGACTGCAAGCTTTGAGTTTGCTTCCAAAAACCTGAGGGATTTCAGTACCAAAGTTTTTAGAGAATATGCTTTGAAGCTCTCTAATATATTGTGCCAATCATCAATAAATAACCAAGACATGGACGTGCAGGTAAGTCTCCATCTTCTAAGCATGTCTTCTGCATACCTCAGTTTATGTCAAAGTTCTAAAGCAGCACTGTTGTGGACCAATACACAGGACCTGTTCATGAGAATGACATTGGACTCCATATGCAAGGTTGGGTTTGGAGTTGAAATTGGAACACTGTCTCCCAACCTGCCTGATAACAGCTTTGCTCAAGCATTTGATGCTGCTAATATAATTGTAACGCTCCGATTCATCGATCCCTTCTGGAGGATAAAGAGATTTCTTCGCACAGGCTCGGAGGCTCTACTTGAACAAAGCATCAAGGTGGTGGATGAATTTACATATGATGTGATTCGAAAGAGAAAAGCAGAGATTGAGAGAGCCCGAGCTAGTGGAATGAGAGAGGTAATGGTCTTCCACTTCAAGGTCCATAAAAATAGAGAAGTAAATGCATTAAAAGAAAGTTTTTTTCCTCATTATGGAATTAGTTAAAAAGGTTAGGGTTCAGTGAAATGGTGCTTAAGGCTGTTCTGCTTGGTTGGCTAACAATGCAGCAAAGATGACAGATGAACAATATCATGTCAGGATAAACAGTAACAGCTAGTAACTTGTTTGTGTCAAGGGCCGTTAAAACCATCATGTACTGAGGCCTCAAAAAGAAAACCTGAGTAGCATTTCAGGTTTTAACTTATTAGGTATGCACAAACTTGTTGTTGAATGAGATAGACGAGGACCAATTTAAAAAGCTTGAATCCAACATAACAGAAGCACATCCAAAAAACAGCAGTAAGCTCATTTATTAAAACAATTCATGTTTAATTCTTTCTTCTAACTATTGTCATGCATGGACAAGCACAAACAGATCAAGCATGACATACTATCTAGATTTATTGAGCTGGGAGAGGAGCCTGACAGTGGTTTCAGTGATGAAAAAAGCCTTAGAGATGTGGTCCTCAACTTCGTGATCGCGGGAAGAGATACAACGGCAACAACCCTCTCGTGGTTCATCTACATGGTCATGACCCACCCTGCTGTGGCTGATAAGCTTTACTTTGAGCTCAGGGCCTACGAAGAAGAACGAGCCAAGGAAGAGAAGGTCAAGGTGATTTCATATGTTACCAATGATGTCAAATCCTTCAGAAGCAGGGTAGATCAGTTTGCAGAGCTTCTAAATTATGATTCCCTGGGAAGATTGGTATACTTGCATGCATGCATCACCGAGACACTTCGACTGTATCCTGCAGTTCCTCAGGTGACCGCACTGCCAATTTAAGCTTGAAATCAGTCTTTCAATCATTAATATTTGTTCTGCATGTCTCATAATTACTGATAAAATGTGTTTGTCAAATAATTTAGGACCCAAAAGGTGTCCTAGTGGATGATGTTTTGCCAGATGGAACCCAAGTTAAAGCTGGTGGAATGGTTACCTATGTTCCATACTCTATGGGAAGAATGGAGTACAATTGGGGGCCAGATGCTGCATCATTTAGGCCCGAGCGATGGTTCAAAAATGGCATGCTCCAAAGTGTATCACCATTTAAATTCACAGCTTTTCAGGTACATCCACTATAACAACAGATGCATTCTTTTCTTCCGATGATATTAGAATCATAGTCTTATCTGGTTAATATTGATGCATACCGACCATACTATACCATACCATATCAATACCAAACCAATATATGGTACAATGAACGTACCGATATTTAGTATGCGGAACTGGTCTCGTACCAAATATACCGACACTGAAATAGAATCGTACTGATATGGGATACGATCCCGAGATGACAAAACTTGGTCTTATCCTTATTTTTCTATCTAACTAGTTGACTGCATGCCCCAACAAAAATGGGATGGGTCTGTACCGAACCTATCTCATATCTTGATTGTGTATGACAAATAGTATGCGAGATAGGAGTCTAGCTGAAGACTAATTCGGTGAAGGTCAATATTTATTTTGGTATCTATTGTTTAATTCTCAGGCTGGACCTCGGATATGTTTGGGCAAGGATTCTGCTTATCTCCAGATGAAGATGACACTCGCCATCCTCTGCAGGTTCTTTACATTCACCCTGGTGCCAAATCATCCAGTGAAATATAGGATGATGACCATACTATCAATGGCTCATGGGTTAAAGATCCATGTTTCCAGACGTGCATAGCTATGTTTATTTCCAAGTTTCTAGGGCACCTATTGTTGGATGTTTCACAACCAGGGAGCTATGAATTGAAAATGGATGTGATAAAGTTTGTGAATTCAATGTTATACGACTCGGTCCCAGGCTTCATTGTAATAGTTCAATATGCATTTACTTCTCTTTCTTTTCTAGGCAAGTGTTTATATGCTATCAATTAGCAAAGGTTTCAGTAAATGTATATTTCAACCAAAAAGATCATATATTTGGATGGCACGTGGCAAAGTATGCAAATTATGTTGAAGAGTCTAAAGCGAAAGAACTGCCAAGTTTTATTGTATTATTTTATATAAGGATATAACAAATTATCATTTTTTAATAAAAAAATCTTTTTTATATTAAAATGTCAAAAAAGTAGCGTCTTTTTTTCTTGGTTTTCTTACCATCCCACCTAGACTGAAGCTTGAGCTCCCAGGTAGGACCAACCACTACTCACAAAATCAGAAAAAATAATTTGATCGGGGGTGGCAAAAGAAGATTGGTGCTCTTACGAATTGAGAAAATTAATAAAGGATCAAAAATGAGAAATGATATCCTAAACTGTATACACCACATGACCAAGCATGTCAATAATCATAGCTGTCCGTTTCTATAATGATGTATCAAAATGAGCAGTTGACAAATGGAGTTCATATGAATAAACGGCTGCAGACCATCTAAATGATTCATGATGTACTTATTTTAGGGTTATGTTAAGCAGTCGGTCAAAAAAAAAAAACAGGTGTTTTGTTGTGTGGGTTGGGGTAGGGAGGTCTTTGATGATTTGTACAGTCAGAATGAAGCATTTTTGATAATTTGTCGGAATGAAACATGTCGATGTATTTAGTAAAGCCAGCATATGTTAGACATCAGTAACTTAACTTTGATTTCGTAGGCACGATTATTGCTTATGGATGGGTTGTAAATTTAGCAACCAACTAGTTAAGGTTGGAAATGGGCTCGAGCTGCCCAGCTTTGGGTCGGACTATGGGATTGAACAAAATTAGGTCAGATTTGGGCTCGAATATACAGCCCATTTATCTTTCAGGTTGGGCACAGGTATATCATTGGCCTAGCCCAAGTTTCGTCCGAGCCCAAGACCGATTACAGGCCTGTTCCTCAGCCTGCTCGATTCTTCTCTCCCTTCTACTCTTCCTCTCTCATCCCTTTGATGCCACTGCCATCGGATCATCCAGAGAGGAAGATGGAGATGGAGACGTTGATGGAGAGGAAGACGGAGATGGAGACGTTGGCGGAGAGGTCTCCAGAGGAGGAGATCAGGAGACGGATTGTCCAGAGATGGAGACGTCGATGGATCATCTAGAGATAGAGATCAAGAGAAGGGTCGATGGATCAGGAGATGAAGATCATCCGGAGATTAGGAAAGGCATTGACAAATCATTCGAAAATGATGAGCTGGCGCTTGATTTACTCGGCTATGACAAGCTTGTCGGGGGCGGGGGCAAGGGCAAGGGACGGGGACATGCGGCTGGAGCCTGGAAAGAAGGCGGTAGGTGTAGCAGAGGGCTTGGGGGAGGTTAGTGGAGGGGTCCCCGGAGGGGGAGGAGTGGCGGAGGGATTCCAGCGGCGTATCGAGATGGAGATGGAGATGGAGATGGAGATGGAGATGGGTGCCCAATTGGACTCCTTTCTCTTTATCTGATATCGAGGTACGGGCCTGACCTCAGATGTGGTTCGGATCAATTTTTTCTAAAAAATCGGATTCAAGTCCAGCCCGAAGTCCCAAATATTATTGGAAAAATTATCTATCAGTCCCTAAGTTGACTCGAAATTATTTTTCAGTCCCTCAAATCTTCAGTTAGACTAAAACATCTCTGGACTGTTAATAATTTTTTTTAGATCCCCACCGTCTACTGTTGCCATATGCTGCCGTTTAAGCCTATTCAAATGACCGAAATGACCTTTACGGTTTTGGAGAGAAAGATTAACCCTACAGAAAAGTCGTCATCGAAAAGATTAACCTCTTTTCACGCTCCAACGATATCGATGGTGACTTCGACAGCACAGGCATCCAACCACCCAGGCACACGCAGCTGCCATCCTCCCTTTTCCCTCCATCTCCACCAAAAGCAGACGACGAAAATTTTTCGATACGCCCTCCCTTTTTTCTGTTCTCCTTCCCCTTTTTCTTCTTTTTCCTATGATCTCTCCCTCTGGTGGTCTGGACCGGTGACGATGTTAACTGTTTCAATTTTTTTCCCTCATCCTAAGCCTCGCTTTGTTCGTTTTATCCCTATTTTGTGGTAACGATAAAGTATGTAACCAAAATTTTAAATTGTGTACCCATTTATTATCGTTATATTTATTTAGTTATTTGATGTGTTTATTTTGTGGTAGGAAATGGTTGTATATACTCAAAATGCTGGTAGAAGAAGGAGATCCAAGGAGAAAAAAGAGAAGAGCAGGGAGGTAACGTATTAGATTGAATTACCTGCATATTTTATAGGAAAGTTATATGGGTTGCTGATTTAGTTATGTAAGTATTTACGTGGTTACACATATATTGGTTATAGTTATCTGTATTTATACTTTAATTACAGAAATCACTTGTTAAGTTTGGTTGCATAAAGTCCGGATTATATATACTTTCTAAGTGTTTACTTTTAAATTAACTTTGGTTACATAATTGATGTTGTCTCTTTGCAGATTTGATGAGTTTTTATGTTTAAGATTTTTGTTTTATGTAGGTTACAAATAAGTTGGAGTTGAAGGATGACATCAGTGAGGATGAGGAAGAGAAAGAAGTTGAGAAAGGTGAGGGCAGCTTTAAGAGAGAGGAGAGAAGTGATAAGGGCCTTCAATTAATGGTCACTGTTATATTACATCATATCACCTCTTTATGTTGAAAGTCAACAAGAAAATGAGTCAACACCACTTCAGCCGCATGGACATGATTTCATTTCGTGCGTTGCTTGACATACCTTCTATCAAATAAGAGAGAGCAGTTATTGATGATTTACTTACAGCATATGATATAGATTCTGATTGTTTTAGAATAGATAGTCAGTTGTTGAGATGGAGTATGAGGAATGTTGGCTTGATTTTGGGTCTCCCAATATATGGTGCCCATGTCAATTTCAAAGTGGGTGCTTGAAAAAAGATTGATATAGTTAGGAAGTACTTTGATCAGAGGATATATGGCAATGAGATATTTAAGCGAAAAAGATTGGAGAACCTTATACTATCCTTGGTAGAGCAAGAAGAGATGGAGGACTTTGAAGATTTTATCCGCCTCATGTGTTTATACATCATGGGGATATTTTTATTTTTGATAAATAATATGGAAGTTGCTAGATAGATCTTTAGGTAGATATTCTAATTTTATAATTTTGATTTATTTATAAACTGATGTATTAGAAATACTTACAGTCTTGTTTATTTTGTAGATATGTGGAGGATCCCTCTTCACTTTCTAAGTTTGCATGGGATCATGCTATATATGATTTCATGCATAGCATTATCAAAGAGAAAACCTTTTTGGTACAAAAATAAAATGCTGGTGAGAAGGTGAATGTTGGGTACTTAAGGGGTTGTGTAACCTCTCTTAGTGTAAGTGGCCATCACCTCCATGATGCTTTTTATAATTTTGCATATATTTTACTGCAACATATTTTTTTTTATATGATGCAGGTGTGGTTATATGAGATTACAGGTTTGGTTGATCGCGCCCACCATGATCTTTTTCTTCGTTTTTTGAACTATAGTACAAAGAAATTTTCAATTCGAAGAAAGCTGCAATCTTGAATTACTAAAGTGTCTCTCAAGAATGTAAGTATTTTCAAGTTTGAAAATGTACCTCCTTTTAGAGTAGATGATATGTGGTTTCATTTGACAGAATTGCTGAAATCCATACATTTTTAATCTTAAAATTTATGTATAATGGATTATTTACTCTAATATTTAATTTTACAGATACAATCCCTTGTAGAGGAAGAAGAGGAGAAGTGGCTCTTCCAAACAAGTGAAGGACAGCGCTCAGACATTCATGCTATTGCCAAAATGAGAATTGGGCTGTCCAAGAAGATAAAATCTGAGAAGAAGGTGAGGGAACAAAAAATAAAAAAGAAGAGAGTGGATAGAGGGAGAGGATTAAAGGAAATTAAAGAAATCATTTCATACTACAAGAAAAAGCATCGAAAGTTGAGACAGATAATTTATGAACTAAGAAAGAAAAATAAAATTCTAAAGCACATAATTGTTGAGCTTGAAGGAAGCCTTGTGCCTTCAAAAGATGAAGAAGAAGCAAACATTGGAGATGATGGAGTTCCATCCATATTTTTTAGCGATTGTTTTGATTTTTCTCCAACAGGTGCTAAAATTGTGGGAAAAGAAGAATATGAATAGAAAGAGAAGGATGGTGCTAGAAAGAGGAGGGGTATAGGCGGGTTCATAAAAAATCAAGTTCAATAGTTAGGATGATAAAAAGTAGGGGCAATAGAGAGAAATCTGTAAAGATAAAAAGCCCTTATGTAATTCTATCTACCTGCCGATCAAGAAGACATAAAATACTTGAAGAAGCCCACAAGCCAGTCACTCCACCCCCCACTGTTACATCTGTCATTGATTCAGATAGCATGACTACTCAATTTCGGCTGGTACGTAAATAATCAGACTCTTATTTTTTAGGACAAAAATAATACTACGATACTCATAAGCTCAATTTTACTTCTGATGATATTCAGGTGTACCATAAGAAATGACTAGATTATCCAGGATTGAAATATATTACAGAGGAAGAGAGGGAGATAATAACGAGATTCCTTCCACTGATAATGGACTGGTAATATATTTTTGGTTATACTGAAAATGTCATTCTGGTTGTCCAGTTTTGCCTTTGGTTATATTTCTTCAATATTGATTATACCGTGCTAAACTGTGGTTATATGAGTTTTCTATGTGGTTACAGGATGGTAGTTTGGTCCAATGGAAGTAGCATTGTTACACGAATGCAAGTTCATGAGCTACTATTTGAGCAGATGTTGAAAGATGATGTAAGTTGATATCCCAAGTATCATTTCGGATAAAAATAAATGACTAACATTTTTAAATTCCTTGAACTGTTATGCAGGTTATCGATGCTTTCATGGCACTCTTTCGAGAGCATCAGGAATTTGAACTAAATAAGCATCTTCCTTGTGTATTCATCAGGCTGTGGCTATTGGTGAGTTTTTTGTTGGAATTTTTTTACTTTGAAATTATCATGTATGTTATTATTGATTTTTTATTTTTGATATTTCCTACAGCAACATGCACAATAGAGGCTCTGAAAATTTTCGGATAATATTCTTAGAGGTTTTGAATTTAAAATTAATACGACAAAATTGATCTTTATGCCCTTGTATACGAAGTGCCACTGGCACCTACTAGTGATGAATATGGAGGAGAAATGCTTCAAGCATTACTCTTCTCTCTTTCCATCCATCTATTATCTTGATGCACTTAATTTGATATGCTTCCTTAATCCTGTACATATTGTCATGGTATAAATCACTGATAAATTACTGATTAATTGTAACAGAAAAATTAGATTTCTCAATATTTGGCTAAGCATCATAATTTGCCCCAAGCTTCAGATTGGCCACTTCGATAAATTGATGATTGTCCTCAGCAGGAACCTACGTGGGTATCAGTTTAATATTAAACAAGCTCATCATATGTACTTATCATAAATTTTAATTTTGTGTTCGGTCATTATTTTAATTTTAGGAGCATTGATTGTGGAGTTTTTGTGATACGCTATATGGAACTATTACAACGTGGGGTACAATTAGACATAGTATCGAGTGATATTATAAGGCTACGAGCTGAATATAGTGCACTCTTTATTCACGAAGGTTCAAAAAGAGAGATTGTCTGTGAGAAAATAATAGATGAAAGTTCAAAAATCAAAAGTGATACTGAAGTACAGTTTTTAAGTGACAGTAAGTATACTTATATGATTCGTGTATTTAGTTATCTATATTTTTGGTCCGATTATATATTTTCATTATACAGTTATATAATTGTGTTTATGCATATATTCTATATTTTCAGTGGAACAAAAGCCTGTCAATGATGAAGAATAGTTTGAGAAGTCTACTGCAGATGAAGTGAGAAAAGGCCTGAAGCTGTTAATTAGCATGGAGTGGGTGAGGAGACTACAACTAACATGGATGGGGGTAGTACAATGGGAGATCAATTATAATTTTTACTTATGGATGAGCAATCTTAATGTAACTTTTACTTGTGGATGAATAATTGAGATATAATTATGTAACTAATATTTATTTTTAAAAAAATTTATTGAAAGCCAACTGTTCATCTGCTCTTCGTGCCAGTCAGTTGTCTGGTTATGTGCCAGGCCAACTGTTAAGCTACAGCTTATGTGCCAGTCGGTTGTCCGGTTATCCAGTTTTCATTCCTCATTACACAGATTTATGTTAAGACAGTTTTTATGGTTAGTTAAGTTGGTTACGCATATCCATGGTCAGGTTATCCAAGTAATATTCAGGTTACACAGTACCATGTTTAGGTTACACAGCTCTATATTCTGGTTATCCGATTTTAATATTTGATTATCCAGTTTTGATGTCTGGTTATCTAATTTTCATTCTGGTTATCCAGTTTTAATATTTGGTTATCCAGTTTTGATGTTTGATTATCCGATTTTCATTCTGGTTATCGAGTTTTGATTTCTCGTTATCCAATTCTGATGTCTGGTTATCCATCTTTCATCTCTGGTTATACGAATCCACAAATACACAAGTTCATATTCAGGTTATGTGCCATGTAATGTTTAGGTTACACAGATTTATGCTCAGGTTCTGTGCCGGGCCAACATGCTAGTTCATCTTCGTGCCAGAGTTGGTGATCTGGTTATTCAGTATTGATATCTGGTTACCTAGCTTTCATGTTTGGTTATCCAGTTCTGATGTCTGGTTATCCAGCTTTCATCTCTAATTATACGAACCCACTTAGCAAGTCCATGTTCAGATTTCAGGTTCTCTTCTCTGGTTACATAGTAGCTGGCCCTTATTCAAGCTTACATGTACAATCCTCCTAGTTTCCCTGTAGGTTGCACAAGTTTATGTTATAGATACACAAGTTTATATTCAAATTATGTGCCGCTTAATGTTTAAGTTACACAGTTCTATGCTCAGGTTATAGCCAGGCCAACGTGCCAATTCATCTTTGTGCTAGAGTTGGTGGTCTGGTTATCCAGTTTTGATATCTGGTTATCCAGTTTTGATGTTTGGTTATCCAATTTTGATTTTTGATTATCCAACTTTCATCTTTGGTTATACGAACCCACTTAGCATGTTCATGTTCAGATTTCAGGTTCTCTTATCTAGTTATGTAGTAGCTGACTATTATTCAAGCTACTTACGTGTACAAGTTTATATTCGGGTTTGTATTATAGATTCAGGTTACATAGTTCTATGCTCAGGTTATGTGCCGGGCTAACGTACCAGTTTATCTTCATGTCAGAGTTGGTGGTCTGGTTATCCAGTTTTCATTCTGGTTATCCAATTTTCATATCTGCTTATCCAGTTTTGATGTCTGCTTATCTAATTTTTATCTCTGATTATACGAACCCCTTTCACATTTTCAGATTCAGTTTTCAAGTTTTCATCTCCGATTGCGTAGTAGCTGACTATTATTTAACTTATTTACATGTATAATATACCTGCAGATTCAATAATCTACTTCTGAAGTGAATAAAGCATAAAAATATCAATAGCTTATATGCAATTTGGTTACATTTGGATGAAAATAATTATATATACATTGTATTTTTTTCATAAGTACGTGAGTCTCAACAGAACATATGAGTGCCAACAGAACATAACTATACAAGCTTCAAGAATCAAAAAGGCTACAAAAATATAGATTCTTGATACATTGAAACCTTTCATTGTTTGGACAACTGTTGAGCTGCATCCAAAAGAGAATAAATCTGAAATAAATAAGAAATAATCAATTAGCTTCATAAAAAATTTTTATAAGTTCATCTTTTCCATACATATGAATGTCAACAGAACATAACCATACATGCTTCAAGAATCAAAAAGGATGCAAAAATATGGATTTTGATACATTGAAACCGTTCATTGTTTGGACAACTATTGAGCTGTATTCAAAAGAGAGTAAATCTGAAACAAATAAGAAACAATCAATTAGCTTCATAAAAAAATTTTATAACTTCATCTTTTTCGTACATATGAGTATTAATAGAACATAACCATATAAGCTTCAAGAATCAAAAAAATCGCAAAAATATGAATTTTTGATACATTGAAACTCTTTATTGTTTGGACAACCGTTGAGTTGCATCCAAAAGAGAGTAAATCTGAAATAAATAAGAAATAATCAATTAGCTTCATAAAAATCTTTTATAAGTTCATCTTTTTCGTACATATGAGTGTCAACAGAACATAATCATATAGACTTCAAGAATCAAAAATACTATAAAAATATGAATTTTTGATACATTGAAATCCTTCTTTGTTTGGATAACTATTGAGCTGCATCCAAAATGGAGTAAATCTAAAAAAAATAAAAAATAATCAATTAGCTTCATAAAAAATTAATTTTTATAATTTCATTCTCTTCGTATATATAAGTGTCAACCGAATATAACCATATAGGCTTCAAGATATACTTATTCTTCAGCTATTGGAGCATTGCATGTCTTCCGATTGTGTCCAACATTATGACATCTCCCACATTTAAGTAGATGGACTTCCTCTGGCTGGGATTTAATGCGCTTCTTCTTAAGCTTTCTTGTCTTTGGTTTGGTTATAGGTGGTTTTATAATCAGATCCTCACATTTTACACCTGTAGGTTTAAAAATGTCTACGATAGGAAAGATGGCATGCTCATATATTCTTCGATAAGCATCCACTGTAAAAAATTCAGATACATATGTATACACTAACTCATACTTCCTAATTATCATAGCACATGCATATGAGCAAAGATGATCATAGACCTGCCAATACCTGCATGAACAAGTATGGGTGTTAAGGTTAACTTCGTATCGGCAATCTGCGACTACTTCAAACCGCTCGCCATTCGAATATCGGACTGTAAGACCCCTTCCATTTTCAATGTTCATATTTATCAGCTCCTCAATCTTAGGAACTAGATATGTCTGCCATTTATGAGAGCGATCACGTCTCTCATGCATTAACTCCATCATCTTATATCGTAGCATGTCGATTATAGGAGTTATTGGAAGCTGTCGTGCCTCTTTCGCCCAATTGTTAAATGACTCCACAATATTAGAGTACATCTCCCCATATCGCTCTCCTTTAAATAGAGCATTTGGTCAGTGATCAATATCTGAGCTACGTTCAATCCATTCACATGCCTTCGGTGAAATCACTTTTATGTCACTAATAAAATCAATGAATTGTGATATATGTAGTGCATAAGCTGCGCTATCAAGTAGGCTTAACATCTTTTTTTTTTGTGCTGTAGATAGCCCACTGATCTTTTTTTTGAAATTCTCCTTTAGATGCTGCAAACAATAACTATGGGTAGCATCAGAAAATGAAGTCCTCACACCCTTTGTCAAGTCTTTTGCTCTATCTAAAATAAAACATAATTAATGATAGTAACGATCTTCATTGTTATAAATTAATCATGGAGTTTCTCACAAAATCAAACCCAATTGGCATCATTCTCTGCACTAATAATAGCAAAAGCTAGTGGAAACATTCCATTCTCAGCGTCAAGTGCCATTGCTGAGAGCATTACATCATAATATCTATTAAGGATATGGGTTCCATCCATGAACAATAAAGGGTGGCATCCACTTTTGAATCCAACTAAACATGTATGAAAATATATAAACACCCTCTCAAAATATCCATCTGGATACTCAAGTACAAATAAACTTTCTGAGTTAGTCTCAGCCACTGCTTCACCATACCATCACAAGAGATCAAATGATGTATAATTTTTACCATATAATGCAACTCTAGCAACTTCTTTACCAAGCCAAGCTTGTCTGTAAGGAAGATGAATGCCAAAATCTTTTTGAATATCCTTCTTGATATCAATTGGTCTATACAATGGTCTGTCTTTAACTTTCTGAAGCACTATATCCGCAATCCATATTTTCGATGCCTTTGAATGTCCGACCCTCCCGACGCCATTGCCGCAAGTATGCGTGTTATTGAATGTTTAGATTTTGAAAGTCTTCTGCTGTCCAACCCTTGATGCATGCAGTCGCCATGGACAACTTTCATTGATGCATTTGACAGTAACTCTTAGTTTATTATTTTTGACGAATTGATAATCTTTGTTATGGACGATTGAATAATTTCTTAGTGCCTTCTTAAAATGAGTTGCATCTTTAAATAACTGACCAATGCCTGTTATGGCATTCTCCGATGATCTAGCTAATCGAAAGCTGGATGTAGATGTAGAACCTTGGGATGAAGCTGTGATCGTGAGAGCCATACTCCCAACGTTTTGTGGACCAAGTATGCTGTCAAAAATATGAAATAAGTGCTGTGGACAATGAAATTTGGATGAATCAATTAATAATGAAAAAAATTAAAGAAAAAAAAAATTATCCCGTCTCAATTAGATGAGTTGATTCTGATCTATTATTAAGGTTGGTCTCCATATTAATCTCTATTGATGGAGACTTCAGTGCAATGTGAAAATCAGGCATGCGTTGGACACCCTCATCATTCTTGAGTTTAAACATAGAGTTTTCTAGGATGGAAAGCTGATATTTCAGTATCAGAATGTCTTTATCTATGCCCCACCTACTGCATGTCCCATCTGTAATTTCATCGAATGTGCTCTCTTGGTTCACCTTTAATATGTTCCCTTCTTGCCCATATTTTGCCACCACCATATGATAATCCATCTACAATTACTTATTTTATGAGTAATGTGTAGTATAACATATTGATAAAGAGAATATGAAGCAGATATCAGTCATCCATCTACATATCAAGCTATTAAATAACATAATAAATAAATATTTAAGAATATATTTAAATATTTACTTATATAATAAATAAAAAATACTATAAATAAAAAAAGAGAGGCCATATCTTTTTTTTTTTAGTTTAAAGATGGGTGGCAGTATTTTAGAACCAATAAAATAGGGATAAAGATGGATCACCTGAGATCGTGCTATGGATCCAAAGAATCATACGAATGACAGAGAGGTCGGAGGAAAAAGAAGAAAAACAGGAAGAGGAAGAGAGAGGAAAAAATAGAGAGTATAAAAGAGATATTACCACCTTCACTACTAGTAGAGATGGAGTGAAAAGGTTCAGCGTCATGTGCCACTGTTGAGGGCGGCGGCGGCGGCGGATGTGATGTTAAGAAAGAGTTTCACTTGAGGGAGTTAGAGGGACGGTATTTGCAAATAATCTAAAAAACCATTACTAAGTAAGTTTCTGGAGGATTAATCTTTTCTTCCAAAAGCGTCAAGATCATTTTGATCATTTGAATGGGCTTAAACGGCAGCATATGGCAACAGTAGACGATAGGGATCAGCAGTTCAGGGATATTTTAATCTTATTGAAAATTTGAAAGGCTTAAAAATAATTTTATATCTAATTAGAGTTTAATAGATAATTTTTTTAATATTATTTCGGGATAGATTTGAATAGGAGTATGGCTCGGCTCGTCCTGGCCCTACGAGGCTACAACCAGCAGAGCTCATAACATGGGGGCATTTTTCGGGTCACGGAAAGCCCTTGCGGGAGCTCATGATAAGAAAATCCGGCAACAAACGACCCCAAACGGGGATATGGCAGCGATGTCGGAGCCTCCGTGCTCTCAAGCAAATCCATGCCTTCATGATCGTCCGAGGCTTCCTCTCCGACCCCTCCGCCCTTCGGGAGCTCCTTTTCTCCTCTGCCGTCTCCATCCCCGGCGCCATGGCCTACGCCCGCCGCCTGTTCGACCAAATCTCCCATGCGGACCTCTTCATGTGGAACACCATCATCCGCGGCGCCGCCCACACCCCCACCCCTATGGACGCCATCTCCCTCTACGTCCGGATGGAGAGATGCGGCACCAGGCCCAACAAGCTCACCTTCCCCTTCCTCCTCAGGGCCTGCACCAAGCTCTCCTCGGCCTCCACCGGCGCCCAGTTCCACGCCAAGATTGTTAAATTCGGTCTGGAATCGGATACTTTCGTCAGGAACGCCCTCATTAACCTGCACGCCAATTGTGGGGACCTGGCAGTGGCCACCGCTCTATTCGACGGCCCTGCAAGACGGGATGTTGTCGCGTGGTCTGCTCTGATTGCTGGCTATGCAAGGAGAGGTGAACTGGACGTTGCCCGTCAGTTGTTTGACGAGACGCCGTCGAAGGACTTGGTCTCCTGGAATGTCATGATCACTGGTTATGCGAAGCAAGGTAAGATGGTCAAGGCTCAGGAGCTGTTTGATCAAGTGCCAGAGAGGGATGTTGTGTCATGGAATGCGATGATTGCTGGGTATGTGCAGTGTGGATCGCAAATGCAAGCGATGGAGGTGTTTGATCAGATGTGTCGGGCAGGAGAACGGCCTGACGAGGTGACCATGTTGAGCCTGTTGTCAGCTTGCGCCGAGTCTGGGGCTCTTGATTTTGGCCAGAGGATACACCACACTCTTCTGGAGATGTGTTTGAAAAGGGGCTTGAGTGTAGTTATTGGGAATGCGCTGATAGATATGTATGCAAAGTGTGGGAGCATAGCGGGAGCCATAGAGGTCTTTAGAGGCATGAGGGAGAGGGACGTTTCTACTTGGAATTCGATCATCGGAGGGTTAGCTTTCCACGGGCACAGCAAAGAATCCGTGCTTCTGTTCAAGGATATGCTCGGAGAGAAGGTGAGGCCGGATGAGATCACTTTTGTTGCTGTCTTGGTTGCTTGCAGTCATGGTGGGTTGGTCAAAGAGGGCAAGGAATACTTCTCCCTCATGCAAAATGAGTATGCAATTGAGCCAAATATTAAGCATTATGGGTGTATGGTGGACATGCTGGGACGCGCTGGCCTACTAGAAGAGGCATTCGAGTTCGTAGATGCTATGAAGATTGAGCCAAATCCTATCGTGTGGAGGACGTTGCTTGGAGCTTGTAGGATCCATGGGAATGTCAAGTTGGGAGAGCGTGCAAATGAACAACTTCTAAAGATGGGACATGATGCGAGTGGGGAGTATGTGCTGCTCTCCAACATATATGCTTCGATGGGGGAGTGGAATGGAGCGGAGAAGGTGAGGAAGTTGATGGATCACAGAGGAATCACCAAGGAGGCTGGCTGGGCTTTAATTGAGGCAGATGGTAAAGAGCTGATGCACTTCTTGCTGCATCCAGAGCCTGTTTCGAGATCGAAAAGGAACTGTTCAATGACTATTGGTACAACTTCATAATCAGGACTACTCCAATTTGGATTTTCTGAAATGTATCTGAAGGAATTGTTAGTCTGGAGCACTCATTGACTATAACATGGATTGCTGCCAATATTTAGGAGCCAATGCAAAAAGGTGCCTAACATTTTGAGGTCGAAGATATGGCTGAAGAAGGCCATCCTGGTTTTAATACTGCCTACATATATTGGTTTATGAGCCTTTTTCCACAGAAGCAGCACCATGCTCAATCAGATTGTTTCAATTGCCAACCGCCAGGCATGCAGCCCAATGTACTTGGGAATTTGATGATACGAAAGATGCCAAAATAGTTTCATGGAAGCTTTTAATGATTCCAGAGTTCCGCATGCACGTTTCATACCTGGAAATAGTGATCAGCCTCTAACATCTGGAAATTTGGAAACGGAAGAGACTGGGGATTGCCTTTTGCCTATAGTTATGTGGACCTGATTGAAGGAAGGAAGCATTTTTTACCATGACAAGAAACAGATGGACTGAAATCAGCTAGATTTTTTTGGGGGCATGCTGACTTCATTTTCAGGTGGGGTTGAATTTTAGTGCATGCCCATGGAAGCAAAGGCCACATAAGTAGAGGATTCAAAAGCCAGAGCAGACAAAAGTTAAATAGCATTCTTCAGATGAAGTGCTGGAGTTTCTTTGTTCTGTCTCAGCTATAATCATTGTTTATATTATCAAAACAGTAGAGGGATTTCAATTGATTCACATTTTCGGTAAGTATTGCAATCCTTCTGTGAACTATATATGCTGTGAAACAATTTGTTCATATCACACTCATTTGAGTTGTCCAAAACTATATTTTTAACGAAACACACAAATTATAGCTTTAAATTTACAAGTATAGATAGATCAAGGAACCAACATCATTCAACTGACTCAAAAGACTGGAGACAGGAAATTTTCTTCTGCTTGTTTCTCCTGCCATTCTTTTCACGCAGCTTATATCTTTGCATTGACGACATCATGGAAACCAGGATAGGGTTCATAACCAAAGAAGTTTTTGAGTAGCTGGAGATTAAGCGGGAATTAAACCTGAAAAATAGAGCCTTCCAAATTAGTGAACATTAATGATTACTTCAAGGAACACATAGAAGGGAGCCATCAGTAAGGCTTGAGGAAGGTTGTCTAAAAGAGCTCGAGCTCGTTTCTGCGAAAGATGGAAGACCATGAGCCAAATTACATTTCCAATCACAAATTACATTTCCAATCACAAAATTTTAGAAGATCACCATAATCTTAGTTGTGGTTACCTCAAGCATTCATGGCCTAAAAATCGTCCAGTCCAGCAAACTGAGCTGCAAAATCAAGCTAAATGAAATGTTGTAGTTACTATTAGGATCTAATCTCAAATAGATACTGACTTTTACACTCTGATGAAATCCATGTTAAAGATTTCATATAGCTGGGATCACAGCATTGCATTGAGCCATCAGTCCTTTTCTAACCAAAAATAAATAAGTTAAAGATTTTAGGCCAGGGTAGAACTATTTATACAGGAAAGTTTCCTTGCAGTTTTCCTTTACCACCTTTCACTCAAGATTTGCGAACATTTCTCGAAGTAATTTAAAGTTCTAAACCTTATAGCTCTTAAATGCATTTTTTTGCTGGACTTCAGGTTCGGATATAGGATCCTATATCTATGTAGAAGAAACCATTCCCATATCCATGACGCTTGCTCCATACATTTATATATTCATCTAACATATGCCTGCAAATTTTTAAAACACAGACAGCACAACATATTAAAAATTTTGTATCACTATTTTTTTCAGAATGGCATTTGCAGAAAATTGAAAAAAAAAATATCCGATAACTTGTTATAGATAATAAAACATTATTTTAGCAGAAAATGAACGTTTATATTTCACTAATTAATTTAAGCAATGGTAATCAGAAAATTAAAATATATATTTTTAGATTACCAATTGTAAAAAAGTAAAAGATTCTGTTTGATTGTTCCATCACCTTAATCACAGTGTTTTCATTTATTTTATTTTAAGTGGACAAGTGCAGCAGCCCTGCAAACTTTACGAAACATAAAAATACTGCTAGCTCAAGACTTGCCAGTTGCACAAAATTGAAACAGACGTTAGACAACACTAATCCTGGCCCATGCAGGTCTCGAACCTGCGACCTTCGCGTTATTAGCACGACGCTCTAACCAACTGAGCTAATAGGCCACGCGTATTGTGTTTAACTTCTTATATTTCATGTAACGTTTACATTCCAGTTCCTACCTATCTGAAGCGACAAAAGATTTACCATTACATTTTGGTCTTGTTTGCGTACTCGATCTTTTTATTCATTATATATTCAAAAACCAAGGTGAACCATTAAGAAGCAAGAAAGAGATTAAAATAAAATAATTCTATATCACATAATATTGAATAGTTGGGAGCCACTTATGTTGATGCCCTCCGACCTGAAAGCCAGAAGTTCCATTGCCCCTAGATCACAAAAGAGCATATCAGGCACTATTGAGCCCCCAGCCCTTAAAGTAGATCATCTCACATGTGGCTGCCCCACTAGAGGTGGCAACGGATGAGATATAAATTGGATTGGTCGGTATCCATATTTATCTCATCAGTAAAAAATTTATATTCATATCCGTCCCATATTCATCTCGAATCGGATCAAATCAGGTTGAATTCTGAAAACGAATTGGATCAGATATATCCCAAATTCCTATATAAATTTTTTTTAAAAAAATTGTGTAATGAAACAGAGCCTATAAATTAAAAATCTTGTAACCAAAGAAGAATCTTTTCAATCAAAAATTCAAACCCTATAAAATATCATGCTTCTATCAAGAAACCAACTCACACCATCACAATTCAGACAGAATCCTATATATTTGAGGAAAAAAATCCAATCAGGACATCGAAAACCCCTCTAATCTCTCTGAAGCACTCTCCTTTCCTATAGATCTCCAAAAAAGATAATAAAAAAAAAAGAAAAAGAAAAAAAAAGAATAATCTACGTAGGAAAAGGACTTATCTCTCAATTTTTTCTATTTTTTTTAATTTTTCTTCATTTTCTCTTAATTTTTTTCTACTTTTTTCATCCTCAAGAGTTCTAATTGGGTGGAAGGCTTAGAGTGATCGAATATGGAAGTTTAGGAGAGGTGGAGCGGCCGAATACGGGAAGCTTAGATGGCTAAAATTTTGTGTTGGATATTTGGATATATATATATATATATATATCCGATTTGGTTTGAGCGGGGCATACTATAACTTATATCCAATCCATATCCGTTTTGGATTTTTTTTTTCTAAAATTCATATTTGACTCAAATTTTAATCAGATCGGATAAAATCCATCCTATTCGGATCAGATCAGATTGGATATCTGATAGGTCGGACCAAATTGCCACCGCTATCCTCCATCTCCCACTCATTCTTTTTCTACTCTAATATGTGGATGCCTATCACAACTCTTACGGAGCTTCGAGTTTGAATGGACTTTGAGTAAAGTAATAGTTATACTAAACACCAAATGTATGGTTCAAAGGATATACAGTGAAAAAATAATTTTAAAAATTTTAACCATATCATGAAAAAAATAAAAATATAAAAAATAAATTTTTAAGTAATCAAACATGTAGGGGTTTAGATACACCATGCACGCCATTATCAACCAAGATATATACTAATGCATAAAACTATCAGGTCACTGTCCCAGCATTTCAATCGGCGCATCTTGAACTATTTTTTATTTCAATTATTGAAATAAGATAAGATGCCGTTATATCCTATATCATAAAAAAAATCAGAACTGTTTTATCCTATAATATTTAAAATCCTACTTTCGCTTACACTCTGCACCCAGCACACACGGAAATGGTGCTTGGTTAGTCGTTTGGGCCACGCATAAGCTATTTGTGTTCACTAGCCTGGGCCAATAACCTCAGACGCATTTATAAACATCCAATTTTTCATTTGTGATTTGACATTATCTAGCGGCTTCCTAGGATGAGTTGGATGGTTCCATGCTTGTGCTCATGCTTATGCTTGCACCAACAGCGATGCATCGAAATGTCCTGGCCATCCATGTGGGCCTTAAATGTGCTGGTCGCAAATGAAGCCAATCTAGCACGTGTCCATCAACCCGTTTAGGCACATGCATAAAGCATGCATTTTACTATTTGTATTAGGATATTTGATAGCTACCTACAATGAATTAATAGGGTTAGCCTGCACTGTAAGAAATGTCTTCTGATTTTGTTAAAATTGGCAACAAATTTCAAAAAATAAAATTTTTGTAATTGTCTCCCCAACCAAGTCAAGGTAGTCAAATTTGGACTTGAATGTGAGTTTTAGATTGTGGGTTTCATCTAATCCCATTTTATTTTTTTTGTTAAATTTTATACCTTATTTTGCTAGTTATTACTACATTATTAATTATCTAATAATTTTAGCTTAATATTGCTAGCAATTAATGGGCTCTTGTAAGTCCAACAACATCTTAATTTGATGTCTATTTTTTTTTCTTAATAGACCAATAATTCTTTTCTTTTCTCATACATACCTTTTGTGTCTTCTGCCTTTATGAATTGCGGAATCATCATTGCAAGAACTGCCATATTAGGGTCTAAATAATAGATTATAGGGTTGAAAAATAGGAAGGCACTCTTTATAATTTTTATTTTTATGCTATTTTTTTGATAATTTTTTTTCTTTTTTTCTTTATATTTTTTTTTTCGATGATTAACTTCTTAAATCTTTGAATATTTTTTTTTAAAAGATAAAACTGGATCATTTTTATAAATTTTATATGAATCAACCAAAAAGTAAAATTTTTCTAAAGGACTTAGGGGCCACCCTCCCATCCTTCCACATGAGGTCCCTAATATACTCTGCAATATAGGCTGCCATCCATTCAATTGTATTTTTTGCTTTCAGAAAGACATGCATAATGATAAGATCTGTGACCCAAATAATAAAATCAAGATATTTGATGAGTACTCCCTATATATTCCCTCATATCTAAATCACCATGATATTTTAATCATCTACGGTGGCTGTATGGTTCGCTCTCAATATTCATCAAGCATACACGATCCCAATCCAAACAACATGGAAGCTCTCCTCTAGAAATCATAGGTTTGAATAATTGGCATCGTCTCACTTCAATCAATTTGAAGTCGGATCTTTGAATCATAGCATAGGTGCCTTTGAACCACTCTCCTATCAAATTCTTGAACAATTAATTATTGATAAATCCTATGGAGTGAAGCATGATGGAAAAGTTGGAAAAAAAGAAAAAAAAAAGTATAAACTTGCCGGTTCATCTGGAGAAAATGATTTCTGTCAAAAAAATAAAAAAAAACGCGAGAAAAGGATGCTCGGGAGGCCACGGACGCTTGCTCCTGGAGTATAAAAGGCGATAATTGACCAACCGAGGAAGAAAAAACTAAAAAATCCTATCGGTCCCTCTCGTAAACCGCCTGAAACCCTACCCTTCATCATCCCCCGTTCATCAACGGACCCGGTTGTCAAACCGTTAGGGAATCTACAGGGGCTTCATAACTTCCAGGCCTTTCTTGGGGGACAGCACATCCTCCGGCTATGGTGACGCGCAAGATTTCGCCTTCGGCGCTCCGTTTCACCAAATCCAACGGCAGATTATTTGCCCTCATAGGGATTTATACGCGCAAGCGCCCACCGTAGCCTCCTTTCCCCGGGTCTCCAGTTGTCAAATGCCGTCTCGTCCTTCGATTTCCTCCTCCTTTCCCACCGCGTCGAGGAAAGAAAGCTAGCGAAGAAAATGGGATCGCTCCCCACCCCTCGGGCTCCCGCCGCCGCCGGCGACAAGGCATCCGGCAGGACGGAGATCGACACCGGAGAGATTGGCCGCCTCTTCGAGGCCCAGCGCCGCCACCTCGACCACTTCTTCGACCACGTGGACCTCCACCAGGCAGCCGCCTTCGCCCAGGCCCTCCTCGATGCCCCCGGCGCCGTCTTCTTCTCCGGCGTTGGAAAGTCCGGCATCGTCGCCCACAAGCTCTCCCAGACCCTCGCCTCCCTCGGCTTTGTCCGCTCCGCCTTCCTAGCCCCCATCGACGCCCTCCATGGCGACATTGGCGCCCTCTTCCCGGGAGACATCCTCGTCCTCCTCTCCAAGTCTGGCTCCTCCGATGAGCTCCTTGGCCTCGTTCCCTGCGCCCGCGCCAAGGGGGCCTACCTTATCTCCGTCACCTCCGTCGAGGGCAACCCCCTCGCCGCCCTCTGCGACATGAGCATCCATCTCCCCCTCCAGGGGGAACTCTGCCCCTTTAACCTCGCGCCCGTCACCTCCACCGCCATCCAGATGGTCTTCGGTGACACCGTCGTCGCGGCTCTCATGGCCGCCAAGAAGCTCACCCGGGAGCAGTATGCCGCAAACCACCCCGCCGGCAAGATCGGAAAGAGCCTCATCTTTAAGGTTTGTTATCGAATACCATCTCCAGATCTTGGTAAGTCTTTGGTTTTTTTCCTGATAAATGTGGCATTTTCTTGTAAATTTAGATGGATTCAACCCATTGGGGTGAAAAAAAAAATAATTTTTACCGAATATCGTCAGTTGGACATGGGTTTTATTTTGAAAAAAGATATATAACTTTAACTGGATTACGAGATCTAGATTCCTTTGCTTATTCCTTTTTTTTTTCTTCCCTGTTTTAATTGAACATTTGAGATTAGAATGTCGGTTCTCACAGTGGGATTTTTCTGGAGCATATATTGTAAATTTTGTATGTTTAGGCTATTATGCTTATATCTTGGTACAAAATCGAATTTTGATGCTAAGATCTGGGTCTGGTTGCTTGGTATTATTTCTTAAGTCTGTGAAATGTGGATATGGTGAGTCTTTTATTGTTAAGGCAGTATCTTAATTCTGTTGGTTAGTCTATCTTATCTATTGTTAAATTTCAATTTGTTTTCTTGTGGAAATTGTTTTTCTCCAATATGAGGTGGTGATATCTTTGTTTGTCTTCTTCTCTTCTGCTGGTCTCCTAGGTGCGAATTTTGAACGGGAAATATCTGCGAATTTAAAAATGTACTGCCAGAGTCTCCATTCCAATCAATCTAAAGCAATGCAAAGTGAAAAATGTGCATTACCTTGGTGGCTGTCTCCATATGTCATATAGTTATTAGTGCCATATAACCAGTGAGCTAGCCTCATTATTTGCTGATTAATTGTCAATGTTCAACTAGGGACCTAGGCTGGTATAGTTTCATTTCTTTCTGCTTTATAATAATAGTTTTATTGATAATATGCTTTAAATGAATGTCATAATTGGAAATGTATACGAAGTATACTTGGAGTCAATGGAGACTGACTTTGAAAATGCATGGCATGAGAGTAATTGGCGTTCTGGTTGATGCATAATTTAGCAACGATGGACTGGCAATGTAAGGTTCAAAGTGTTTCTGGAGTTACTCTCTAGAGCTATACAATACAATGATCCAATTATTCCTCTGCAGGTGAAAGACGTCATGAAGAAGCAGGAGCAGCTTCCTCTCTGCAAGGAAGGAGACATGATAATGGATCAGCTTACAGAGCTGACAAGTAAAGGATGTGGATGTCTGCTTGTTGTTGATGGTAACTACCATTTGATTGGAACCTTTACAGATGGTGACCTGCGACGCACACTTAAGGCTAATGGTGCAGCCATCTTCAATCTCACAGTTGGTCAGATGTGCAATAGGTAGGCTTTCCTGTCTCTCAATTCACGAAAGTAGGAAAATCTCCACACTCGGTGTATGAGCAATGTGTTGCTAGATCCTTTTGATGTTATTTTCTGTCATCTTGTCCTTTTATGATCTATTATGATCTTAGCAGGCTTGTAGCACTTTTAATTTTTATTTTAGTTAGTAAATGTCTCCTTTTTTCCATAAAACAGAGGGCGGAAGCATGCTGCTTCTAATTGCATTGGTTTTAAGTAAGATGGCAACGTTATAGGAAACTAACAACTTAAACTTTCCAAGGTGTATTAGAAAAAAAATCAATGCAGCAAGCTTCCAAATAAGTTAAGTGCATACTTAAAAAGCCACTCGTAGTAGCAAAACCTGAATACTGACAAGTGGTTACAGAAAATATATTTTCTGCCATATTCCAGCTCTGAACAGCCCACTGATCTTTTCTTTGTCATTTCTGCAAATGTTGATCAAATGCACTTCCCAAACTTCAGTTTGGTGAATATGAGTAGCATGCTCCAACTAGGTAGCGTTTTGTTGGTAGCTGTAAGATGAACTCTCACATTGACTTCATCCTTCAACGGTTCCACCTTTCCACTGTGCTTTCTGTTACATGTTCCTAGCTTGGGTTTTTCTTAAATATGGAAAGAGTAAACTTCAACTAAGAAGCCTTTTCAATCAATTTTGGGTTTGCTTACCAAATTCTTCTTCGCTATTTGAAATGGTATAATGTATATCATTTTAATTTTTTTCTCATAGTCGACATCCCGGATGTCTTAGTTCTTTCCCATCTCATGACTCTAATGCACTTGCTATACATGGAACCGTTATTTTGATCACTCATATCTAGCCATCTGACTTCTGCACATGATATCAGTATTGTACTTCCACGACTAACCTTTGCCAAATGCATGGTAATGAAATGAACTTGAATTGGCTATAAAAGTATAAAGTAATACAGAAGATGAAGAGTGTAAGTAGTCATAGTTTCTTCCAATTTGCTGTGGTTCAGTTAGATAAAAAAGGAGGAAAAAAAGGAATGAAATCACATTTGCCGTATTCTATGACTATTAATAAATTGCTGAGATGAATCTTGCTTAATCATTAAAAATGAAGGGACAGTTTTTAAAGGTGCACATGTCATCCGCACAAAATTGATATTTGTAATGCTTTGCGGGCTTCATTAAAAATTTAGAAGTGCATTTTTGACATAACATGTCTTTCTGTTTTTGAAATCAGCAATAAACCAATTACATATTTAAAAGATTAATGCTCAATTGAATAAGACAGCATATTGGAGTCTGACCTCTCGCATCAGCTAATGCGGATCCTGCTACCTATTTCAGCTAAGCTAATGTTTGAGAATGCTCGACTAACATGATAGATAGAATCCAAGTATAAATGGTCGTCATCCTTGAAACTTGGATGAAATTTATCATTGCACGTGTTGATTTGTTTTACGCCAACCTTTAAAGAAAAAAGATGACAAAAATCAATTGTAAATTTTATGTTGGTGCGCTGCTAATTGTGCGGTTGTTCAACTTTCTGCAAACAAGAAATTCTTATGGGGCAGTTGTCGATAACCATCTAGCTGCAGGTGTACTCCTGCATGAGTGCAAGTTTTTCAAGGAAAAAGTATCATGATTTGGCCTATTTCTGAGCTGGAAATGATTATGATATTTGAATCAAATTATTTTGCCAGTTGGGAGGTAACCTGGTTTTCTCGTGCCAATTGCCATGTTAAAATACTGATGCTTTTGTGACATCATGCCTGCTACTGATCAAGTGCTTCTGTCTTTCTGAATGTCATTGGGATAACATGTAAAGAAGGATGTAATTTAGGGTTATTAGCCATTTTCATAAGCTGCTGTCTTTAGGTTGTATTTTAATAATTTTGGCTGAAGTAATCAATAGCTCGATCTTATATGTCATAGGTGCACTTCTTTTTCTGATGTATGTTTATTGTTCACAGAAACCCAAGAACAATCAGCCCGGATGCGATGGCAGTGGAAGCGATGCAGAAAATGGAATCACCACCATCTGCTGTGCAATTCTTGCCAGTTGTAGATGATCAGAATGTTGTGATTGGGATCGTTACCTTGCATGGACTGGTTTCGGCAGGCTTGTGAACTTTATTCAGCTTATTTTCATGCATTATTTACAATGCAATTCTTTGTATCTGCCCCAGTCTAGGATGAATAACATGCTCTAAATATTGATGCATTTCTTTAAGTTCAATTTTATTCCCAAATTTGGTGAGGGCATGCATATGATAGTCCTGCTTTTTGTTGTATTTGTTTTTACTTAGGATCCCAGCATGCTGCGGACCTGCTGAGGCTGTAAGTAAAAGATGTTAGTTTTTCTTTATGAACACTTTGGATTAGTAACATGCTTGTTTTACTATATGGAAATTATCATTCTGCAGTCAGTTAAAAACTCTAAACATTCTACAGGCATGTTGGGCTTCACTGAACATATCACGACTTAAAGATCCTTACCATGGAAAGAGAATAGCTTTGATTGCATTTTTCATGCAGGATCTATAATTCTTGCCTTTATTATCTACATGAAGCTAAGCAAGCTGTGAATTGGTTGGCTAAGGCAGTCATCAGTGTAAATTGGACAGGACTTGAACAAAATTGGGTCTCTGAAATCCCAGATGGAGATGGTGAACCCTGAATCTATTGTATCTCAGATCACGTTCACCCGCTTTCCCCCACCATACTCGTATTCTTGTTTTCTTGAATCCAACAGCCCCACAATGCCATGTAATTATATATGCCCTTCCCTTGCAATGATTCAAAGAATTAGGAATCGGTTTAACGTATGAGCTTGGATCTTGAGAAATCTAGGTTCCCGTACAAGTGATAGGAATCGGTTTAAAAAAATTACTGTTTTGCATATTGAACTTTTCAAACGCACAAATAACCAAAGATTCGCCACCTTCTATTAGAGTGTTGGTATGCAGTATGATAGGAGACAGTGAAACCAAGTATATATAGTATAAGACTATATACCGTTATGGTATGGTATGCAGTATGATAGGAGACAGTGAAACCAAATATGTATAGTATAAGACTATATGCCGTTATGGTATGGTATGCGCTGTATGATATAGTAAATCTTGCAAATAACAATGATTGTTGATTTCTTGATGTCGCAGGAGCAAGTTTTGGCCATGCTTTGAAATGTAGTACCATTACAAGGAACAGTGCAACGGGTAGAGACATTATGCTGGTAGGACTTGGTTCAACAACTGGGGCAGGCGGTTCTCCCAATCTAGTTCTTAGCAACCAAAAAACTTCACAAAGGAGTGGAAAATTAATGAAAATTTAATAACTGGAAGGCCTGAAGTTGAAAGAGTAATGTTTAAGAGGAAGTGATTGAGGCCTGGAGAAGCGAACAAAAGAATGGTGATATCGATATGAATACAAATATGCAAGCAACCAATTCATATATACTCTTAAGTGCTTGTGACCGCACAATGGATCATCGTACTTTAAAGGGTCTTTAGCTTTAGGTGGAATTAACCTTCAATTTAGTTTGCGAAAACAAGAACTGATTAACTGAAGCTGACAAGATGCAATTATATTGTCATGAGTTATGATTTATCACTGTAAAGCGTTCACCTAGGTTGGTACCTAAGTGAGCATATAGAATCGCAGGCAGCTAATTGAGATGGATCTATACTATCTAAATAACTGGTCACAGGATCATGTCGGTCGGTAAAAAAGTGTTCAATATTACAATCAGAAGACTGATAGCAGTTAAAGAATTAAGAGCTTATACAAGATTTTATGACTGTGCAGTCATTTCAAATCTAGGGGATGAAAAATGGCCTGCAGATTGTCTGGAAACAGTGGTATATGGTAGTCTAGGCAGAAGCTAGAATGACTGGCTTTTACCTTCAACTTTGGACAGAGAGAACGAATAAGCCTAACCCTAGTTTCATAGCGCACAAAAGAGAGAGAGTGTGTGTACACACACACACACACACACATATATATATATATATATAACACTGTAAAACCTTCTGCATTCCAGAATTTCTTACATCATAATTTCTGCCATTTCAAAACCTGTTTGAAAGTATGTTTCACTTTTATCTTTCTTAACAAATTTTCAAGCCCCAAAACCATGTTTATTTATACTATCTTTTTTTTTTTCTTTTTAATCAAATCTTACAACAAAAATTGGTATCATGTACAATAACACCAACTCCTCTGCCAATTTGCCAATCTGAAGAACCATCTTCGGTGGTCCATTAGATATGGACATAATGTGCTAGACGTATGAAATGCCGCTTGAATTGATGTTGCTATCCCAGTATCCCGCTTACGTTATCATCTTCAGAATCTGCTACGTGAAAGACTGACTATCTGATGAAGACCAAATGCAGACTGCTCTAATTTCCATGATCATTATTCGGCACATTTATCATCAGCATCATCACCTTCCCTGACTGGACCAAATCTGGTGGATCGGTCATGGTAAGGATCAAGTACTCCAACTGAAGCTTCCCGGTGAGAAACTACAGCAGCAGCAAGCGAAAAGCAGATGTGGGCCACAAAGCAGACTTTGGATTTGCTCTGTCATGACTCATCCTCACCATCCGCTTCTATAAAAAATGAGGGGCTGCTTGTCAGCGAGGCAAGCCTCAAGCTGCAAGGATATTGAAGACTAGACATCACTGTGGACTAGTGAAAGCTTGGTGGATGTATGCAAAACTCTGTGCAATATCTTCTGCAATCTCCAAACACATGACCCACTGAAGAGGATTTGGAGAATTTCATTTTCAAACCTACATAGAGGTGCAAATTGCATTGGGTTTTAGATTCTTAGAGAAACATTCTGATAAATAAAAAAATGCATTTCTCAACTTTTTCTCTCTGCTGCTCTCACAAATAAATATTCCAAAGGTCACAGCATCTGCCTTGAAGCCTAAAGCCTCCAACCTTTGGACAAATAACCATGCCTCTTCAGTCCCCAGATTGCTGCACACAGAAGAAACTATTTTATTGCAAATACAAGTTTCAGGGATGTGCTTCCACTCTTCCAAAAAAATTTAATCATATCGCTGAAATCTTTTTTCTTACATGATCCCTTCGCAATTGCAGAGAGAGCTAGGGCTGGCTTCAATACCAGAAACTTTTATTTGCTTAAGTACAGCTGTAGCTTCAAGAATCTGCCCATTCTCAGTGAGTTCACCAATAACAACATCTAAAACCTTATTACCAGAATATGGCCCAAATCCAACCTCTATCATATCCTTATAAACTCTCACAACTGACTCAGACTTCTCCATTCTGATCAAAAGGTTAAGAAGAGAGATAGCATGATGCAGAAGGAACTAAGCCCAAGTCTCTTGCTCGATCATACTGTTAGATGTATGTCTTAAAAGTCAATATGGCTGACACATTGAGATATAAGTAGGATACAATTTTGTACTTAATATATTGATTTGATCAATAAAAAGACAAATTTATTTTTCATTCAAGTGTGATATGTCCTTAAATTGTCTATGGAATTAACATTTCGATACATATTCTCAAAGTGTTGAAAATTAGAGACATATATTTAATTCCTAAATACTCTCGGTCATAGTATCATCATGAGAACAGTGATCGATCCGGATAGACCGATATATAGATCGCTTCCTTCGGAGTAGATGAATCTCCGATCTACAGTGTAGAGACACTGAGCGACAAGTGTGGATAGTTGTTAGAGAACAACTAGTACTGAGCGTCACCATATAAAAGATCACTTGGATTTCTATTCGATCGTCAGTGATTGTCTCGATGCTGTAATTATGTGAATGGTCCTTTGACCTACGATCGTATGACTACTCGCAGTGAGGTTGCTAAATTTTGACTGACACATAAACATGGTCTCAATGAGCCCTTGTAGTGGATGTTGACGACAGTTGATCCACTGTAGGAGTAGAGTGCGCATCAGGATGAAATCTATCGATCTTGATAGAAAGAAGTAGTCCTATGGGATTTGATAGGCTAAGTCCGAGAGTCTGTGGCCACAGCAATATGATTGATGAAAAAAAGTTTCCATAAAGATCACAATTGGACTTAAATTGATCGAATCTATCATATGACTGATGATGAGGTTTGACGATTTATCCATGATCGGCTATCTAGTCAGGACTCACGATAGAGAGACTGAATCACATGCGAACTACACCTTGAGATTCTTTTCGGTTCTACTAGGTTGCTACCACATGCTACTAGGTATCATTGGTGGATTGTGAGAGCTCACTAGGATTGCTCAGGATCGACAATCCTTGATGAGTTAGAGTGGATTGTTCCGATCCATTGAAAAGAATTTCAATGATACTATGATAAAGATCATTGTATATCTCACTACTAGATAGAATTGAACCTATGGGGTCACACAACAAAAGGATTAGACCTAAAATAAGTAATTGGACTTATGAAGTCTCAATTGGGTTTAGAAAAATCCTATTGGGTTCAGAATAACCTTACTGGCACATGGTTGGATCCAATTTTCTCTTTACGTTTGAATTTCTTATTTGATAAGATTAATTCAAATTTAATTATCTGCTAATAATCTAAATAAATTAGATTTATTGGACTCCAATTGTTGGGTGCCTAAGGTTTTGAATCAAATGAATTAAAGGTTCAAGTCCTTAATTAATTTCTTTGATAGTTGTGATTGGACACCACTTGATTTGATCAAGTTGGATGTGTCCACCCATTAGAGGACGTGTAGAACCATTATGGGGTGTCCTATGGGTGCCATGTTGGGTGTGTTTTTATGGGTGCAAAGACTCTAATAGTTGGTGCCTAAGGGATCTCTTAAAAGAGAGTCAAATAACTAAAAAAATAAAGATTCCTAATGCAAGTAGGACTTGTATTAAGTGGTTGTTTGGTTTTGAATAGGATTCAAATCTTATGCGTATTTAAAGAGACCTTCCCTAAGGCCTCTAGATAATTCAACCAGCAGCCCCACGCCTCCCTTAAAGAGCCCATGCCCCCTCTTTCTCTTCTCCCTTTCTTCTCCCTTGGAGATCCAACGCCCAAGCTTGGACGTCCTCCATCCTCAACACCCAAAGGTGTTTGGGCGTCTCATATTCCTTGCTGGTTTCTAATCCCTGGTTACCGTATAATCTAGGGAAGGAAAGCAAGAGAAGAAGAGAAGAAGAAGATCAAGTAAATGATTAAAGAGTTGATCGCGATCCAGACTTCGTTCAGATTCACAGACTGATTTTTTTTAGAGAAGAAAAATCAATATCAAAGAGGACTATTCTAGATTGATCCTGAATGGATATCCGTAGAGACCGAACACTTGTGTGACTAAGAGAGAGCATTTTCTCTTTCAGATTTAGATTTGAAGAAAAAAATTACGAAACAGGTATGTGATTCGATCATACGTTTAATTTCAGCATATGTTCTATTTCAGCATTTGAAATAGATCCTAGTGATTTATGTTTTATGCATGATAAAGATTAAAAGATATTTTAATCTTCTATTCTGCTGTGATGTTTAGAAAAATTTTTTTTGAAACATACATACATGTCTCGACGTAAAAATTTCTATAGTGGTATCAGAGCCACGGGTTTCATATGCATAAAATTGACACAAATATTTTGAAAAGAGTTTCAAAATCTGATTTTTTCTTGATACATGAGATGTATAGATGAGTATTTTGAATCTAAAATTTATTTTAGATTTAATTTTAAAACATATAGTTGATATATAAAAGAATGCATAGATCTGAATTTTGTTCTAGAATAATTTTCAGTTCATAATTATGTGATATGTAGATGCATGTATAAATCTGAAATTTTATTTGACCTAATTCATGATTCATATATAAGATATATGATTGCATATTTAGGTTAGAAAATTATTTTCGAAATGATTCATGATTTGTATATGAGATATATGATATCATGTTAAGATCTAAATTTTTGTTTAGATCTGAATCTTACATACACATATGAGATATATGTTTGTATATTAAATCTAAAAATTAGTTTCATGATTTAAAACTTATTTTTCATGTAAAGAATTTAGATCTGAAATTTGATTTTGAAATATGAAATTTGTGATTATGCATGAGGATTTTGGTTATGAAAAAATCAAAAATTAAGTCATGTAATTAGATTGCATCTAGAATTTTTGATTTGAACGTTATAGGTTTAATTTGATTAAGTAATTGATCAAACCGAATCAAGTATTGATTAGGATTAGATCAATTAAGTTATATGATCATATAATTGTTGTTGATCAAATTGATTGAATCCCATATGTAGAATCAATTAATCTAAGGACTTAATTCAGCTTAATGGCTTGAGCCTGATTCGCTTGAGCTAACTTATTTGGACCAATTGACTTATTGATGTCTAAGGCAAATAATTGAGAGATGGTTATTGATCAATTTATTGGTGTCTAAGAAAAGCAACGGGGAGACTCCCATCGATTTTTACTTACCTGATCAATTTAGAAGATTGAGTCTTGAATAAGGTTGCTTCGCATTTTGGTTTAGCCCATGCCAATTAGATCAGCCATATGAGGACTAATTATATGAGATCTAAACCTAAACCTCTCCATAAATATTAAGTCTATAAGTCGTCCACCATTGTAGATGTACGGACGTGCTACTGGTGTTGATTGTTCTCGATTGGTTACAGTGATTCAGTTGCATTGGGAACACACAGCCACTCTATTAGCAAATAGTTACTCCAGGATGAGGATGGAGTTGGGCACAATAACCGTTAGGTGAGGGACTTAATGACGGCCTTGCACCTGCTTGTGAACGGTGGGTCGGGCTTAACTAAGGAGTGTGGTCAATAACTGTTAGGTGAGCCCACATAATTTAGAGACCAAGTTGCTGCAATATGCTTAAAGAAGCATCTGGGCAAAGAGCTGTCCACGCATTGGTATGCATATTATTAATAACTGTTAGGTAAAGTACATGGCATCATTGGGACTGCAACACCCATTAGAAATCTATTTGTCGCGTTAGGATTTTCGTTTCCCACCCAGAGAATGGAGAGATCTGAAAAAAATTAATGGGAGTTATTGTTTGCATCTTAAAATTCCTAGAAGCAAATATAATTTTAAAAAAAATATAAAAATCTAACTTGAATATCTATTCTCACAGTTAAACAATGTCAGCCTCAAACCCTCTAGCCCGCATCTTTGAATCCAATCATTTGACCTGAGCAAACTATAAAAATTGGCTAAAAATCTTCAGGATTGCCCTGACTTCTGAAAAACTAGGCCATGTACTCGATCAGGAACCCCTAGTGTTACCAAACCATCCTACTACTGAGCAAAGAACTACTTATGAAAAATGAACAGATGAAGACAGTCGGATCAAGTGCTATGTGCTGACATCTATATCAAATGAGTTGCAAAGTCAGCATGAGCATATCTCCACTGTTAGGGCTATGATCACTCATCTACAAGAGTTGTATGGTGAGCAGAGTCGTACAGCGTACATCGAAGTATTCAAGAGACTCTTCAATTTGAAGATACATGAAGGACAGTCAATCCATGAGCACTATATGACAGTGATCAAGGACATTGAGGAGCTTGGGAAGCTCAGACTTGATATGCAAAAGAAATTGCAGATGGATTTGATCCTTCAATTCCTTACGAGTTCATATAGTCAATTTACTGTAAATTTTTGTATGATAAAACTCAATTGCACTATACCCGAACTGGTCAATATGTTGATCACTACGGAAGGAACCTTGAAGAGTTCAAAAGGCACTGTTCTCACTGTGGAGCGGACTTCTTCTAAGAGAAAGTCTAGTTGGAAGAAGAAGATAAAATTCGCTAGGAAGCAGAAGAAAGAGAGCAAGCCAAAGAAGAACGTTTCAAAGAAGGCTAAAGTAAAGGAAAAGTATTTCCACTGTGATGCTGAAGACCACTGGAGGAGGAACTGTCCACTCTACCTGAAAAGCCTAAAGATCAAGAAGGGTGATAAATCTTCAGAAGGTATGCTCGTAATTGAATCTAACCTTACAATTTCTTCTACTTCTAGTTGGGTATTAGACTCTGATTCGAGTACTTATATATGTACTACCTCAATGCAGGATCTAATAGAAAGTAGGAGGTTGAGAGAAGATGATATAATCCTTCAGGTAGGTAATGAAGCAAAAATTGCTGTAGAAGCCATTGGCACTTATCCTCTTCGATTACCGTTGGATTTTAGATTAGATTTAAAAGATTATCATTTTGTTCCTGTAGTTAGTTGAAATTTGATTTCCGTGTCTATGCTAGCACAGGATGGTTTTGAATTTAATTTCAATAAAAATTTTTATTTCATTTATTTACAAAATAAATTGACTGCACGTGGTCTTTTAATTGACAGTCTGTATCACTTGCATGTTGATGCGAATGTAAATTTGAACGAGTAAATAATGAGTACCGTAGGTTAAAAGAAACCCAGAGATGAAATTAACCTAAAGTACTTGTGGCATCATAGACTAGGCCATATTGGAGAGGATAGGATAAACAAACTGAAAAAAGATGGGATCCTTGGCTCTCTTCATTCAGAGTCGTATCCAACTGGTGAATCTTGTTTTCCAGAAAAAATAGCCAAATTACCCTTTGTAGGACATAGAAAAAGGGCCACTGAGTTACTTGCCCTAATACACACCGATGTGTGTGGGCCATTTGATGTGCAAATCAGAGATGGTTATAGCTACTTCATTATCTTTATCGATGATTTGCCTAGGTATGAGTATGTGTATCTGATGAAACATAAGTCTGAAGTCTTTGAAAAGTTCAAAGAATTCATAAATGAAGTAGAAAAACAAACAGACAAGCCCATTAAGATTTTTCGATCTGATCGAGGAGGTGAATACCTTAGTCAAAAATTTTTAAGATATCTTGAGGATAACGGCATAGTCTCTTAATGGACTCCTTTTGAAACACCTCAGCTCAACGGAGTATTTGAAAGGAGGAATAGGACCAGATATGGTCAGGTCCATGATGACCTTCATTGATCTATCTTTATATCTTTGGAGACATGCCTTATTACTTGCTATTTATCTGTTGAATAGGGTTCCATCAAAATCCGTTCTTACCATACCTTATGAGATATGGAACGGTAAAAAATCAAGTCTAGGTTATCTTAAGACTTGAAAATATCCGATCTATGTCAAGAGACAAATGGCTGATAAATTGAAGGATAGATATGTACTAGCTTGTTTTATAAGATATCCAAAAGAATCAATGGGATACTACTTCTACTTTTCATAAGATCACAATGTGATTGTGAGTCGGAACGTCATATTCCTAGAAAAACAGTTTATCCAAGATGATGGCAATGGGAGGTTAGTTGAGCTCGAAGAGAAAGTCTCTGAAAAGCAAAGAGCTATAGATCCTCCAGAATCCATTATTCATGAGCCAGTAGTTGACGTTCCTCTACCACCTTATAGACCTAATAGAATCTCCCAATCTCTTGAAAGGTATATCGATATGTTTACGGAGGAAGTAAAGAAAATATTCCTTATGGGAGATAAGGGTCATGGTGATGATCCTAATACCTTTGACGAGACGATGTCTGACATCGATTTCGAAAAATGATTAGATGTAATGAAATCAGAAATTGACTCGATGTATTCAAACCAAGTATGGACCTTAGTGGATCCACCTGAGGGTATAGTACCCATTGGGTGTAAATAGATGTACAAAAGAAAAATAGGTGTTGATGGTAAGATAGAGACCTATAAAGCTAAACTTGTGGCAAAATGTTATAGCCAGCGCGAGGGTATTGACTATCAAGAAACTTTTTCGTCCATAGCCATGCTGAAATCCATCCGCACTCCGCTTGCAATTGCAGCTTATTATGATTATGAAATCTGATAGATGGATGTGAAAACTGCTTTCCTAAATGGATATCTTGAGGAAGATATCTATATGAAGCAATATTTGGATTTCACATCTGATGATGGTGATCACAGAGCCTGCAAGCTGCAAAAGTCCATATACGGATTAAAGTAAGTTTTTAGGAGTTGGAATCATCGTTTTGATGATGCGATCAAATTGTTTGATTTTATCAAGAATGAAGAGGAACCTTGTGTATACAAAAAGGTTAGTAAGAGTATAATAACATTCTTCATATTATACGTAAATGATATTCTCTTCATTGAGAATGATATTCCTATGTTGACAATGGTCAAAAGATGGTTGTCCAAGGAATTCTCCATGAAAGATCTAGGGGAAGCATCCTATATTCTTGGAATAAAGATCTATAGAGATAGATTTAAAAGAATGCTAGGTCTGTCACAAAAATTATACATAAAGAAGATACTGAAGAGATTTAGTATAGAAAACTCTAAAAGAGGACTTTTACCTCTTAGGTATAGTATTCATCTTTTCAAGACGATGTGTCCGACCACATCTGAGAAAGTTAAGTGCATGAGTAGGATTTCTTATGCCTCAGTCATAGAGAGCTTTATATATGCCATGCTGTGTACTTGATCTGATATTACCCTTGCTGTGAGTGTCACGAGCAGGTATCAATCGAATCCAAACGAGGAGCACTGAATAGCTGTGAAGAACATTCTTAAGTATTGAAAAAGAACTAAGAATTTATTCTTGATCTTTGGAAGAGGTTCTGAGTTGCAAGTCGAGGGATATACTGATTCAGACTTCATGTTTGATCCTGATGACATAAAGTCTATGTCAGGATATATGTTCGTATGCAATGGTGGCGCAATCAGCTGGAAGAGTTCCAAACAATCCATCTTAGCGGATTCGACCACAGAGACTGAATATGTCACTACTTCAGATGCTGCAAAGGAAGATTTCTGGTTTAAGAAATTTGTTGCGAAACTTGGGGTTATGATATCAGATGCCATACTACTTTACTACAACAACAATAAAGCTATAGCACTTGCTAAGGAGCCAAGGTCTCATCAGAAATCAAAGTACATCAAACGATGGTATCATATCATACGCGACTACCTCGAAAAGAAACATATCGATGTGCGAAAAGTAAACTTTACGGACAACGTGGCAGACCTACTGACAAAACAATTGAACTAGCCAAAAATAAAAGTCTACCTTGAGAAGATGGGACTTAGATTAGTGACCAATTGGCTTTAGTCCAAATGAGAGATTGTTAGATGTATGTCCTAGAAGCTAATATGGCTGACACATTGAGATATAACTAGGATACAATTTTGTACTTAATATATTGATTTGATCAATAAAAAAATAAGTTTATTTTTCATTCAAGTGTGATGTGTCTTTGAATCATCCATTAAATTAATATTTCGATATATATTCTTAAAGTATTGAGAATTAGAGACATATATTTAATTCCTAAATACTCCCAGTCATAGTATCATCATGAGGATGGTGATCGATCTGGATAGATCGACATACAGATCGCTTCCTTTGAGGTAAATGAGTCTCTGATCTACAGTGTAGAGACACTGAGCGATGAGTGTGGATAGTTGTTAGAGAACAACTAATACTGAGCATGACCATACGACAGATCATTTGGATTTCTACTCAATCGTTAGTGATTGTCTCGATGCTATAGTTGTATGAATGATCCTTTGACCTGCGATGGTATAACTGCTCGCAGTGAGGCTGTTGGAGTTTGACTAACAGATAAACATGATCTCAATAAACCCTTATAGTGAATGTTGGCGACTGTTGGTCTACTATAGGAGTAGGGTGTGTATCAAAATGAAATCTATCGATTTTGATAGACAGGAGTAGTCCTATGAGATTTGAGAGGCTAAGTCTGAGAGTGTGGCCACAGCAGTGTGATTGATAAAAAAGAATTTTCATAAGGATTACAATTGGACTTGAGCTGATCAAATCTATCATATGACTAATGATAAGGTTTGATGATTTATCCATGATCTATCATCTAGTCGGGACTCATGATAGAGAGACTGAATCATACGCGAACTACACCTTGAGGTTCTTTTCGATTCTACTGGATTGCCACTACATACTTCTAAGTATCACTGATGGATTGTGAGAGCTCACTAGGGTTACTCAGGATCGACAATCCTTAATAAATTAAGAGTGGAATTGTTCCGATCCATTGAAAAGAGTTTCAATTATACTATAATAGAGATCATTGTATATCTCACTACCAGATAGAATTGAACCTATAAGGTCACACAACAAAGAGATTAGACATGGAATAAATAATTAGGCTTATGAAGTCTTAATTGGATTTAGAAAAATTCTATCAGATTCAGGATAACCTTGCTAGCACATGGTTGGATCTAATTTATTCTTTACGTTTGAATTTTTTATTTGATAAGATTAATTTAAATTTAATTATCTACTAATAACCTAAATAAATTAGATTCATTGGGCTCTAGTTGTTGGGTGCCTAAGGTTTTGGATCAAATGAATTAAGGATTCAAGTCCTTAATTAAATTTTTTGATAGTTTTGATTGGACGCCACTTGATTTGATCAAGTTGGGTATGTCCACCCATTAGAGGACGTGTGGAATCATTATGGGACGTCCCATGGGTGCCATGTTGGGTGTGTTTTTGTGGATGCAAAAGCTCAAATAGTTGGCGCCTAAAGGATCTCCTAAAGAGAGTCAAATAACTAAAAAAATAAAGATTCTTAATACAAGTAAGACTTGTATTAAGTGGTTGTTTGATTTTGAATAGGATTCAAACCTTATGCCTATTTAAAGGGAGCTTCCTTAAGGCCTCTAGACAATTCAACCAGCAGCCCCATATCTCCCTTGAAGAGCCCACGCCCCCTCTTTCTCTTCTCCTTTGGAGATCCAATGCTCAAGCTTGGGCGTCCTCCATCCTAAACGCCCAAAGGTGTTTGGGCGTCCCATATTCTTTGTTGGTTTCTAGTCCCTGGTTGCTGCATAATTTAGGGAAGGAAAGTAAGAGAAGAAGAGAAGAAGAAGATTAAGGAAAGGATTAAAGAGTTGATCGTGATCCAGGCTTCGTTCAGATTTACAGGCTGATTTTTCTTATAGAAGAAAAATCAATATCAAGGAGGGCTGTTCCAGGCTGATTCTGAGTGGATCCCCTTAAAAGCCGAACACTTGTGCAGCTAAAAGAGAGTCTGTTCTCTTTCAGATTTAGATTTAAAGAAAGAAATTGTAAAACAGATATGTGATTTAATCACATATTTAATTTTAACATATGTTCAATTTCAGTATATGAAGTAGATCCTAGTGATTTATGTTTTATTCATACATAATATAGATTAAAAAATATTTTAATCTTCTATTCCACTGTGATGTTTAAAAAAAAAATTAAAATATACATGTATGTCCCAATACAAAAATTCCAACACACACAGCCATTGAATGTTCTAATTTGTAAGCCTCAGCATACCCTTGAATGATCTCACTGGATACTCCATTAGCATCGAAAAAGGCTCCTCTTGCATCTGGTGATAGAAGCAAGGATTCAGCATCACCAAGCATCCGAGCTTGAGTAAGCATGGAGATCATGATTTCATAAGATCTCGAGAGATGTTTGAACTCTCTGCTCTGCTTCTCAACCCATCTGAACAACTTCCAAAGAAATCCAATCTTTTTAAAATTAACATCGGGGCCAAAACCAACTAATATTTCAAGGAAATGTTCAAGTTTCAATGCCAAAACCCGCCAGAAACGGCGGGTGGTTTCTGGGGACAGGTCCCCATATAGCTTGAGAAGACCTTGCAAAGAAGATTTCTCCATCAAGACGTCAACTTTTGCCTCCCAAATAAATGAACACCTAGAAATAATCGATTTCCCGATACCAAAAGACAATTTTGAAGCAAAATTTACATAGCCATCACCCCTAATCTCTTTTGCGGAAGCTGGACTCGACCCAAATTTCTCAGCAGAACACGAAATTGACGCGCTAAAGAAGAGCTTCGCCCTCCCAGAAAATAAAGAGAATGGAATAGAATAGTTTTCTGAGCCAAAGTTGCGGCCTTTGAGGGGAAACAGGGGGTAAATAAAGGATGGATTCGAACCTTGGATGGGACAACAAGATCGAAAAACGAAGATAAGTTTTGAAGCAAGCAAATGACAGATGAGGCACGAAGTTCTTCTCCATCTAGGCGTTGTCGTGGTGCCAGAAACCATGAAACTGAAGAAGCTCCAGGGAGTGGGCGATAGGGATGAAGGGGTTGTCGAAGTAGAAGCGGAGGAGAGAAATTGCAGAGCTAAAAACGGAATGGACCGGACCAAGCACGCCTGAACCCGACCACCCCGATTTCATTTTCCGATCAAGATTTTGGAACCTGGACCCAACTCATTGGCTAATTGGGTCAGATCAGACCAACTCCCGTATGACGACGAGGATCCAATCCGAAATGTCCAAGTTCGTATCCGGATGTGCCAAGTCAGGTTACAAGTTGAGTCGAGCATCTTAATTATTCTTTTATAACTAAAGTATGATATTTAATAGTTGAATATAAAATCCCTGAGAATTTAATGCAAACTAAAAAGAACTAACTCATATTTAAATTTATATTCAAAAACTTCTAATTTTATTAAAGTAATTGATCATGTTACAAACTATAATCTTTAATATAATTCGGGTTTATGTCATCTATAAAAAGTTTATGGGTTAGATTTGGATTGGTTTGGATTCATTTTTTTATTGATCTAATTAAATTTGGATAACATACAAGATGGACCTGATCGGATTAAGTAATACAGGATCAAGACTTAACCCAATACTTGGGGGGTTAATTTTTAGATTTGACCCAACTCTTGAGTTTGAATATATGAATAGGTCAAGTTTAATGAGGTCAGGATTGGATTGTGTCATGGGTCAACTTGTTGCAACCCTAAGTGTTAGAGAGATCAGTTTATATTGGTACCAAACACTCATCAATCAAAACACACAAAACTATAGATTTTATTGTTTCATCCAACAAAGGCCAACACAACCAAAAGGCCTCCATAGCAACAAAATTAGATCTAAAATTTTATTGAGCCAAATTTGGATAGGTTTGGATTTACATAGATGTATACATAACCTAATAATATTACACAATATAAACACATACATGTATACTTGCGTATATAAATGCATAATATGCGTGCATGTTTATCAACTAGTTTCAAATCTCAAAAGGAAAAAAATAAAATAGATGGTACTCTTTTTACAAAATTGATTATGATACTCATTTTATAATATATTTATTATGATTTAATATATTGTACTAAACTTGACCAATGTAGAATTTTCATTATTTTTCATGTTATTAGTCAGATATTAGTACTAATAGAATTAGAGATGCAAATAAACTTGATAACTTATGAATTGCTCAAGCTCAATTTGACTCATTTATTATCAAACTTGAGTAACTCAAATAATTTTTTAAATCAAATTTAAATTACAAAATATTTGACTTGTAAATTAACAAATCAAATTAAATATATATATTTTTAATAATATTATATCTTATTTATAATATATATTATTATATTTTTTATTTTAAATTATAATATTATGTTATATTTTGATTTAACTATATTTTTAATTATAATTAAGAATGAAATTCAATGCTGAATTTGAACTTGAGTATGTTTTAATCGATATGCAAATCAAGTTAATCTCGAATTCTTTTTTTTTTTAACAAATTGAGTTTCAAGCTCAAATTTCTAGCTACTCAACTTGACCCAACCCGATCACACCCTTATATAGGACCAACATCTCCTTTAGATTTACTTTTTTTTTATATTTATTCATATTATTTACTTTTCATGTTTTTAAGTTGATGAGATAGCATTTGGGTGCATTAAAAAATCTCAAAAAATTCAATATTTGGTATGGATACAACTTTAATTGATTTCACATTAATGCTCAGATCTAAGAAATAAATTTTGAATTTAGATATCCATATGGCCGAACCTGTCCCGAATCCACATACACATTCAGAAGCAGCAGCAGATCAAAATCAGGCTAATTTTTTTATATATACATGCAAATTTAAAATATAATACACAATGAGTTCAAATCTAATAATTTTATAATCTTCGAACTCGCATCATCCATAACTTCGTATTTTGCAACGTAAAGATGCAACCATTGTTACCAGCAGACTTTGGAGGAGCTAATTGTACCGCAATCGACAAGAGGCATAAAAATTAAAAAAATAACTTAATATTATGTGAAAAAAATAAATTAATATTATAAACCCCAAATATTGTGGCATGGTTGGAAGTCGCCAAACAATCTCTTTCCAACTACACCGATAAAAAAAAATTCCAGAATTTCATCGATTACCCAAATAATAATTAATAATTAATATATTAATCAAAAAATTAAAATGTTGGTTGTTATTGAAAGCTATGTTTGATACTTAGACATTTTCATCTTTCTGAACAATGAAATTTTAATTAATTTTACAGAACATATATTTTTATTTATTTCTTCCTTTGTCTTCCTATCAACCTGCAAAATCCGCTATCAGTCATATTGAAAACAGAGATGGATACCATGCCAGCTTTTCCGCCCGCAAGAGAATCCAAACTCGCTCTCTTCACCCCGATAATAATTTTTAAAATAACAAGCATCAAACATTTTACTGTCCCAAATATCTCATAAACTTTAAAGGCTCGCAACAGCTACCTGATTTGCGCTTTTTTTTTTTTTTCCCCAAGGTGACCAAAAGCAATACTCAAAACCTTTTCAAATAAAACACATTTAATAATTAATTTTGCATAGCATTTTAGCCTGGATCTTAAATACCTCCGACCACATGATACTCTCAATTTCTTTCCCTAATGATCCTCCAAATAATTCCTAGAAAACAAATCGATCCATTACTCAATTGTTCCCAAATTACTAACATTTCATGACCTCAACCTAAATTACTCATGAATTGAATGATTAAACTTCCTACAACAAACAACAATTCATCTTGCCAGTACCATCGCTTTTACTATGTTTATTATTAAATTTTTTTACATATATATCCTTTCAAAAATTTTAATTTACATAAATATCTTTATAAAATTATTATATATATATATATATCCTTATAAATTTTTTTTATCCATCCATCCATAAAAATATTTTAATTATTTTAATTTTAAAATATTAATTTTTAACAATATTAAATGATATAAATATATATATATATAATTTATGAAGATATATATATAGATATTAATTTTTAAAATATATTAATATAAATTTGAATATTTGAAAAGATATACATATAAAAAATCTACCTTCTTTACAATATTTTTACACATAAATATAAAAATATTAACCTTAATTTTTTTTTTGATAAATATAATTATAATTATCCAGATTCTTGAATTTGTGACAGATATTTATAATACTAAATATCCATCTAAATTGTTTCGAAACCCGCACTAGCACTCACAGACAAGCATCATTAAGCAACCATTCTATCGCAGAAATCAATTCCTGATCCAAATTACAAGGAAAAATACACCTACACTTCTAACAACATAACAAAAGAGCTAGAGATCCATAGAAAAGATCAACGTGGTCCACATCAGATGATCGTCAAGTGACCAGAAACTTATAATCCAGTCTGGTGACAAGAATACGACCATGTTGACTGTATCTAACAAATATAACATTATCCAAGTCATGTATATGGACACAGTAAAACAAATGAAATTTAGCACTGATTGTTCCAGAGATTAAGGTACCTAATCAATGTGTTAACAATCCGAAAAACATGCACCTGCAAAGCTACGAAATTCTTACAGAAGGTATCCAAGCAACAAGTGAGACATTTTGGTTTGAATAAGAGAATTTTTATACAGCTTTTCAGCATAAATAACCGAGTACAATAACTTAAAACCTGAATTCATGTATACCTTGAATCTTACCATTCAGATACAAACCGGTTAAAAGGATAGAACCACCAAGGTTAAACTAGTTTTCGAGCATTGACATTAGATGTCATCATGTAGTGGCTCAAAATCACAAAGCAGAAATTTCCAGGTGAAACAATCAGTTCTGGCAGCAAACAGCAGAAAGACTCAAGCTAAAGAAATGGCCAAGCAATCATAGAACCTGATAATTTAACTGATGATTTGACCTGTAGTCCGTTTTGGGTAGATACTGGCATGCCACACATTTATCCAAAAACCTATACCGTTTAGAAGCGCACACTCAAGCCTATGTGCAGAAAACCAGGATTTGCTCTCAAATGAAAAGGCTTCAGAGTCATGACTGAAGTGTAGGCAGCAAACCTCCACAGACTACCATGTAGACTTGGATAAAGACAAACAATGGGAGTCGATGGCTAAAGGAAAATTAAATTGGGTGTGCAGATGGGAAAAAAAAAAATCAGCTATCATAGCATGCTACTATGCATTAAAACTGATCTTCAACAAAAGAGCAGTTGATCCTCAATGAAAGAAAAGGCAAAGAAATTCCATGAGTTGACACCACATACAGGAAAAACATGAGCAACACTAAAACTCATGCAGGTCATGGCATGCAATAGTTCATGTAAATGCACTTCAAACATTTCTTAAGACTGAAATACAGTGACAAAATGCAATGAACTCAAAAGGAATTAGCAAATAAGTAACACAAAACAAAAGGATGCCACCCTTCCACCATAAGTTAATGCAATTGAAATAAGCATCAGATCAGAATGATCAAGGACTCAAGTGCTCCAAGCATGAAGCTAGCATCAATCATCTATAAAGAAAAGGGATGTACTGCAAGCATTCAAGCAGACTAGGTACACCTGCTCAAGGACTCAAATGACACATAATGTTTTAGTTTCTATATCTAACTTCAAGTATATGAACAGGCACTGGTTTTAGGATCCATTGCTCGAACTTTTTCATATTATAATCTGTTCGGTACCTGTTACTATTGACTTGAAGATTTAGAGCATTAGCGAATTAGGATGCTATACCAATCTAAGTAATTCTAAAATTTCTTTGGTAGGCACCACATTCCATGTTTATGCAGCATGCACTAGGTGCAAATTTCAAATAAGAGAAGACTATTATGTGGGTCTTGCGATGGAAAAAACTGAGCAAGAGCAAATACCGGAAGACAATAAAGAGAGAAGAACAGCTACGATGTGAATGGACAAATATACACAGACAAAGCCATGGTGGTCTGATAATGTGACCACCCCACCTTTGGAACATGCTGGTACTCAGCTTAAAAAAACTGTAAAATACATTTGATTTATTAGCATCTTATTTCAACAAACTTTCAGAATTAAAAAGAGAATTTAAAGGAGCCTTGAACCAGTCCTTAATTGCAATAACTAAGTCTACACTATTGACTTAGTTAACTAGACAGTAAAAGAGTCACTACTTGCAATTGAAAAAGCAGGAAATTTTGATTGTAAAAGCTTATTATATGAAAGTCTAACATTATTCAGTGGTATATTATTGGTGCTCAGTTACTGACATTTGAATTAAATAAAATTAAATTAAATTTCTATTGATTTTCTTTAGCTATAACAATTTGTCCGGTTTTAACATATTGAGTCCATATGAATATAATGAACAATGTCAAAAAAAAGTATACCTAATTTCACCATCCTGGGTTCCAAGGCAGATCCATTTATGCACTGAATTGCAAGTGGCAAATATAAAAACTTAAATTGGGACCACATGTTATGATGATAGGACTTGAAAATTCTGATCTGCCAAAATATGTCCACCACCATACCCTCTTTCAGTCAGCTGATAGCACATGCACTATAGTGGCATTGCCACGCATCAAAGAGAAACATATTAGGCTCCTACCAGCTGGCAAACAGAGTCATGATTTTAGACTTTAGACGACCCCAGGACTGTGTAATGGCGGCATGTCATATTTAAGTGTTTATGGACTATTGAGTGGAATGCTTACCAGCTCTCTAACACATTCTTCCCAGCACCTGCAAAACTGAAAGCATGGCAAATTCAACTCCAGAATTGAAATTTTATAAGATGTATCACTACAAAGCTTAGCAAACTTAACAATATCACATCTCAATAAATCCAGTAAACTGGTGCAACTGACAAATGAGCTGCAGATTTCCCATGAACTGAAATGATTATTATCCCCTACCTTCAATATGACTTGTTTTGCATACACTAATTGCATGAACCATATTCCACCGAAAGAGTTCATACTCAACCTGAACACACACAAAACGAGCCAACAAAGTTACTTCTACACTGATTTTCAGCACTAAAATTTAAAATGCCCATAAGTCAGTTCCGTCCCTTGCTAGGAGAAATTTTGAAGCCTTGAATGGTTTCATAAGCAGTTCCAATTCGACAGACGAGTGCACAAAGAGGGGAAGGAGAGAAAGTTGCTAACAGGCTTGTACATGTGGATGCATGCAGACCCAGCATACAAGAGTGTTTGACAGGGCAAAGACTCAAATCAAAAAAAAAAAAAGGAAATAATTTGGGCTGGCAAATAACAAAAGCCTGCAGTCACAACTGACACACAGACAAGGCATAAAACATCATCTTAACACCAACAATCAAATAAAATGTTCAAAATGTAACTCTTCAGAAAAAAGGGTGACTAACGTTTGCCTAAAGCTTTTAAGGATGAGTTCCACTTCTCAAGGCAAACTACCAAGCACTGACCATTTGCGGGGAAAGACATTGAAGGCTCAAGCATATCCAGTCTTAAAATTCTAGATTTTATACAATTGCTTCCAAATATAAGGTTGGGCTTCAAACATAGGCCCATGGTAATGCAGACATAATTTGGTGCAGTGCTAAAGGCATTAAGGAAATTAGATGGTAAATAGCATCCTGTATTGGTCCTAAGTAAAGCTTCCAAGGTGGGCCATAAGTATCTCGGACTCTGTTCAGCTGGTCTTCTGGTTTAGACTTGAGGCTTCACATAGACTGGCTCCAGACTTCATAGGCCTCAGCTGTTTTAATAGGAGGGCAAGGGAATAAAGGTTAATAAAACAGGTGCATGAGAAATCTAATATAGGTGGGCTGATCGGGTATTTACAGCAAAGCGATAGGAAAAGAACAAGTGACTTATAAGCATATCTAAAGTCATTTCCATGTATTCCACAAGATAAAGGAGGTAAAGGAAGTAGTCTACCTGTCGGCCCTAATCATGGGGGACACTAATAGCCATGATGTTTCACATGGGAAATAGGGTTCGGACCAGATAACCTGGTGAAAGAAACTGTAAATTAGGGATATCATAGGCAGGCAAACTTTTTTTGATTGAAGAAAAATGAAACAGACCAACACATAAGAAACAGTGATTGTTAAATTCATCAACATATCATGTATGTATGTATGTCTGTGTGTGTATAAAGATAGTCCATTGCATCAGCATGATAGATTGAAAAATCTCTGTATAGGAGAAATCCTCAACACTAGATATCTCAACCATTGAATTTGCTTGGACATTGGAGCCACATTACAAGAGTGTGGCAACAAATCCAAGCATGAAAATACGCATTGGCTGGTGCTCCTCAAACATCCACACCTCGCTGTCCATTGGAGGCATGGGGCCCACAGATCAAGAAATCACAATATTCTGGGAAACTGTTGTTTGGCATAATGCAATGCCATTGGTTATGTTTCTTTTTGTCTTTCTGCAACATTGTAAAGTCCTTGAAGAAAAATATTAAACTGCTGTCAAGAGGATAAGAGGTCCTTACCCAGCACTGCCAGAACGAGCTAGGTACCCCCCATATGTTCCGTAACTGCTGCCAACACCCTACAAAGTGTAGAACATAAATTAATGTAATTACATGACAATTGGTCAATCTGTACATGCATTTATTTTAGAATTTGATGTAAGGAAAATATTACCTGGGAACCACCATAGCTTCCATAGCTTTCAGAAGGCGGCAAATCACCTGAAATGCCATATCCACCAGAGTAAGAATACCCATGACCATGTGCTTTGCTATCCCTGGCCCCATATTTTGACCCTTCAGAAGAATCATTTGGCGATGGATGGTACGGTACAGAGGGTGGGAATGAAGATAATGCGCTCTCTCTTTCAAAAAAATTAGCTTTCAGCCGTGTCGTTACTTGCACAAGAGCATTTCTGGCAACATCAAGATCTCCACTAATCTGGAGAAAATCAACACAAACAAATGCGTAATGTTACTAGTAAACCTTTAGCAGCACACCAACATAGCAAATACATACCTTATATAACACAACTAACAGATAATGACTATTACCTGAACCATCTCATCATCTTCAGAAGCAACTTTGGGAAGGTTTTCCTTTGAAAGTATCCGAATATTTGCCCGTGTGCTTCTTCTCATCTCAGAGATGATAGTCCCACCCTTGCCAATTAGACAACCAATGCGGGAAGTTGGAACAAGTAAACGAGTGGTGTATGAATGTTCCCCAGATTCTCTCTCAGTTTTCTCACTGCATCTGGGCTGCAAGCGTATTGCTGCATCAATTGTTGGAGAGATTGGATCCTCAAAGAACTGAAACAATAAACAATATTTAAATGAGTGGAGCTTCCAAAGAAGTGCACATGCATGCCTGCATGCCCCCCGCCTACAAACCGAAGCATGCATGTCCATGCAGTCACTAACTGTAGTGCACGCAACATGTGCATAGCACTACATATGCATCAAAAAGAAAAGAAAAGAAAAGGAAAGGAAAGGAAAGGAAAAGAAAAGGGGGTGAAAACTCAACATCCAACTAAGATAAAAAATCATGCCCACCTCTTTAGCTGAAATTGTAATTATGCAGTCATCTTCTTCGGCAGAACTATTTACTTTGATAAATGCTCCAGATTCCTGCCTGATCTGTTTAATAATAACACCACCCTTGCCGATTACTCCTCCTATGTTGGCAGAAGGACAAATGAGGCGTAGGCTGAACTCCTTTGCTGAATTTTCATCTCTTGGAGGGTAAAAGGCAGGCCAATCTCCTACAGTCTCACCTTTATAACCACCATAAGGACCCATCAGTGGACCCAGACCCATGACTGGAGCACCAGCACTTGAAACCCCAAATTGACCCCCAGACGGAAACGTCTGGGACATGTTGGAAGCAAGCAGGTGTTGTGAGCGAGATGGGTTATCATGGAGACGAGAGGAAACTTGAACAAGAGCCTTCTTTACAACTGAGGCATCGCCAGTAATCTGGTACGCATACAAGAATGGGGAAAAAATTAAGAAAGAAGTAGACTTGCATTAATCCATATAAAATGCAACTGAGGGAAGAATCTATCTTGTTCAATATTATTCTAAAGGAAAAAGCATGTTAGCTTCCAAAAACATCAGCAGTACAGGAAACTGCTTACGTAAGTTACAATACTAAATATCTTATATCATTAAATGTCTCAGAAAAACATATGCATGGGGCTAAAAGCACTTGTATCTGATGAAACGGGAGAAGCGGAAAGGAGACAGAAGGCAAATATCATAAGTGTTTTGAATCTTCCGTTCTCTCTGGTAATCATCATGATCACAAACCAAATAAAGAAAAAAGAAAAGATTGAAAATAAGAGAAGGAAATTGGATCTTTCATTCTCCCCAGTAAACCCAGAAGCCATCAAGAAAGATTCAGCAAGCTAGGAACTCCTTGCTGATGAATTTTTTTTTTTTTTTTAAATCATGGGAATTAATGCACCTTGCTACTATAGAAGGGCAAATTTGCAAATAACAGGAATGCAAGATCAGCATCCATCTGTAAATGAATACACCTGCATAGGAGTGCACCTAACATGTTCCCCTGAATTGCGCAAGCCCCACAAGACAGGCCATGTGAACTGTTCGCAGTTAATGCAACACTCAGGCAATGTATGGACTGTCAGACAGAAATCAACAAATTTCAACTAAATTTGCATTTATATGAAGAAATCTATCATACATAATCATTCCATCATACCTGGAGAAGTTCATCGCTGCTAATAGCACAGGCTGGGAGGTGCTCATTTTTCAAAATGCGAATTTGCGCCCCCGTATCACTCCGGATGCCTTGTATGATCTGTCCCCCTTTACCAATAATACATCCAATCTGATCAGATGGCACGAGCAGCCGGATGGTAACTTGAGGGTTGCCTGCATCTGTATCTTCATCACCTAGTGCCTCGTCTGTGACAAGCCTTTCATGCACCCTGAAGAGGGCATCTTGTGCTGGGCAAACATTATCACTAGTATCTTCAAAGGCATTTGTTTCCATGCTTGTGCTAAAAATGGTTATGACTCGCTCCTCACAGCCAGGAATACTCTCACCAATCCTGATCTTGGCCTTAGTGTCAGACCTCAACTGCTTCACGATCTCCCCACCCCTCCCAATGATGCTTCCTATCTTCTTTCCTGGACACAAGTAACGGTAGACAGTATCTTCTGGTCCAGGTATATAGGGATCTTTTTCACCAGGATTTCTTCGTTTGCTTCCTTCATTGTCAGCCAAATCCAGCTGAGAGTGGGATCGTTTACCATAGTTGTTTCTCTGTCCAGCCATTCTGCTAAATGACTTGGTTTTTCACTTCTAAAAACAAATATAACCATGTCAGAGCAAATTATTTAATCACAAAAAAAAATTACTCCATAAAAAAGTTCATTTAACATTTAACATCACTCCAGGCAACTAAAGTTGCAGAAATAGTGTAAAACATTTGGAGGGCCAAAACAATTGAATTACGTAGCAAACACACACACACACACACACACACAAATGATAAACAGGCTATTTCTTAGTGATCCATCAAGATCTAATGGTTATCCCCTACAATCAAACCCTCTCCCTCCCCTCATCTTATGAAAAGGGAAAAACAGTGGGAGGAAGAAATAATCGGCCAGATGAAACAAATTATGATATGGACTGTTGAGTCGAAAATATGCAAGGAAGATACTAGAAAGCTTCTAGAGGCAAGGCATATATGACAAATTTTAAGAAACTTTGGGAAGAAGATTACTTAGATAAGCTTATTAGTTACAAATTGATGAAACTGTGAAGAAGACATTTTGCTTAAATTTATGAAAAAGATCACCACACTAAAAATTTCAGAATAATGAAACAATTTCAATAATTCATGACGGCCATGAAAAGAAGGAAATTTTCGCATGATATTTTTGTCTGCTTGAAGTATGTCACATTCTTTCATTGAATAAGTCATTTAAGAAAGGATGATCATGGTACTCCATCTGTAAATGTGATTACAGACTTCCAAATACTACTACAGCCACTAATCTGCAGCATTGCTGCTCTTTCCGATGTTAGACTAATAATCTGGATGAAGCTTAGACTTGTGCAAAAGATACCATAAAGGAATTTAGCGGCAGTACAGATTCAGATGGTCAAAAAATATGCTCATATACTGCATGCCAACATCTTTTAAGAAGTGCTAAATCTTTGTTTGTTAAACACTAAATTCATAATTCAATCCCAATCCAATCATAACCAATAAAACGTGTTAGCAAATTAATAATACTCTCCGTATCTAATTAATACAAAAGGAAAAATTCAACAGAAAACATCGGCATAGGCTGAACTAACTCACTCAATCAACAAACTTTTCGAAATAAAAGCCATCTCTGATAATGTTATTGCAAAGGGATTTAATCACGGTAGCAGAGGCCGTTTTTACCCTAAGAAGAAGTCAAGATCAATACAGTATTTTCCGTTCTTCACCAATCAAAACCCTTAAAAATCATACTTTTAACCACCTATACTGAGATCTATAATCCACTACCCCAAAATCAATACCTTTACGCGAAGAAACCCTAGATCTGAAACAAGAAACGCAAAAATCACGCCAAAAACGCACAAACCCATCCACAAGTACCGGACGCATTAGAAAAGAACCAAAGAAACATGCATAGCAAGAAGAAATACTCGTGTAAATAGCGAAGAATCTGAATACCTAGCGGAAACTTATACCAAGCACCACGTTTTATCAAATGGGAGACGGGGAGAACGTCTACCAGTGATGGAAGAGGAGATTCGAGAGGAAGCAATTCGATACCTTGAAATTTCGTTTCCTTCTTATGGCCCCTTCTTCCTCGGCGAACCCTAGATGGCACAGAGCGCTTTCTTTCTCTCCGGAGCGGGAAAACAAACCCGACCGGCAACTGGGGAAAAAATATCTATACACCCAACGCCCATCCGATTTTTGGCTACTTGGGCTCCGGTTGTGTCGTTGACCTATGAAAGAAATTGACTAAATTACCCTTACTGGATAAATCAGTTGCAGAGCCCCACCCGTAGGCTCATTGGTCTCCAAATTTGAAGTAAAAATTTCATGTTAAATTACTGGTTAGAATTGTAAGTCCCGCCCCAACAACTCTAACTACTGTCTACGAATGTTTCTCCATTTTTTTAACCCTAAAACACCATTAGGCTTCAATATAATTTTAAATATTAAAAGCCTTCAATCTAATCTAATCTAATCTAATCTAATATATATATATATATATATATAAAAGCAGAAACTGAAAAAAAAAAATATTAGCAGGTTAAGCTGTCCACATAAGCACCAACTTATCATTTATAAATATCATGTAGATCAAAAAATATATATAAAATATTATTAAATTAAATAAAAAAAATATTACAATATTAAATGATTGAATTGAAGCCCATATATGCAAATTAAATGATATAATTAAAGAATGATATTATTATATTTTTGTAATTAAAATCTACTTATGTATATAACCAAAAATATGGATTGATATCAAAAATTTAGATGGATATTATTTTGCCTTATTAATTTATTAGTCTAAACAATAATTAATTTTAAAAATAATCAATGATGTGAGTTAGAACCGCACACAACGTTCGGGCTCAAAACTAGTTTCAAGTGTAAGATCAAAACCATCCAGATTTAGTGGATTTTATAAAAATCCTAGTGAATTTGATCTTGATTAAAATCAAATTAGCAAAAATATATTAAATATGAGAATAATCAATATAGTACTTCCATGTACAATACATGCATACTACTTAGTAAATATTTCAATCCAAACATCGTTGATATGAATTCAATTAGAGTTAGAATTTATTTTTGCCATGTCTACTCATGAATCTTATACATCAAATCCTATAAACCACTCTTCAAAGTCCCAGACAAATTCTTATTAGAGGAAAGACTTAGAATCACGTAATCTAAGGATATATTAGCTGCAAGGGAATATGTGAAAAGGAAAAAGAAAAGGCAAGCTTATTTCTATAAATATATATTTTTTTGGAATACATTTATCAATTATTTAAATTTATTAATTTTTCTAATGAAAATAGGTTTTTCATGTAATTTTCATTACAACTAAATGTATGCTAAAAAGTTTGATCTTTTATGCCACATTTGGTTCCTAAGAATGTAAAGGAATATGAGACATGGAATGGAAATGGAAGGTATAGAACTAGGATCTTGATTTACATTCCATTATTTGGACATAAAATGAAGAAAAGTATGGAAAAGGAATAGCAGTTGATTTATACTATTTAATTTAATAGTTATATAATATAATATAATTAAATTTATTTTTATTTTAGATATATTAATATTAATATTAATTTTATATTATTATTATTATTTATGTTCTATTATATAAATATTTTATATTAGAAAAGAAATTTTAAGATATTAATATTAATTATTTATATTTTATTTCTATTTCATATTTTATATTTGATGCACTATTTATTATCTTTGTTATTTAATATTTAGTTTATTTTTTATTTTTTAATCATATTAGTTATTTAATATATTTTTTATTTTTTATTCAATACTCTATAATTCATGTTTTTATTTTTTCTTGTATATGTATTATGCAATGTCATTTGTTGATATATGATACATAGCAAACCTTTAAATGATTGTTGATATGATATTTTTACTATTTTTCAAAAATCAATTATATATTTATTTAATTATTTACTTTTATTTTACATCATAATAATTGATAATTAATTCATATGAAAGTATTTACTTGTTATTAGTTTAAATTACAAGCATTGTTAATTGGTTCATCATCAAAAATATCATTCATTTTTATTTTCATGAAAATAAACATTTCTCTCATATATGAATGGAATCGCCGTATCTTTGGATGAAATAATTGTGATTTCAAAGAAAATGCAATTCATCCCATGTTTTGTTCCTGTAGCATATATTAGAATAAGATCAAAATTAGAATCTTCATTTTATTTCAACATGCATTCTAGAAATCAAAAATAATGTTAGTATTGGTACTTCATGAATGATTCATTCCATCCATTCCTATATCAACCATATTGAGTTCTATCCTTGGTCCAGTGTTACCAATAATCCATAAGCTCTAAAATTTCACTTTGTTTAGTTAAAACACATTAGCTTTTTTTAAAGAGAAATATTACAAGAGTATAACTTATCAAATAGCCATCGCAATCAATAATTAAACTACCATAGGCTCCAACATAAATGTATAAGAATTGTATATGTTGTGGAGGATCCCTCATAAGTGAGGAATATGAATCCCCCACCCAGGATCTTAATGTCGGTGATGGTGTCGATATCGCAATAAAAAAAGATAAAAATAAAAAATATGATTAAATATGTGGATCAGTCCAAGACTTATCTCCACGGAGCATGTGAGTTTCACTATGAAAGAAAAAAATAAATACAGATCATACCCTCTTAACTCTCATACACAAATCTCTCTCTCAATAAAAAAGTACAACTCTCACAAAAACTTTTACAATTCTTTCAAGGAGACTCTCTTATAGGCCTACTGTCTCAGGATCCTCGACACCTCTAGATGCTTCTTATGATACTTTCAACTGCTACATCATGTCTCAGCCTCTGCCCCTATGCTCATGGCAACTCCCACACTCTCTCAAAGCTCTCGACCATTCCTAGAACACTCTCGACTGGTCTCTAGCTCTGCTACTTGCTGCTTGCGACCATCTTTTATAGGGTCCAAAATTGAGTCTCGATGGAAATCAGACTCTCAAAAGGACTCAACAATCTCTGCAAGCTCCCGTGGCCATCCGATCGTGATTGCATCAAGATTTGGCCATTGGATCACGCAAAAAATTCTTGGACTGCACGTAGACCGCCCTCTACATGAATCGGAACCACCCTGTGCACACCACATGTCGCGTGCTCATCCATGTGTGTGTTAGCCATAATAAATGGGCTTTGGACCTTGTGAAGGAAAGGGAACATTTTTCCTCCAGAATGTCCAGGTTACATCTAAGAATTTTTTTTAATATTCTACTTATTTAAGGATCAAATTCTTACCTGAATCGTAGTGAAATCATGGATCAAATCTCAAATTATCTGATATAAACTTTCGTGGAGGCCTGGATATACAGATCCTCTACTTCGCATGCACGTCAGACGCTGCAGGAAAGCAGGATGAACTCCAATCCAATTGGCTTTGCAACTCAATCAATCGAGAGATGAAATATGATGATGTGACACCTCACACCAGCAAGTAGGATGTTCAAGAAGGATCCATGTCCAAGGAGAGGAGGCGGTAATAAAGGGAGAGATGTAGAAGATGAAGGACCTCTCTCTTCACACGCCTGTCTCTCTCTCTTTTTCTCTTCTCTTAATTTGATTTGTTTGCTATTCTATTCTTTTCTTTTATCCATAGGTAGAGATCTTTTTTTTTTATAGGTAGTATCACAAATAGAGAAATTACAAAGTGTTATCGTATAAATACCTTGTGAAGCAACCACTTGCCTCTTTCTCTTGTTCTTAGGCCTGTTTGGGTCAAAGATGGCTATATAAGTAGGACAATTTCTTTTCCAATAAACCCAGCTTCTTACAGAAGAAGGACTCTACCTGGCTCTTGTCAACTTTTGATAGTTTGCTCTACTTGGGATCGACGGCACGGAATTTTTGCACCTTTTTCTTCTTTCCTCTCCTAGAGGATCGACACCCTGCAGATGAACCTCCTACTAAATTGACTGGCTCCTTTTGGAGCCGGTGATCTTTTTCAAAAGTCTGCAATAACCCTAGCAAACCATGATAGTTTACTACATGCTTCGTCATTCTATAATGACTGAGAAAGGATAGGTAGGATTTCAGTAGCGAATTGAGGATAGCATCCTTACCTAACTGTTCATGCAACGAAAAGCCAAGTTTGCTAAGGCGTTCAATCTACTCAATCATATATAATATATGATCGATGACTGAAGCTCTCTCTCGCATACGGACATTGAATACTGCGCAGGAGATTTTATGTCTCTCCGCATCCTCAGGGGTGCCGAAAGACTCATTCAACATTTGAATCATCTCCTCAGGTTGCGCATTCTCGAACTTACAACTAAGTTCATCGTTCATGGCTGCCCTCATCATGCAATGCACAGTTGTGCAATCATTGAGCCACTTTATGTAAGTGTCTCTCGCAGCACGAGAAGCATTGACTGCAGGTTCTTCAGGTGCCTGATCTGTAAGGACATATCAAATTCTCTTGTGCTCCAACATGATCTTCAACTTTCGATACCAGCTATTGAAGTTAGGTCCGATGAGCTTGTCGCTGTCCAACAGCGAACGGAGGGATAGTATGTTGGCCATAACTGAAAGGAGAAAATATTAGCCTATTAGTATATGAATTATTGTTTTAATTTTTTAATCTTGAAGATATGGACTTTAGTCTAAAGATCTTCTCACTATTTTTTGCGAATTGGTAGCCTCTACCTCCAACTCGAGAAATTACATTAATTTTTAGTGGGCACTAGAATCCACACGGACTGCATTCGGGCTTGAGTGTGGCTCGACCAATCCTAGTGCATCCATGGGTAGGTTCATAACCAATTATTTCTCTAAACAACTTCTAGCATTGGATTTTGCCCCAGACTTTCCTTCAGCAAGCATGTGGCGTCTCCACTAAAAATCCTAGTAAGGTCCAACCATTAACATGACACATCAAGTACATCTAACAAACGGATATCCAGGCCCGAGTGTGGCTCAGCCAACACGAGCATTGATCTGAAGGTACATCATGATGGTCATATGATGAATGACAATTTCAATACGTAATAGACATCAGGCGTGTGGCGCCTCCAATGCCTATTTGAAATATTGGACTCATTATCACACACCTTAATGGGAGATAATGACAATTTATCTCATAACTTTATCATTTTATGGACCTAATAATTTAGAAGATTTGATTTCATTGATCTGAGAATAAGAGAAGAAGTCGACCTGCAAGCTGTAAATTCTTCCACTGACTTCACCAAGTCATGTAAAGTATTAAACACAAGCTGGTCTAAAGATATCTAAATCGATCATATTGATTCACCTTAATGGCATGGGTCTGCACGAATCGACTAGTGACCTAATCAAAATATAATCTACCATGTTGGCCAGGTAAGTGAGATCAGCAGGAGGAATCTGCCCTTAACTCATCGTAGACGCATCTAGGTGAATAGCTCCCAATTAAAAACTACTTGATCGAATCTGCCAAACTTACCTTAGACACCAATTGGTTAATTAGTTCCGATTTGGCACACCAAAAGATTCGGACACAACTACGGAGCCATGATCATGGTCCATTTATTAGGGTCAAACATATGGACTTGATCAAACTTCAACTATTGAGATTGATTTAGAGAAATACTGACCTAATCTAATTCAACACTTGATTAGATTTAATTAATTTCTTTACTTGATCCATATGTGTTCCTAACCCTAGGTCTAACCCATTAAAAGGATCTGATTCATGCTAACCCTTTGCTCATCATATTATGTAGTGTCTTAATGATCTTCAATTCTCAATTCTAAATCATTCAAACTTAATTCAAAATTAAGTGTATGAAACATATGTTTCAGTCTGTAGAACTATTCTATAAGGGTTTCAAGTGAAGCATACCATATATTTCAATACATGAAAATAAATTTTCATAATATGTTTAACAATTAAATATATATAGGTATGATCTAAACTTCATTCATACATCTCATGTATCATGATAATTTTTAGATCAATACCACTTACATCATATGTAACATATAATTCAGATCTAAAATAATTTTATATCTAAATTTTATCCTATTATAATGAATCATAAATCACTTTAGATCTAATCTAAATATATTTATGATCAAAATAATACATAAAAGTTTGTTCACTTTTCTTCTTCATGAAACTGGATCACAACGACACCCCTACACATCATAAGAGAACCCATCGAATAGGCAAAAGAAAGATTAATCTCTTCAATTCTCTTATGATCGGACGGTCTAGTGATCTCATCAATCTGAGTACTAGGCTACTAAGATCTGAAATCTAATTTCATATATAATTACATCAATATGCAATTATTGATAAAACTATTTTATGTCTTGAACATATCCTTAATCTTATCAATTATGTTCTTCATCTAATCCAATTAGATTTGATGTATCAAATACATCATATCAAATCTAAAACTTATCTTATACTAATTATAAAATATCAATTTTAGATTTGATATCAAATAAAAAAATAATTAGATGCAAATATGAATGCATAAGGAATTAATTTCTGATAAAATCTATTTTCGCGCAGTGCTGAATTATGATAGGATTCAGATCTAAATATCCATTGAAATAGATCTAATTTAAATCTGAAATAATCCTTACTTCATAAAAAAATAATAAAATTAAAATTCTATTAAAATAGATTTAAAATAGATTCTTAATTTACATTGTTTTTCATCAAAAAATCAGTAACAGCAAAATTTTGTTATAACAGATTTATAACAACCTCAATCAACCATTGATTAGGCACCTCTAATTCAATCACAATCAGATCAAAAATTTTATATAAACAGATTTAAATGAGATTTAATGTCACACAAAAAATCTCAATTATATCTCATATAAATAATCATAAAAAATTTTATTTTGTATGTATATATTTCAGGCTTGTTCTGATACCAGTTGAAGGAAAAAAAACAGTTTCCCTCCATAATGCTCAAGTTGCATCTAAGAATTTTCTTTAATATTCTACTTATTTAAGGATCAAATCTTTACTTGAATCATAACAGAATCAGAGATCAAATCTCAAATTATCTGATATAAACTTTCGCGGAGGTCTGGATATGCAGATCCTCTACTTAGCATGCATGTCAGATGCTGTAGAAAAGCAGGATGAATTCCCATCCAATTAGCTTCGCAACTCTATCAATTAAGGGATAAGATGTGATGATGTGACACCTCACACCAGCAGGTAGGATGCCCAAGAAGGATCCATGCTCAAGGAGAGGAGGCGGCAACAAAGGGAGAGATGTTGAAGATGAAGGACCTCTTTCTTCACACGCCTGTCTCTCTCTCTTTTTCTCTTCTCTTAATTTGATTTGTTTGTTATTCTTTTCTCTTCTTTTATCCATAGGTAGAGACCCTTTCTATTTATAGATGATTCTCATGATTTAATGAGAGGAGGACTTTTTATTCAAATCTGATTTGAATTGGTCCAATACTTATGAAAGAAGGACTCCTACATGAGATATAATTGTTAAACATCAAGAATAGGAGGTACAAATAGTGGGGGTTTTGGTGAAGAAAGTGGTGGAGGGAAAGAGTTTAAACCCTAGCTAGAAGAGAAGGAAAAGGAAAAAAAAAGAGTTTAAACCTTAGTTAAAAAAAGGAAAGAGGAGTTTAGAATTTCACATTAGCTAGTTTCATGTCATATTAACTTCCACTATGTGTTATATGATGTCATATGACCATTTTCGTTATAATTTTTAGATAAAAGTAGTAACAGGATAGAAATTGTAATATTTTAAAAATTTAATAATCTGATTGCAATGAATCAAAGTTCAAAATAAAAATAAAAACCCTCAACAATTTAAAATTTTTAGGGATCGATTGGTTGGAGATAATCTAGAATGAAAAAATGATTCCTATGTCTGATTACCATGTTTAGTATGAAAAAGGAAAGAAAGAGATGGTAAAAAAAGTTGGTGGACCCATTCTTATTTTTTAAAGAAAAAAATTAAAATAAATACCATGAAAAGATTAATATTTGATAAATTTTTAAGTGACAATAATCTATATTTGATAAGAATATCCTCAATAAAGCTGTATATATAATTATTGAATTTGTTTAGATGTCTTCTAAATTCATTCAATAAAGAATTTTTGTAAAAAAAATAAGATTAAGATAGTATTATGTAAAGGACCATGTGATTATAGTCATTACATAAAAACTAATTGAAGATGATAATACTATTTTAATATTAAAAAAATATTTTATATTCAAAAATATATTTATAAATTTAGCTATATTCCAATGTAGATTTACCTCCAACTAAATATAGTATTTTTTTTAATATTATTTTTCAAAATAACTTTTTATCAATTAAATATAATAATAATTATTTTTTATAATTATTTTTTAAATAAATAATTTTAAAAAATTATCAAATTATCTCATATTCTACGTACCAAAACCAAATGGATTCTTAAATCAATTAAGTCTTTAGTTTGTCATACAAGAGTGGGCCCTAAGGATAATATCAGAAGAATAAAAAAATAGATAATCTTTTGCCCGTGCTCATCATTTCGTTTGTCTTCGATTCGACCGCGTGTGGCCTCATTTCTTTGGTAACTCTTCCTCTCCTCCAACAGTTCTAAGTCCTCCTCCCTCCCTCATCTTTCTTTTCTAGCAGTTTCTCTCTGTGCACGCAAATGCCTCGATTCGAGAGATTCTGGTGGCATCTTTTCCTTATGAAATGCTCCAAAATTCCTTCTTTTCTTTACTAAAGTCTCGAATGATTCGGGCTTTTGGCGAAGCATTTATAGTGAGCTATTTGGTTTTGGTTAGTGCACTACACAACTGTTGCCATTTCGGTCTGAAATTTTTTTTTTTGTCTTTTTACATGATTAATACTATTACTTATGTGCTTCTAGGGTTTCGATGATATCTTTGCATCATATTTTTTATTTTACAGTCTAGGGTTGAAGATTTTGACATGTTGTAGCCGAATTGCTGGAGAAATTAAGCTCCTATTTAATGTGGTTTTGAAATACTTGCTGTTGAGAGAGGCCTTCTTCAGGCACCAGGTGGGCATTAAAGTGGGATAAAAAATACTCCTTTTTGGTGTCTACAAGGCATAGCCAACACGGGTCTCTTTGATGTGTGGCCGTAAAGCCACAATGGTCTAACATGATGAGTAGAGATTGATCTATGGCCGGAATTAGCCCTTTCGGCGGACAAGCTCGAGCATCTCGCCGCACCTATTGAGGAGATGGGACTACCGGTTTCACTATGAAGGATTGTCATATGGGTCACTAGGTGCAGGGCCGGTCCTGATATTTTTTAGACCTGGGGCTAAATAATGAGATTTTTTCTATTAAAAAGTAACATATTTTAAACATTAATTATCATTAAAAAAATTAATTTATGTGCAATAATTTTTTATAGATATATTCGTTAAGTAGCATATAAAACCCATCATTAACCTATGTAATTATTTTTTTATTATAATATTGTAGAAAGTCATCCTTGCACCCTATTGGAATATCAATACAGGGCCTGGGCCTGGGGCGGTCGCCTAATTCGACCTGTCCCAGGGCCGGCCCTGACTAGGCGATAGTGGAGGTGCTGTATGTTGTGGATCATCTCTTTCTTCAAACAGTAAGGGAAGCCAAAGCCAGGGGAGGGGCACGACCATCAATATTCTATTTTAGATGGTGCTATTTCCTATGTAAGCAGCCCTTTTGATAGCTTTCAAAACCAGTAGTTGATACCACCAACTACGTAGCCCTCACAATTGATTAAATGGCAATATCTTGCTTTTTTTTTTTGTTACAAGTGAATCATTTGGAAGATATAAAAACTTGCAAAACGTCGTGATTAACTTGATTGATTATAAACTTGTGGTAATTTAAGACCTTAAGCCCACAATTTAATAAGAAGGTAGGTAAAGAGTGAGGATATATAATCGTGTTTTATTCCCAAACTTTCTACTTCATGAATACCAGTATGAATTGGCAAACAGGTAATAGTTGTTCTAAAATTATGCATCTACTTACAGTTGAACTCAAGAAGGGAATGCTCGGTTGCATAAAGGTGCATGATTTTACAATTGACGTTAACCTTTCAAATTAAAGAATTCTCATGACTTGGCGAACTTCATGCTCATCCGGAAACAACTTAAGACTACGGTTTCATGAGACAAAATAACATTAACTTGTCAATAAAGGAACATGATACATGATTTATTCTAATGATTGTTTTATATCATCTATGAAGTACTGATACTCCTATTTCAGACGTGTATTAATATCGGATACATTTTTCATGCAGCATTGATATTCCTATCTCTGTATTTTTGAGATTGCAAGTTTATTTCTTGATGAACCAAATATGGAGAAAAAGCTTTTTGCTGGTGATGCAGAAAATGAAGCAGCTGAAACTACTATCATTTGATTATCAAGATTTACTATTTTGATTTCTTCTACTTATTTAGACTGCTAGTTTTTTTCGTTGATTACAAGTGTTTGTTTGTTTTTTATGATGATACTTATACATTTAGTTGAGATTTGAAAACCTATTTTTATTAATATTCGAATATTAAATATATAATTTAATTTTTTTATATATTTTTATTAATATTAAAATATTATATATATTTAAATATTAATAAAAATATAAAATATCTAGCCATATCCATATCATAATTTTTTCAATTTTTGCCGGATCGATGTACTCGTACTATAAAATATCTGTACTACATACCGGTTTCTATGCTTCCTAATATATCATCTATCAATATGAAAGGTGTTATGATTTGATGCCTCTATATTCGATCCACATTGAGCCCACAGCGAGGTTCGCAACGAAAAATGAAGTCCAACGAGACCAAGATCACCTCAAACGAAACTCGGATGGAGGAAATATGAGCTTTTGAAATCGACACGAGATCCGAGGTGATGGAGGACCGCCGACGGTCGGCAGTAGGTCGGCGGAGCGATGGCGGCGCGGCTGCAGGTGGTGGGATGCCACCTAGCACGTGGCAGCGCGCAGGCCAGGCACGCAGGGCGCGGCTCGGTGCGGGGCACGCGGCCCAGGCACGGGCGCGCGGCCCGGGCCCAGGCACCTGGCGCGAGCACAGCCCAGGTCCGCACGCGCAGGCCGGCCCAGGCCCAGGCGCCGCACCTGGGGCCTGTACCTCGGTCCACCGTGGACTAGGTGGTCCACGGCCCAGCACATGGACCGCATGGATGTTTTCCAGCCGTTTTTTGCAGTCCACGGTACTATTTCATAGATCGGAGCACGATCCAATGGTGTGGGTTGATCTCGATCTTGATTCAATGATTTGAGACTTGATTTGAGGTTGATTAGGAGTTCTAATCCCTTTCTAACACCTATTTAAGCCTTTAAAAGGCTGGGAACATTGATATTAGGAGTGTGTGGGGGGGGGAGGGCTTAGTTTTTCTCATGGGAACAGAACCTGTGACGTATTTTCCCATGCGGCGTGAAGACCACGGACCCTGTGAAGAGAGAGAGCCATATAATCGAGAAAAGAAGGAGCTTCAAGGAAGCTTCTGGACAGCGAACAGTGGTCGCTTCAAAGGTTCAGGGGGGTCTTCCGAGAGAGAAAGCTTTTGTGAGGGGAAACTTTCTGTGAGAGAGAAATTGGGTGTACAAGGATTGAGGATGAGATCTCCTCTTGTAAAATTTCTTTTTCATAGTGAAGTTTGCATGTCCCGTGGAGGCGAGCTCTTTTGTGGCTGATCCACGTATTTTGATTGTTACTGTTTTATTTCTTCTTTCTTCCTGCTGCATCGCGCAGTACCGAAAAGGTCTTGGGATGTAGTGTCCTGATCAGACATTCACCCAACAAGTAGTATTAGAGCGAGATGGTACAAGGATGCAGATTGCAGTGGTGGTGAGCAAGATTAAAAATGGAGAAGACAGGAACAATCAAGATGAAAATCAACAAGTTTGATGGTAAGAGCAATTTCTCCTTATGGCAGGTAAGGGTGAAAGACGTGCTCATCCAACAGGGATTGATCGATGCTCTCTTGTGTGAGGAGAAGCCAACCATGAAGGTGCAGGATTGAAAATGGCTACAGATGCAGGCAGTGAGTAACATCCGCATGAACCTAGCGGATGAAGTGGTGATCCATGTGCTGAGCGAGACTTCTCCGACGGTGCTGTGGTCGAAGCTCGAAGAGTTGTACATAGCGAAGTCTCTCACCAATACTTTTTTCCTCTGGAGGCAGTTTTACGAGCTGCGGATAGTCGAGGGACAGAGCGTGTAGGAGCATCTAAGCCACTTTCAGAAGATCCTCACCGATCTCCTCAGCGTTAGTAAGAATGTTGAGGAGAAGACCAGGGCGCTGGTTTTGCTAGCGTCGCTTCTCCTTTGTACGAGTCCTTAGTGACTACTCTTCTAGTGGGAAAGAGCACCATCAAGATGGACGAGGTCATCGTGACGATACTCCAGAATGAGGTTCTTAGGAGAGAGAACACAGCTTCGAGCTCAGGAGGCGGTAGCTCAATTTTGGTGGCTTCTGGAGGAGCAAAAAGTGGTAGACGGAGCGACAGGAGATCGCGATAAGGACGGTCCAAGTCCAGAAGGGACTTGAGCAAAATCAGGTGTTACCGGTGTGAGAACTTGGGACATTTAGCCAGAGATTGCCCTCAACTCAAAAATCGGACGGTGGTTGCTGTAGCGATGGCTGACAGCGATTCAGATGGAGATGTCCTGGAGATATTTGATGAGGTATCTACTTCTTCCCAGTAGTGGATATTAAATTATGCATGCCCCGATCATGTATGTTGTAGAAAGGAGTAGTTTGACTCCCTAGAGAACAGTGAAGGCACTGTATATCTGTTGAATGGATCGAGCTGTGCGATCAGAGGTATTGGGACTGTCAGCTGGAGGACATATGATGGTGCAGTGAGAAGATTGGGGGAGGTTCGATACATATCCGATTTCAGACGGAATCTTATTTCACTGAGCAGACTGGATTCGAGAGGCTACAGGATGGTAGCCGGTGGAGAAATCCTGAAGGTGCTTCGCGGCGATAGAATTGTGCTGGAGAGGAAGAAGGGGAGCAGAGGATATTATTACCTGATGGAGAGTCCAGTGCGAGGTAGAGCTTCGGGAACCAGGTGGAGCCTAGAGTAAGGTGGAGCTCCAAGTGGAGGCGGATCGGGCACGAGACAGGAGACTCGGAAGGAGGAAAGGTGACATCGCAAGGTGAGATTCCTATTGCCGCAGGATGATGCCCCGAGTAGGTTTCAGATCAGGAGGAGCACAGCATATGATGAAGATGGGATCGAGCGGCCTGGCTCGACGCCCATGTTTGCCCATCCATAATCAGCAGGCGATTGTCCCAGGACATGGGAGCGAGGAGATCCAGAAGCTCTCAGAGTTAGGAGGAGGCCGAATATCGAGTCGAGATGGAGATTGTTAGAATTTGATGCCTTGAGATTTGATCCACATTGAGCCCACAGTAGGTTCGCGATGAAAAACAGAGTCCAACGAGATCAAGATCACCTCAAATGGAGTTCGGATGGAGGAAATATGAATTTTTGAAGTCGACACGAGATCCGAGGCGATGGAGGACTGCCGGCGGCAGGTCGGTGGAGCGGCGGCGGTGCGGCCGCAGGTGGCGGGATGCGGCCTAGCACGCGGCCTAGGCGGCAGGGCACGGCCTGGCGCGAGCGTGCAGCCCAGGCGCGGGCGTGCGGCCCAGTCTAGGCGCGCGTGCGGGTCGTGGCCCGGGCTGAGGTGCAGCCCAGGCCCACGCGCGCGGGCCAGTCCAGGCCTAGGAGCCACACCTGGGGCCTGTACCTCGGTCCACCATGGACTGGGTGGTCCACGGCCCAGCATGTGGACCGCATATGCGTTTTCCAGCTATTTCTCACGATCCACGATACTATTCTGTGGACCGGAGCGCGATCCAACGGCATGAGTTGATCTCGATCTTGATCCAACGGTTTGAGACTTGATTTGAGGTTGATTAGGAGTTCTAATCCCTTTCTAACACCTGTTTAAGCCTTTGAAAGGCTGGGAACACTGGTATCAGGAGTGGGGGGGGGTTTTGGTTTTTCTCACGAGAACAGAACCTGTGGCGTGTTTTCCCGTGTGGCACGAAGACCATGGATCCTGTGAAGAGAGAG